>NC_054378.1:25918986-26240236 GCF_017654675.1 Xenopus laevis | reverse complement strand
ACTTCTCATTACTGACAGTTCATACAGTTTCATTAGAGTTCTTTAGCTAGTACACTAGATAAGTCAGTATTACCAGAACACCAGATATTGTCAAATTGTCTCTTTGTTTCCAGGTTGGTGATCTGAGCAAAACTCCATCAGTAGCTGTTGAGATTATCCACTATATTCCAATCCATTCCAAATAGAACAGCTATCATTTATCACACCACTCATTGAAAGAAACTCTACATGCATACAAAGAGCCATTTCAAAGTTTGCCATTCATATCTGTGATTCCTTTACATTTTGCCTATCCTAATATCAGATCCATGGACTGATTATGAACTCTTAAAAACTGTAAAGAGACTGCTGCATTGACTGAATACAAGTGACTGTTGAATATTTTTTCATATGCCTATCCTCAGCCATGATGTCTCTTTGATTGGACTTTCTCCTATAATGAACTGATGGACTGATATTGAAACGGGTGCATTTTAAGTTTTAGATTCATATAGTATTGAATGTGATATAGTTAAATTGTGTGCAATTGACAAGAACAATGGGAATGTGATAATGTAACATTTTTCTCTATATGTTTAGTTTTAGATTAGTTATGAAAACAACAAAGGTAAAATTGTATCTGTTTAAAAAGGTTTTAGAAGGAAAGTTTCCTGTAATTACTTAATTGTATTATTGCCCCAGGTCCTCAGCTCTATATGTAGCTGGTTGTGTTTAAACAGCACTGACATAAAAAAATGATAAACCCCATAATAATAGAACTCTGTCATGTGCTAATATTAATATTAGAATAGAGTCTAGATTCTAAGACTAATCCTCCCATAATGTTAAATCTATAAAAAATATAAATCTATCACCATCATAAATATAGAGGTTGTTCAAATAAATAGAGTAGCTGACCAAAATAGTATGATTTTAGATTAGTATGTGTTTTGATAGGAAAAAGAAGGTTGTACTCACATTGTTTCTGAAATGTTTGTTGAATGTCATATAGTCAAAGTTTTAGAGCTGCAACAATAAGGGGGCGATTCACAAAGGGTCGAATATCGAGGGTTAATTAACCCTCGATATTCGACTGGGAATTAAAATCCTTCGACTTCGAATATCGAAGTCGAAGGATTTTAGCGCAAATAGTGCGATTGAACGATCGAAGGATTATTCCTTCGATCGAACGATTAAATCCTTCGAATCGAACGATTCGAAGGATTTTAATCCAACGATCGAAGGAATATCCTTCGATCAAAAAAAGTTACCCAAGCCTATGGGGACCTTCCCCATAGGCTAACATTGAGTTCGGTAGCTTTTAGATGGCGAACTAGGGGGTCGAAGTTTTTTCTTAAAGAGACAGTACTTCGTATATGGTCGAATGGTTGAACGATTTTTAGTTCAAATAGTTCGATTCAAAGTCGTAGTCGTAGTCGAAGTTTGTAGTAGCCCATTCGATGGTCGAAGTAGCCCAAAAAACACTTCGAAATTCGAAGTTTTTTTACTTTGAATCCTTCACTCGAAGTTAGTGAATCGGCCCCTCAGTGTAATCTTTTTGTAGAACAGTTCAGTTATTCCAAATGATTAGGTAAAATTTTATAGCTGGTTAAACAACTCCATTGGAAGTTTCATTAAGTATATCTATGTCAACCTAGCATTAATACTTGGTCTATATTTCTCTGTTAGAATTCTGCTTTGTGCTATAAGTACCTCCCCCCAACCTCTGCTCTCATTTAATTTACGTCTATAAGATAAAGCTTTTCTCAGCCCTAAGTAGAGAGGTTTGAAAGAAAGAAAGAAAGAATAATTTTTTGCTTTTTAATAGTAATGAAATCAGTATTATATTAGTCTCTTATAACAGGTTACATATACCGTATATAACCGAGGATAAGCCGAGTTTTTCAGCATCCAAAATGTGCTGAAAAAGTCTACCTCGGCTTATACTAGGGTCAGCGGTACCCGACCCGAGTAGCTGAGAATAACAGTGCGCCCTCTGTTGGTTATATGAAAGAATAACAGTGACTGCAATATCACACAGTGCCCTCTGTTGGTTATATGAAAGAATAACAGTGACTGCATTATCACACAGCGCCATCTGTTGGTTATATGGAAGAATAACAGTGACTGCAATATCACACAGTGCCCTCTGTTGGTTATACGAAAGATTAACAGTGATGGCAATATCAAACAGCACCCTCTGCACATGGTAGTGGGACAGTGGGACAATGCACACAGTAATCCGTTTGGCAATTCTCTGTCACCATCAGCTTTGCAAAGAAGTCCGGTTGATCGCTGGGGGGGTCGCTTTGGCAGAATGTGCGCTGCTGGGAGACAGGGCTGTAGTTGTGTCTAGGCTTATACTAGAGTCAATAAGTTTTCCCAGTTTTCGTAGGTAAAATTAGGTACCTCGGCTTATACTCGGGTCGGCTTATACTCGAGTATATACAGTATATTATATATTCTTTGTCATTTTTGTAGGGTTTTCTGTTCCCAGCTGCACTTAACCAAGTTATTTCATAAAACAGGATTTATCTGTAGCTCCCGAGCTTCCTGTTTTTTTCTTTTCACTGATTTCAGCTTGCAGCTGCACTTCTGTACTGGTGCTGCCATGACGTTGAACTGTAACTCACAACAGCGCACACCACTGTCCCAATTATATCAGACCTCCCTTGTTCCTGGGGGTCCTCTCAGCACTCTTACTGTGCCTGTAATATACTCATATGAAAACATTTTTAAACTTTTCAAAAGAGGATATGTTTATATAAAATATATCTGGAACGGTCTAATTCCTAAGACGGACGAATGGCTAGTGTCAGAGGGTTGATATTTGTTACCCCCGCCCTCTATGACACCATAACGCTATAGGGCCCAAGGCAGGATGGACTATAAGGGCTATTGGTCAACTGTGGACAATGGTCACTCATATAAATTATACTAGGCCATACAAATAAATGATCTCAACTCTGTTACTTAGAAGAGTGTCAGCATGTCTCTTGGGGCCCCTTTTGCAGAAGTGCTGCTCAATTACTGGCTTTACCACAATGGCTATGTTTAGCCAACAGATGTCTACGAGGCTGTGGACAGTTGGAACCAGAAAACTCTTATGTTGCAAAACTGCACATCTTACAGGAATGTATAAATATATATGCCAGTAAGTCTCCTCGCCAGACCATGTATGGTATTTCCGTGTACCCCTTGTCATAATTACTGTAAATGCCTTCTGAAAGCTATATAACGCTTGGACCAAGAGGTGTGTCTTTGGTAAGTCCTTGGGTGACATTCTGTGTGTTACTCCAACAGCTTACCCAGACAAAACTGTTATGTTGTATTCCGTATGAATAAATTGCCTGACTATTACTAAAGGTTTTCCTTTACTGAGTTTTGTCTTACACGAGGTCAAAATGGTACTACTAAAAATACCATCAGTATGAGTGATGAGTGTGACAGTAAACACAAAAGTAAGAATACCCTAGAAAGTAATAATTATTTTTGAAACCCTAATAATGGTGATACTGTATAAAAATAAAACTTTTTCTCTACATGGGTCAGGAGTCTGGAAAATGTTCCACGGGACTTGATTGTGATGACACATCCTAATGGTAACATTTAAGTGTTTCTCAAAAATGGGTATTTCACTAGAACTAAGTGATCATCAGGAATACCCATTGCTTTATGAATAGTGAAATTCGTGAAACGTCGCCGGCGTCTCGTTTTTGAGGCCGGTGCCCGTTTTTTTTACGCCGGCGCCCGTTTTTGACGCCGGCGCCCGTTTTTGGTGAATTTTTGCCGCAAATTTATTCGCGGGCATTTCACAAATTTATTCGCTGGCGTCGAATCGTGCAAATTCGCCGCGAATTCGCGCCTGGCGAATAAATTCGCCCATCACTATTTATGAATTTCATGGCCACTGTCTGCCATGTTTCTCGGATAAAACAGCCTTGATACTACAGGTATGGATCCATTATCCAGAAACTCATTATCTAGAAAGCTCAGAATTAAGGAAAGGCTAGCCTCCATAGACTTAATTTTATTCAAACAATCCAAATTTTTAATAATGATTTCCTTTTTCTCTGTTATAGTAAAAAAAGTACCTTGTACTTGATCCAGACTAAGATATAATTAATCCATATTGAAGGCAAAACCAGCCTATTGGGTTTATTTAATGTTGATATGATTTTCTAGTAGACTTAAGGCATGAAGATCCAAACTATGGATCCCATATCCAGAAAACCCCAGGTCCCAAGCATTCTGGATAACAAGTCCCATACCTGTTCCAGTTGGCATAAATTGTTATTGCCATTATTTAAAGCAAACAAACAGCGACTTTTCTTCACTATAATTTAATATGGCCTTGGATCTTTTGACTGAATACAGTAGTTTATTGTGATCATCACCATCCAATTGCAACTAAACCAAATCAATATGGCCTATATTAGGCATCATATCCAGGCCCGGACTGGTAATATGTTTGTTCGGGCAATTGCCCGAGAGGCCGCTCTATTTTTTCTTAAAGTGGGCCGCTCGTGATCTATACTCTTAATAAGAAACTGCCTTTTAATGCATCTGGCAGGCTCTAGGACCGCTACTTCAACTCCCACTGTAGCTCCACCCCTCCCACTCGACGCTGTTCTGTTCTGCTACTGCTGCCGTGGTGTGTGTGTGTGGAAGTTGGATGAGCAGGGTCTCCAGCAGATACTGCAGCTGCTTAAACGGTCTCAGTCCCCTTTCAAGCTAAAGCAAGTGAGCAGCTAATGGGTTACTTAAATAGTGACAATAGTTCAGTACCTTGTTTTTTTATACTGTGTTTAAGGGCTGAGAGCATATTTGTGACTGTCCACTGCCTCAACTCCATAGCTAAGGCAGTGTTCCTGGTGGCACTCTTGCTTATAAAGCTGAGTTCTTGCTGGCACATAATGGGTAGTATTTCTACTGGTACATTGGCATTTAATGTTCAGCATTACACTACCTGTTGTAGCTCTACACTGGTACATTTGTCCACTAATCCTGCTGGCACAAGAATGTTACCAGATAATCACTAATATTCAACCTCCCATTGGCAAAATCCAGGAGATGGACATGCCCATGTCCAGGGCCGGCCTTAGGCCAATTGGGCGCAATTGGGCCCCGCGCCCTGAAACCCTCCTATCCTTGTTTGTGAGATCCTGTACAACCCCATTAATAACCTTCCTTGTGTGATCCAGTACATCCCTGTTAATTTTTTAACATGGACTGGTCCAAATTGCTATATAGTGTCTTTACTGGTCCAAATGGCTATATAGTGTCCTGGCTGCGCACACCAGGATTGGACGCATGATTGAGGAATGGACCCTGAGGACAGTTACCTGCTGAACTATCCTTAGTCAGGCTGCATATAATATGTACTTGCATTATCATCTTTTATTAGTGCAAAGCAAGCAGCCAGAAGCATATGGATATATCTGCAAATGTAAAACAAAAAGAAAATCTGCAACTGCACTGTGACCTTTATTCTAGAAAATTTGGCATAAAATATTTTATTTTTAAATTCATCTTGTTAAGAAGGTATGTTTTATACTCTGTTTAGTTTTGATATGGTTTGCAAGATGATGTTGTGTAATCTCTTTTCTCAGTGCTCATTGTAGATCCATCATTTTATCCCAGTAGTGTAACTTCTTATTTGCAAACTAAATATGACTTGAGATAATAAAAGAGGTCCCCGAACATTGGTGATTGCCTGAGGCAAAGCCCCATTATTTTCTTCTAGAGAATAAACATTCCTTAAAAATCCTTAAGAAATATTCTGTCAACTTTAAATCTGGGGGGCCCTGCCAAAGTTGCCCTTATTGGGCCCCGCAGTTGGTAAGACTGGCCCTGACAATGAAGTGGTTAGGTATAGCTGGCACAGAGCCCATGGACAGGGTAAGGCGGGTAATGGAACAGTCTGCAGTGTGGAAGTATGACAGAGAGTAGAAACTGCTTATGGTGAGTAGATTAAACGAGTCCAGAGCACAAATCAGAGGTCAGGGTGCCAGACAGAAGCCATAGTCCAATATAAAGGTCAGGGGTCAGGTCAGGTGTGTGTGTGGGTAAATGCCAAGTTTAATATACAGCTCAGCGATCAGTGCAATCAGGCAAGAACCACAGGAACCAGTGTAAAAACATAAGATTTAACTCCTTGATCTTTATTTCAGAAAGAATCCAGTAATGGGGCCTTTTCTATATTAACCATAATGATTTAGGGTACCCCCTACTGTAAATGATAAGGATATTAGAAGTCACTGAGGGGTTGTTTTGTGACCATATAAAGGCACAAGGCTGCAGGCTGAGTTATACAGGGAACTCTGAGTATCACTTGTCTATTCATGGGTGTCCGCAGAAAATTTTCCAGGGTGGGGCAAGGAGGCATCTGTGGGCGGGCCTGTGAGATAGGTGGGTGTGTCACTGCCATCAGGGGGTGGAGCTATGCCACGGCGATCAGCCGATCGCCGGGTCAATCAAGCAGTTTCCCTAATTTGAAAAACCATCCAGGAAGTTTTGACCCGGGCAACCCTTCAAAATACCGGTTGTCTGACAAGTGGCAACCCTAGTTCACACAAAGATGGCAAAGTGGCAAGTTCATGTATAAATACCCCCAGAACTCACAAACAGATGGCACAGGGGCACGTACATGCATAAATACCCCCAGAACTCACACACAGATGGCACAGGGGCAAGTACATGTATAAATACCCCCAGAACTCACAAACAGATGGCACAGGGGCAAGTACATGCATAAATACCCCCAGAACTCACAAACAGATGGCACAGGGGCACGTACATGCATAAATACCCCCAGAACTCACAAACAGATGGCACAGGGGCAAGTACATGTATAAATACCCCCAGAACTCACAAACAGATGGCACAGGGGCAAGTACATGTATAAATACCCCCAGAACTCACAAACAGATGGCACAGGGGCAAGTACATGAATAAATACCCCCAGAACTCACAAACAGATGGCACAGGGGCACGTACATGTATAAATACCCCCAGAACTCACAAACAGATGGCACAGGGGCACATACATGTATAAATACCCCCAGAACTCACAAACAGATGGAACAGGGGCAAGTACATGTATAAATACCCCCAGAACTCACAAACAGATGGCACAGGGGCAAGTACATGTATAAATACCCCCAGAACTCACAAACAGATGGCACAGGGGCAAGTACATGTATAAATACCCCCAGAACTCACAAACAGATGGCACAGGGGCAAGTACATGTATAAATACCCCCAGAACTCACAAACAGATGGTACAGGGGCAAGTACATACATAAATACCAGCAGAACACACAAACAGATGGACAGGGGCAAGTAATTGTATAAATACCCCCCGAACTCACAAGTACAAGGCTGCAGACTGCAATAGATAGGGCTTTCCTTCCTTCATTTTCTCCCGCGCTGCAATCTGTGCTACTGGCCAATCAGATGCTCCCTGGCTGCTCTCTCTCTCTCTGTCACAGCTGAAGTAATACGATCCGGCAGCACCATGACAAGGGAGGGGGGAGCGAGCACCTAGGGAAGGAGCTAAAAGAAAACTCTGCTGCACAGAAGAAAAATCTTCGAGGGATCGCGACAGAAACCACAGTAAGCTGGGGCCAATGCACGAACAGGTGGAAACTTATGTGCACAGTCCCAGGGGGGGCACTGCCCCCTCTTGCCCCCCTCTGTGGACGCCCATGTGTCTATTATAAGGGATAATGTACCCCCTACTGTAAATGATAGGGATATTAGAAGTCACTGAGGGGTTGTTCTGTGACCATACAAAGACATAAGGCTGCAGAATTTATAACATAACATTAAGTGAAAAAGGCAGTTGATGTGTACAAGTCAGACCATCGCGTGTTTACATGTGGGCTGCTTTGATATTATTTTTTGCCTGGGCTGTTTTTAACCCCCATTCCGGCCCTGATCATATCCTTTACCTGCCAAGCATGTAGGCACTACTCCTGCACTGTCCTGCCAAATTAGAGTAGTAACATCACAGAGCAGAAATGTTACAGTGCAGGGCCGACCTCCATACCCCCAGCTCCAGCCCACTCACTTCCTGCTGTGTTAGCTGTGTTAGCTCTGCTATCCTGGGACCCTCAACCTGCCAAAGACCTTCCTGCACACAATAAATGATAAATGGCCTTTCATTACACATTTACACACACAAACTGCATTTAGACAAATAAATTGCATTTACACACAATACAACATTTTAGTAAAGTTCGATTTTTTCTTTTGCTTTTCTGGATTTTTTTTCTTTTGCACACTATTGCAAAATGTTGAACATACCTTATTTGCACACACACATACACGCATATTTACACATTTTTAGAACTCTGCATACATGCAAACATAAACACACAAATACTTTTTTTTAAGTTCTTCATTTTATCATTTTTTCTCCTAAAAACTGTTGATTTCACATAGTGGTTTTTGGCTCATGTATGCTGACATGCTGTTGGATCAGTTTCATTGATTTGCCTAATTGTATTTTATTGCAGTTTTATGCTTGCATTATTGCGCGTTACTTTTTTAGCATCCCTTTGCAGTTTGATAGTTTGGAGAAAAAGATATTTTTAGCAACTTTGTATTCTTTAGAACGCATGCTATCCAAAAATATATGGTTTTGGGGGGAGGGGCATGCAACCAATGGCCTGAGCAGGACATGCTTTCCAGGAGCTCCAGTCCATGAGAAGTAAGACTGCCTGTAAATGGCAACTTAGCGTACATTATACATCAGTGGACATTTGCAGAGTAGGGAGAGACAATGGTGATTGGGGAAAAATAGCCTAAAACAGTCAGTGAGAATGATGTCCCCTTACTTACACAACACTCTGACATTTTGAAGGCCTGCAAAAGACGACGGGGGAGACATGGCAACAGAAGCATCACCTGACTCCTCACCACAAGCTCTCCGACATACCTCCGCTATATAGATGACATACTGTATTCATAATCTGGACAGGTATGGAACAAGAACTAATTCATCCAACTATCAATTTTAAACTAAATTACTCCCCCACTTATATTCACTTTCTGGACACAACCATTCATATCAGGCAAAATACTATACAAACCACCATATATTGAAAGCCAACAGACAAACCATTATATCTAATGTATGGCAGCTTTCACCCCAACCACATAAAATGTTTATCTACAGGTAGGCTTTACAATATAATTGTATATGCTCTGACCAGTGGCCCAACTATAGAGGAAGCAGACCTCGCAGTCGCAGGGTGGCCTGGGGAACAGTGTCTGCTCCCTCTATAGCTAAAAAAAACCCCTCCTCCCCAGCCTGTTGCAAGGAAGGGCGCAAGTTGGAGCAGGGAGTAGGTGCTGCAGAGGTGAGATGGGAACTTGGAGGGAGGAGGGTGATTGCACCGTGCCCCTCTGAAGATTTTTGTGCAGGGGGGCCCGGAGTACTCTAGTTACGCCACTGGCTCTGACACTGATGAAAACCTCGAAACACTCAACACACCTCAAAACACTCAAAGCAGACTTCATCAACCAGCACACTTCATCAACCAGGACTACAACCCAAGGATTGTGGATCAATACATTTATAGAGCCACCAGAATTCCCAGGAGTCAACTTCTACAATATAAAGAAAAACCTGAAATAAATCAAGTTCCTCTAGTGGTCACATACAATCCATAACTAAATGGATCTAAATGGAGCCAGGGATCTACAGGGTACACTTTGTAAGGATAAGAGGCTCAGAAGCATATTGCCAGACCCACCACTTCTAGCATTTAGACAACCTCTAATCCTAAAAAAACAAATCAGAAGTGCCCTATCACAACCCACCAAAAATGGAACATATTCCTGTGGCAAAAAAACAACGCAAAAGCTTCCCACACATTCTGATCTCAGACAGAAAACAGATTCCATACACTTTAGAGGAAACAGCTTCCATGGCCAGTATAACTGTTCTTCTTCCAATGTGTTAGTCTTAATACAGTGCACCAGATGCCAAACAGGAGGACTGTATATACTGTAGGAGAGACTGGCCAAAGTCTGAGAAAGAGAAATACACACCACTGCTTCATGATAACTGATAAAAAACTGAACACACCAGTAGGAAACCATTTCAACAGCCCTCAATACTCCATAAATAAATTAAGAATCTTGGTTCTTAAGGGATATTTTAAAAAAAGAAAACAAGGAAAGTATGGGAGTACAAATTAATGAAAATGTTCAACTCTACGGAGAAGAGACTGAACCTGGGCATTGGATTTATGGGTAATTATGTGGATTAAGAACTGCATGCACCAAGTCAGAAACACAAACATGTGTTAGGTTCAGTGCTTGAATTGGCTTAAAAAAAGTGTAGGGGTGCTATATGAGCCACACCCACTGTTTAATAAGCTCCACCCATCAACACCAGCAGTTATTTTGCTATTTCCTTATTATTAAAAATGTTTTCTTTAAGGGATAAATTTTTCAAGAAATGTATTAAATCCACTATTCTGTTTTATTCCTAAAGTATACCCCTTTAGCAAGAATGGTGTTTTTAAATTTAGACAGAATGATCTACAGTTGCGTGCTATGTTGTGATAAGGAAAACAAACTATAAAACATTTTTACCCAAAATGTTGAAATCTTTACTAATCTTATTTTCAGAATAAACGCCACTGGAAACAGTTTTGTGTTTTACTTTAATTAAACAAATAATTTTACTGCAGAGGTTCACTGAATGTAAAAGATACAATTAATACTAAGGGAAACACAGTTTTGCACTGTACCATTTGAAATCAGTTTAGATATATATGGTGTAGGAACGGATTATTAAGATACAAATTTAAGTTCTAATGCTTGATATTTGAATATACTGATTTGATCAATTATGAATTCTATAAGGAATCTTAAATGAGTTACCTTTACACAACTTGACATGAGTAATTCTATTAGCAATCTAAAATTAAAATGAACCTTTAGACTAACTAAGAGTCCAGAAACTTTAGCCAAAATCCTTGATAGTAGAAGATATAGGGTTTACACCTGAGAAATTCTATAAGAAATGTTAAATTGAAATAAACCTTTAGACTACAAACTTTAGCTACAATGCTTGGTATTAGAAGATACATGTTTTAGAAAGGAGAGAATCCCCACACTTTTGCCACAATGGGCTTGATTCAATACAATGCACTAAATGTGTGTGTAATGATTGTTATCCCAAACCCAGAACTAACTCCAAGGTTCCAGTCTCAGCCTACTCTTCTGCCTATAGCAGCTGCCTTTGGCTTTGGGTAGAGCCCTCCGCTACTCAAATGCTTCCAGGTCTTATTGCAGGAGAACCAGGGAGAGTGTTCTGGGCAAACAAGGGAACCAAACGTATGTGTATAGGACAGAGGAGCAGTTAGCGAAGTCAAGAAACAGGCTGAGTCGAACCACATGAGCAGTGAGGTACCAAGGCAGATAGCAGGAGAAAGAACAACATACACAGAAAGAACAAGACTGTACCAATCCAAATAAGAAGGGATCTCAAAACAAGCAGAGATCAAAACCAGGCAGCAAGATGGCAGCTGTCAAACCCAGAATATCAGGACAAGAATCAAACCAGAAAGAACCTTTACATAAGGCAATAACAGTTAGACAGAAATTTGAAATTTGCGCCACTGCGAGATGATGTCACGCGGCACTTCAGGTAAATCTCATACAGTGCGATAAAGAAAAGATGTGTTTACCTGCGATAGATAGAGGTCTATCATACCTAATTCAATTCATTGCGATATGGAATTTAGTGAATGCGAGAAACATTCAATTTAGCGGTACTGCTTTATTTTGATTTCTGTTTTTTACTCCAATTTTATAGCTATTTTTTTGCAAATTAGCAACTAAAGTTACTTAATATACTGTGTTTCACACAATAATGTTGTTATAACAATTCAAAATCTACAAAAGCATATAAAAATGTATGTATAGTAAGTCTATTTTTCAAATGTAAATACTTTATCTTAAAGGGATTCTGTCAGGATTTTTATGATGTAGTTTTTATATCTAAATTACACTGCTTACACTGCAAATAATTCACTCTACTTTAAAAAAATGTAATTGCTGAACCAGCAAGTGTATTTTTTTTAGTTTTAATATTGGTGTGCAGGCAGCTATATCAGGTAATTTTGCTTGGTCATGTCCTTTCAAAAAGAGCCAGCACTTTAGGATAGGACTGCTTTCTGGCAGGCTGTTGTTTTTCCTACTCAATATAACTGAAAGTGTCACAGTGGGACTTGGTATTTTACTATTGAGTGCTGTTCTTAAATCTACTAGGCAGCTGTTATCTTGTGTTAGGGAGCTGCTATCTGGTTACCTTCCCATTGTTCTGTTGTTAGGCTGCTGGGGGTAGGAAGGGGGGATGATATCACTTGCAGTACAACAGTAAAGAGTGACTGAAGTTTATCAGAGCACAAGTCACATGAGTGGGGGCAGCTAGGAAACTGACAATATGTCTAGCCCCATGTCACAATTCAAAATGGAATATAAAAAAATCTGTTTGATCTTTTGAGAAACGGATTTCAGTGCAGGATTCCGCTGGGGCAGCACTAAACTACTGCGTTTAGAAAAAAAAAAATTTTTTTCCCCATGATAGTTTCCCTTTAATAAAACAAATCGGTGTATAGCTGGCCTTCCAACTCAATAATCCAACCACATTCAGAGTGAGCAACGAAATATAACAGCATGATGACAGCTTATGCTGGAGGCATGACATCTGTCATTGACACCAAGTCTGCCTGCCATTGTGCATCTATATCATACACACAAGATCTATTTCTTTCTAAAAAATTTCCACGCTGCTTGTGCAGTATATATGTATCATGAGTGGACAGCAGCTGCTTCATTGTATCTCATTTTTATATCTTTATTTTTAACACTGTAATATACGTTTTGAAATACCTGTACCTGTATTTTGAGGGGTGTATAATTTCTTCTTTAACAAATCTTCTGTGCATTTGGAAAATGTTGACATTTTTGCATAGTTCTCACGTGAACTGCAAAGTTTGGAATGTGTCAACTTAACCATCAACCCTTCAGATTGTATGTCTAATGAATCATACCATTTTGTATTATGTTAAATAAATTCCACTTTACATCAGCAGTAATCTGCATATGTCTGTCAGATTGGACTACTAATGAATTGTAAATTTCGGAAAGGTGCTGAACTTCACAGTTTAGAAATATTTAAAGGGATTCTGTCAACAAGCAGTTGCAGGTCATTTTATTGAAGCAGGACATAATGTCAATCAGTTGAGGTTTCAAGTTATTGAAGTAGTCCTTCCGAAACGTCGTGGGGGAAACAGAATTAAAACTCTTTTATACAGAGAGGCCTTCTGGATTAGGAGATTGGAGACATTGGGGTAAATTTATCAAAGAGTGAAGTTCCGCCACTAGAGTGAAATTCCGCAGCTCTCCATTCATTTCTATGGGATTTTGAAAGGCGTATTTATCAATGGGTGAAAGTGAAATTTCACCCTTTGATAAATATGCCTTTAAAAACCCCATAGAAATTAATGAGAAGTGGCGGAATTTCACTCTAGTGGCGGAACTTCACTATTAACTTCACTCTTTGATAAATATACCCCTTTGACTCCATTGGGTCTAAATAAAGAGTATCACCTCAAACTGATTTTTAGATAAAGCTGTTGCTTTTTTAAATGTTCTTATACACTGTTTTTATCTTGTATTCTTTGCAGGTTTTCTGCATTACTGTTACAAATGAACTTTGTTCACCTACACATTTTGCATCACTAACCGGATGGATGCTTTTTGTAAAATGTTACTCTTTCTATTGGATGTAATAATGTGTTTCACATGATTGTAATTTGCTACTAATTGTCCACTAGATGGCACTAAAAGTTTAAATAGTGGTGTAATTTTTGTCAGTTTAGCTTGAAAAAGGGCCAAATGAGGCCTGAAACGTTGCGGTAATGCCCTATAAGTGTGCAATAAAGGCATTTTAAATTTCAACAAGATATTGTGGTGCTGTTCACATCGAATCTTCCCTTTAAATAATAAACAGACCTTAAAAAACAGACCTTAATGATTTTCACATTTTGTGGAAAGTTCTCACATGGACTTTACTGCTTTAAAACAAACATATTGTCTTATTTTGTCACAGCCATCAATCTATAATCAGTTATCAACAATTATCTATAAGAATGTGAAAAATAAGTTGCACAGGTTTGTACTTGTGTATAATGGGACAAAGATGTGACTGGGCAGTTTGGAACATATTCAGACCTGTCCCAAACATGACAATTTTACCTCAGAAATATATTAAACTTTATTTAATATGCCAGGCCTTTAATAAACTTTTTCATAAATATTTGTAAAATAGCCATCACTTACATAGTAAATAATAATATAGTAAGTTAGGTTGAAAAAGACACACGTCCATCAAGTTCAACCTTTTTAGTCCTGTAACCTGCCCAACTGCTAGCTGGTCCAGAGGAAGGCAAAAAAAAAAAACATTTGAAGCCTCTCCAATATGCCTCAGAGGGGGAAAAAAATCCTTCCTGACTCCAAGAATCAGACTTGTCCCTGGATCAACTTGTACTATGTTCTATCTTCCATAACCCTTTATTCCCTTGTTTGCTAAAAAAAAAATCTAACCCCTTCTTAAAGCTTTCTAAAGTATCAGCCTGTATGACTGTATTATCCCCTTATATATTTATACATAGTTATCATATTACCCCTTAAGCACCTCTACTCCAGCATGAACAACCTCAACTTGGCTTTTCTTTCTTCATAGCTAAGATATTCCATACCTTTTACCAGCTTAGTTGCTCTTATCTCTACCCTTTCTAATTCAATAATGTCCTGTTTGAGTACTAGAGACCAAAACTGAATGGCATATTCTAGATGGGTCCTTACCAGAGCTCTGTACAGTGGAAGAATAACCTCCTCCTCTTGTGAATATATGCCCCTTTTAATACAGCTCAAGACCTTATTTACCTGCTGCTGACTGGCATTGCCAAGTTTATCATCTACAAGGACAACAAGGTCATTTTCCATTATGGATTTGCCTAGTTCAGTCCCATTAAGGGGATAAGTGGCTTGGATATTTTTACATCCCAGGTACATGCCTTTACATTTATCAACATTGAATCTCATCTGCCAATTAGCTGCCCAGATTGCCAGGTTGTCAAGATCCTGTTGCAATGATGTTGAATCCTGGACTGCATCGTTTGTGTCGTCTGCAAACATTGATACATTACTTACAATACCCTCCCCTAAGTCATTAATGAACAAGTTAAATAAAAGTGGAACCAATAGCAAACCCTGAGGAACTCCACCAAGACCCTTACTCCAAGTAGGGAATGTACCATTAACAACCACCCTCTGTACCTGATCATGTAGCCAGTTTCCTATCCATGTGCAAATGACTTAATTAAGCCCTACAGACCTTAGTTTAGAAAGTCTTTGTGGGGCACAGTATCAAACGCTTTGGCAAAATCCAAATAGATCACATTTATTGCTCCCCTGCTGTCCAACATCTTACTTACCTCACCAAAAAAAGCAATCAAATTTGACTGACATGACCTATTCTTCATAAAGTCATGCTGATTGCTGCTCATAATGCCATTCACTAGGACAAAATTTTGAATGTTAACAAGCCTTCAAATAATTTGCCCACCACAGGTGTCATATTTATTGTCCTATAATTGCCAGGCTCTTACTCTTAATCCGTTTTTAAATATTGGAATGACATCAGCTTTCCTCCAATCCATAGGTACCATACCAGATGAAAGTGAATCTGAGAAAATCAGAAATAGAGGCCGGTCTAAAACTGAACTAAGCTCTCTAAGAACCTGGGGATGTATGTCATCTGGTGTTTGTGCCTTGATCGCGCGCTTGAGTGCATTGTGACAGTAATGTCTCTTGGCTGGTCTGAACATGTCCAGGCATGTAGGACTACCTCTAAAGACCTTCCCAGAGACACTATAAAATACCAAAAGTTATGTCTTGACATGTCTTTTTTGGTAGTATAGTGCAGTTGTAGCCATGTCCACATAATGGCACTCACAGAGAGTCACTCAATGTTCGGTTATCACAAATGCAGCTGTTATTATCTAACATAACCACATGATGGCACTCACAGAAGAGCTTTGGTTTTATGAGTAATATACAAAATGACTGAAGTAGTTATGAAGTAGCAGGAGGTGTAGCTCACATTGGAGCACTCTTTTTACCACATTTGGACAGGAGGAGCTGTACCTCCTGATTCTGCTCTCTTCATCTGCAGCAGCCAGGGGGCCCAAGTGCTTTGCAAATAAGCACTTAGCAGTGTACTTTTGCTTGGTGCGCCTGATGTCATAAATGCCCCTTTTTGTGCCCAATTCATGATTAAATGTAAATGTTACCAAGCAACAGAGCTTGCACACAAAGACAGCCCTGTTGATGCCTGCATGTGAAACATGCAATGCCAAGGAGGGCTTAGTGATGTAATCTGATACATTGAAGGACTGTAGATGCTGAGGCTAATGTGGCCTAAACATGATGTGTAGTGCTGGTTTTCTTGCTCTGGTGAGATTTGTATTTAAAAAGTATTTTTTGCAAATAATGAAATCTGAGGAGACAAGTTTCAGGGGCTATATGATAAAAGTTAGGAGTTTTAATTATATAAACTACCAACAAGGGAAAGTTGTGCTCACGACAGATTTTTAAAAACATTAAGCGGGAGCGCAATGAGGCTGTTACCACAAAATTCCCATAGACAAATACAAGAGGTCCTCTGCACTCAACCTGGTATAAATATATTTAGAACTTTGAAACATTTTGTTCCTATAGGCTACTAAAACTGCATTACCATTTAAACAGGGATTGTTTGTCTATATATTGCAATATATTTATAATGGCCAACTATGTCAAAGTCACCCCCAGTATGGCCAGTCCTACACTGAACTTTCATCTGATTCATTACGAATTCAATTGCTTCAATACACATTTTAAAAAGGAAAGTATTACCGGTAACGTACTTGCTGCTTTCAAAGTAAAACTCTCAAACTTGGTTGCCCTTTTATTGGCCACCAGTGGGATCACCTTACTATAGCTGGAAAGGGTGGGAGCTACAACTTGGAGCTGGCCACTGCTCCTATAAATTATAGCAAAAAAGGGAAAGTTGTGCTCACCACTAATTTTAAAAAACATTTTTAGTAGCTTAAGGCACAAATAGGGGAATGTAATAAAAGTTGGTTGGTTGGTTGGTTGGCCCATAGACTTTAATGCCCATTGGCGACATTTCGCTGGGGCGAATTTTTTGCGAAAGTTAGGAGTTTTAATTATATAAACTACCAACAAGGGAAAGTTGTGCTCACGAAAAACATTAAGCGGGAGCGCAATGAGGCTGTTACCACAAAATTCACATAGACAAATACAAGAGGTCCTCTGCACTCAACCACTAATTTTAAAAACATTTTTAGTAGCTTAAGGCACAAATGGGGGAATGTAATAAAAGTTGGTAATGGAAAAAATATTCGCAATGCGAAAAGTTATGCCTCTGTGCCAACAAATTTGCCTTTGTGCAAATTTAATATAGCTTTTGCGAACCCGGAAACTGTTTAGCGAACACTTCCGACAGTGGAAGAAGGTTTGTGAATTTTATAGTTAGCGCCAGTGCACAGTGAATGTAACAAAACCTCTTAGTGAAAAAATTGTTATTGGGGATGTGCTAATGTTTTTGCCTTGTTTCACCACAAAAAAGACACCCATAGACTTGTATGGCATCGTGCGTCAAAAAGAATTTGCAGCACGACAACATTTTTTGGACGCCCATAGACTTTAATGCCCGTCTGCGACATTTCGTCGGGGCGAATTTTTTGCAAAACTAAACAGGTCAAATTCGCCCATCCCTAGTTGTTATGTTTGCTCTAAAAGATTACAACACCTTCAAGCACTTCTTAAAAGTGGGCAATTACAATCCGCAATTAAAATTCACAATGTAATTATAGTTTGAGGAAGAGTATTACATTGCGACATTAGACTTTTCATTCTTATGTGTGCTAATTGTTTTGTTCTTTGCGACTTTTATTACATTCCCCCAAAAATGTTTCAATGTCCTTAATATATTGATAATGGGTTGAGTGCAGAGGACCTCTTGTATTTGTCTCTCTCTCTCAGCTCCATATTAGGAATGGGATATTGTAATATCGCAACAGGCAAACCAAAGTAACAGAACAGAGACTCCCCTAAGGGAATTCAACTGGTAACTTTTTTAACTTTTTGTTATGAGTACAAATGCCGTTGGGTGCCCCAGTCAGTCCAAGCAAGTAAAAAAAAAAAAATTAGTTCAAAAGGAGAAATCATGTGTTGGTCCATACTCCAGTCAGAGTATATTGTTTCACTAGTCCCCAAGACGTAGCTGTACCAGCCAACATTGCAAATGAAAATGAATAAAGTAACAGTTCTGCCCAGGAAGATTGATTTTCGGACACAAAACATCTTAAAAATTGCTCTAAAGACTGGTTCACTCTTTCGGTTTGCCCATTGGTTTGTGGGTGATAGGCGGTTGAAAAAGAAAGATCGATCCCCACTAACGAGCAAAATGCGCGCCAGAACTTAGAGATAAATTGAACACCTCTGTCTGAAACAATATTACTGGGAAAACCATGCAACTTAAATATATGTTGAATAAAAAGTTCGGACAAAGTTTTGGCAGATGGGAGGTGAGGAAGAGCAATAAAATGACCCATCTTACTGAATCTATCCACCACCACCCAAATTACTGTCTTCCCCTGGGACACAGGCAACTCCACAATAAAATCCATAGAAAGATGGGTCCATGGTCTTTCAGGAATAGGGAGGGGAATCAGTAACCCTTGGGACAAATTTCTAGAAGTCTTGGAGCGTTGGCAGACAGGACAAGAATCCACAAAAGATTTAACATCTTGTTTACAGGTCGGCCACCAAGCACTTCGAGTAAGTAATGAAATAGTTTTACTTACACCAGGATGTCCTGCCATCTTGGAATCATGAACCTCTCTTAGAACCTGTTCTCTAAGGTCTTCAGGAACAAAAAATCTCCCAACAGGAGTGTTAGAGGGAGCGTCTGTCTGAACAGGGGATAACAAAGAAGAGAGGTCAGATTCCAAAGTAGCCACAATGACTTCACCCGGAATAATTGTACAACAGTCATCAGTTTCAGAATATATTGAGTCAAAGCTTCTGGAAAGAGCATCTGCCTTGACGTTCTTTGTAACAGGCCTAAACGTCAAGGTAAAGTTAAATCTAGAAAAGAATAAAGCCCACCTTGCCTGTCTGGGATTTAGACGCTTTGCTGACTCAATATACAACAGATTTTTATGGTCAGTGTAGACCGTAACCTGGTGTTTAGCCCCTTCTAGTAGATGCCGCCATTCTTCAAAGGCCCACTTGACAGCTAACAGTTCTCTATTCCCTATGTCATAATTTGCCTCTGCAGGAAGAAATTTTCTAGAGAAAAATGCACAGGGGTGTAACTTATTAGTTATCGGGTGCCTTTGAGAGAGAATTGCCCCTGCTCCCACCTCAGAAGCATCTACCTCGACTATAAAAGGTAGTGTTGTATCAGGATGGCGGAGGATTGGGGCAGAACTAAACTCCCTTTTGAGGAACTCGAAAGCTTGGATAGCTTCCGGAGGCCACATACTGGGGTCAGCACCTTTCTTAGTAAGATTTGTGATAGGAGCCACAATAAGTGAAAAATCTTTAATGAATTGCCTATAATAGTTGGCAAAACCTAGGAACCTTTGGGTTGCACGTAAAGAATAAGGTTGGGTCCACTCCAGGACAGCTCTTACCTTGTCTGGATCCATTTCGAGACCCTTGGAAGAAATATTAAATCCCAAGAACTGTACGGAAGCAACCTCAAAAGTACACTTCTCCAATTTGGCATACAGGTTATTAGCTCTAAGCCTACGCAATACCTCACAAACATGAAGACGATGATCAGACAGATTGGCAGAGAAGATGAGGATGTCATCTAGGTAGACCACTACGTATATCCCCAGCAGGTCCCGAAAGATGTCATTGACAAACTCCTGAAACACTGCTGGGGCGTTACATAGACCAAACGGCATAACAAGGTACTCGTAGTGGCCATCCCTAGTATTAAAAGCCGTTTTCCACTCATCCCCCTCCCTGATCCGAATGAGGTTATAGGCACCCCTCAAATCAAGCTTGGAGTAGATCTTAGCATCCTTGACCTGGTCAAATAGTTCGGAGATTAATGGTAAGGGGTAGCGGTTTTTTACAGTGATTTTATTAAGCCCCCTATAATCAATACAGGGGCGTAAACCTCCGTCTTTCTTACCCACAAAAAAGAACCCTGCCCCCGCAGGGGAACAAGAGGGCCTAATGAAGCCCCTGTCAAGATTTTCTTGTATATACTCTTTCATTGCCTGGGCTTCGGGCAATGAAAGAGGGTAGGTTCTACCACGTGGAGGAATTGACCCAGGAACTAAATCAATAGGGCAGTCATACTGCCGATGCGGAGGTAAGGTCTCAGCTGCTTTTTTAGAGAAAACATCAGAAAAAACAGAATATGCTGTGGGTAACCCCTCAAGAGAAGTAGTGGCTACTACGGAGGGAAAACAAACCCCACTACATCCTGTACCCCATTGAGTCACCCCCTTAGAAACCCAGTCTATCAGAGGGTTATGCCTCTGGAGCCATGGTAAACCAAGAATAAGAGGAGAGGAAGCTCCCTCAATGAGGTATAGAGCTATCTCCTCACAGTGTAGATTATTAGCACACATAGAAAGATTTGTGGTCTTTTGGGAAACCACCCCTGATCCCAAGGGTCTTTTATCGACAGCCAGAATTCTCAAAGGAGGATTGAGGGCAACCAAAGGAATTTTATTTTTAGCAGCGAATGCTGCGTCCAAGAAATTACCCTCCGCCCCAGAATCAATGAAGGCTGACAATTTAACAGTGCCCGTAGGCCAGGTTAATTTAACAGATAATAGGACCTTGGAGGCAGATTGGGGAGAGGAAACGCCTGCACCCAAATGGAGCTCCCCTTCTCCATTTAGGCTAGGGCGTTTCCCGGCCTCTTGGAACACTGATTGAGGAAGTGACCCTTCTCCCCACAATACAAACACAACCCAAGAGACCGCCTCCGTGCCTTTTCCTCAGGAGTAAGGTGAAAGATGCCCAGCTGCATAGGCTCCTCCTGAGGTTGAGACACAGAGGGGTTTGACAACTTAGCACTAAATTATGCTTATACAAAGAAGAAGTACCCTGTTCCTCCCGATTTTCCCTCTGTCTCCTATCTACCTGGATAACCAGAGACATTAGGTCATCCAGACTGGTAGATAGGGGGTAATTGACCAGGCTGTCTTTGACAGATTTGGCTAGACCGATGCGAAACTGGCTCCTTAGAGCTGCATCGTTCCAGCCAGTCTCCACCGCCCACCTACGAAACTCTGTGCAGTAAATCTCCACCTCCCGTTTACCCTGGCGTAGTTTGCGAATAGCGGAATCGGCCGAAGAGGCGCGATCCGGGTCATCGTAAAGAATGGCCATAGAGCGGAAGAAAATATCTAAAGAGAAACGGGCAGGGTCAGTGGCTGGCAATCTAAGTGCCCAGACTTGGGGGTCACCCACTAATAGGGTCATTACGAACCTGACCTTTTCCTCGTCAGAGGGAAATGAGTGGGGGAAAAAGCTGAGGTACAGCTTACAGGCCTCTTGAAAAACAAAAAACTGGGTTCTGTCCCCACCAAACTTGGCAGGAAATGCAATCTTGGGTTCCTGAGGTCTGTATACAGCACCCCTATCGGACAGGGAACCCACAGAAGGAGTAGGAACAGAACTGGCTGGCTGCTGCGAGGGTTCCAGCTGGCGTGTTAGGTTATGAAACCCCTGGAGCAAATAGTTCTGCTTTTGCTCCTGCTCCTCCATGCGTTGCAGCAGAGTAGTTAGCAACAGCTCGGAAGAAGATGGAAGTGGAGCAGCGGCAGCAGCTTCGGTGTGATCGTCGTCCTCCATGGCCCGTGATAATGTCACGGCCGGCACCCAACACCAGAACAAGTGCTCGAATCCTGGGTCTGAGCTAAGCTTCACCAGTGGTGTGACCACCTTTGAGCTTCGGGAGGAGCCCTCAGCCTAATCGGGTGCCACCTGGTCTTACGAGAGGTTCAAGCAAGTGTTCTGGCAGGCAATGGGGCACGGCTGGTAGCTAGAGTCTTTGGGACCGAGGATCACGGTAACAGACAAGGATAAGGCAGAAGGATCGTCAGACAGGCTGGGTCGTGGCAGGCAGAAAGCAAGGGTCGTCAGGCAGGCAAGGGTCAAAACCGGGTATCAAGCAGGAAGGGTACAAGCAGAAGAGTAGTCGGATATCAGGCACTGGTCAGGATACAGAATTCGGGATGGTCAAGGTACAGGCTGGGTCAAACACGGATAATCAGATTCAAACAGACAAAATAGCACAAGGCTTCAGAACAGAGCACCAGAAACAAGTTCTATCACGGGCAGTTTGCTGGGAGTGGAAGTGGCCTATTTATACCCTGTTTGGACGCCAAGGTTTTCGCGCCAAAATCGGCGCACACACGCGTCAGGATCGACGCGCGCGCGTCCGCGTCAATAAAGGAAACGAGAAGCGGGCGCGCGCGTCCTAAGGAGGCAAGATGGTGGAACCACGAGGCGGGCGTCCCCGCGGCCGGCGTGGCGGGCGTCCCCGCGGCCAATTTACAGCACCCCCAATCCCAGGTAAAACAGATTTCCTTACATGGTGTTTGAAAGTTGGATTTTTTCAATACATTTTGATTTTTCACAAGTATTCCCAGTGAGTGCGGTACTATGTCACTTTATTTACCCTTTTACCAGCAACCGGGCAAGTTGCTATATAAGTTTAGGGCGTGCTCCTCCATGGTTATATATATATAGAATATATAATTCTATATATATATAGAATTCAAACATGGACCAGCACTCCAATAATCTTCAAATAAATGTGTTTATTGAGTCATCACTCGTGTAACCAACGTTTTGGCCCTCATTGGGGCCTTTATCAAGGATAGATAAATAAATATATATATATAGTGGTGCACTCGCGATACAGGCAACTGCCTGGGTGCTGGTTATAACATAGCATAACAATCCAAGAATAAAACCGCACTCCAAGGTCTTGAAATAGTAAAAAGTTTTATTTCAACGTTTCGGCACACCAACTCGGGCCGTCTTCGGGAAGTTGGTGTGCCGAAATGTTGAAATAAAACTTTTCACTTATTTCAGTATTTCAAGACCTTTGTGGTTTTAATCTTGGATTGTTATATATATATATATATATATATATATATATATATATATATATATATATATATATATATATATATATATATATATATATATAGTAGACACTCTTGAAAAAGTATTATACAATGCCTAGGTGCAAACCTCAGTATAATTTGGTGTAAACGTAGAAAGAAGTCGCACTCTCAGGAAAAATAGAAACATTTTTGTATTGTGTATTTTGTATTGAGGGCATACATACTAAAAAAAAAAAAAAATTTTTTATATATATATTGTACGTAGATAGATAAAGGTCTTAGTTGGTCTTAGTTTTTTTTTTTGGTGACTGCAACTGCACTTGCAAGTCATTATTGACACATTATGCAAGCAGGTTTCCTAAATAATCAGACTGCCAGTGGACAAAAAAAAAGTTTTTTTGCTTATGCTGTATGGAATTATAATAATGTTTCTGTGGATAATAACAGGTCATAGACCTAAGGGGGGTTATTTACTAAAACTTTAATTTTTCTAACTTTATTGAAAAAAATCCTTCCAAACCTGAAACCCCTCTTTTTAGCAATAATTATTATAGAAAAAATCAGTTAAAAAAAAACAGCTTTGATGCTCCGAAAACTCGACTTTTTTGAGTTGTCGTAGAAAAACGTATAATTCGGATTATCGAACGATAACCAGGGCAAAAAGCCAGAAAATTTCGGGAACCATGAAGGCATAAAACATGCTCCAGAGGTAACAGGGACTGTCTGTCTTTGACTTTTACATGATTTTGACAGGTTTTAGCTGGAGTATTTTCAGATTCTAATTTTTGGCAGCTTTGGGGTATAATAAATTTCGAAAAAATTCCAGTGTTTTTTTTCTCTAAAAATTAAAGTTTTTTCCCCTTTAATCTCTACTAGAAAAATTTAAGTTTTAGTAAATAACCCCCAAAGTGTTGTCTCTTCCTATGAAAAAGGGCATTGTCATGTCTGCCATTTGAGAGAATCTTCCCATTATGTATCTGTCACGATCGCCGCCCGGAGCAGGTCCAGGAGCTCCGGGCGGCGCGTCCTTCCCTGCCGGCGTCGCTCCCAAAATGGCGGCGCCCATGGCCGCCACGTGGGTAGCGGCGCGGGCGCGATGACGTCAGCGCGCCGCCGTCGGCGCAAGGACGCGAATGACGTCACTATGGCGCCAAATTCGAATACAAAAACGCTACCTAGACGCCAGAATGGCGCCCAAGTATAGGAAACATTTCCTGTGTGTATCCTGGGTTCCCTGTGAGCTACTTTTGCTAAATCTTGTTCCTGATTATTATCCTGACCCTTTGCCTGGACTTTGGACTTTGCTGATATCTGCCTGCCTGTGAACTCTTGCCTGGATTCTGACTACTCCTTTGATTAACCCTTTGGACACCGCGACCTTGCTCCCTCAAGAGGGCTTCCTCCTCGATCCTGACTACCTCCCTGGAGGGAGCTCCCGGCTCCCTGACATTATACTTGGGCCATGGATCCTACTGAGGAAGCTACGCCTGATGTCGGACGAGCGCTCCGCGGACTGGCATCCCGCATGGAGGAATATGAAGCCCAGCAGTACCGCATAGGGCAGGCACTCGATACCCTTCTCTCTCGAGTGCCTCCAGCGCCTTCTGCTTCCCAAGCTGCTGTAAATCCTCCCATGACGGTCGTCTCGTCTACCACAGGTTTCTCGTCTGGTGAGCCTCGTATTCCGCCTCCTCCTCGCTTCAGTGGGGACCCACAGGCCTGCACAGGCCTGCAGAGGTTTCGCTACACAGTGCCAGATCCAGTTCGAGTTTCAACCCTCGCACTTCCCCAATGAACGTTCCAAGGTGGGCTATGTGATGTCTCGTTTGGTGGGCAAACTGCTTGAGTGGGCAACATCTCTTTGGGAGAAGAATTCTCCACTGACTTTTGATGCCAAGGCTTTTCTTAGAGCATTTCGTACTGTGTTTGATGCCCCGGGTCGGGTCACTAATGCCCCTTCTCGTCTTCTGCAACTCCGGCAGGGAAACCGCAGTGTCAGTGACTATGCTATTGACTTTAGAACTTCGATGGCTGAGACTTCCTGGAATGACGATGCCTATAAGGCCGTATTCTATCAAGGTCTGTCTATTCGCATTAAAGATGATCTTGTTTCCAGGGAGTTCCCTGACCTCTTGGAAGATCTGATTGCACTATCCATTAAGGTGGACACTCGTCTCAGAGAGCATCAAGTAGAGAAGGAGCGTTGTAAAAGATTTCAACCCTTGTTGGCACCCCGCTTCCAAAGACCTCTCTTGCATACTCCAGCTACTCAAGCTTCTACTTCTCCTCCGGAGGAACCGATGCAAGTTGGAAGGGCTTGTCTCTCTGAACAAGAAAGGCTCCGTAGACGGATGGCTGGCCTATGTCTGTATTGTGTCTCATTTTGCAAACTCCTGTCCGGTGAAACCCACGAGTTCTGTTCCCCGAGGTATATCTAGGGTAACTCATGTAGGGGGCACTACTCCGAAGTCTCAAGAGAACACTCACAGGTTTCTCCTTCCTTTACAGATTCGTCTAGCCACTAAAACCATTGTCGGCTCAGCTTTCATTGACTCTGGAGCTGCTGGGAACTTCATGGACGCTCTTTTTGCCAAATACATTGAAGTACCCTTATTCCCATTGTCTACTCCTCTTCGTGTCACTGCCATTGACGACAGACCCCTGAAGGCTGAACTTATCTCTATGACGACTGGGGAATTGCCTGTGCAGGTTGGGACGCTGCATAAAGCCCATCTGTTCCAGTTGTTTTGGGTCTCCCTTAGCTGCGCCTGCATAATCCCACCATTGATTGGTCCGCAGGACAGATTTCCCGTTGGAGCCCATTTTGCCAGCAGCATTGTCTTCCTGCTGAACCTCTCCAGAGGGTGAATATCTCTATGTCTGATCTGAAGACTCTACCCTCCTTTTACAGGGAATTCTCTGATGTATTCTGTAAGAAGTCTGCAGAATTCCTTCCTCCACATTGACAATACGATTGTCCTGTCGATCTTCTGCCTGGAACCATGCCCCCTAGAGGTCGTACTTATCCTCTCTCTCCAGCAGAGACCACTGCCATGAAGCAATATATCCAAGAGAATCTCCAGCGGGGGTTTATTCGCCCTTCTACTTCTCCTGCCGGGGCTGGATTCTTCTTCGTGGAGAAGAAGGAGGAAGGCCTACGTCCTTGTATTGTCTACCGGGGTCTTAATAAAATCACCGTTAAGAACCGGTATCCCTTGCCTCTGATTGCTGAACTCTTTGACCAACTGAAGGGGGCTAAAATCTTCACTAAGTTGGATCTCCGTGGGGCGTATAACCTTATCCGCATCCGGGAAGGTGACGAATGGAAGACAGCATTCAACACTCGTGATGGGCACTATGAGTACCTCGTCATGCCCTTTGGTCTCTACAATGCCCCCGCTGTCTTTCAAGAATTCGTGAACGACATTTTCCGGGATCTCTTGGGAAAGTTTGTGGTCGTGTACCTAGATGACATCTTGATTTTCTCCAAGGACCTTGCAAGCCATCGCTCTCAGGTGAAGGAAGTACTCTCTCGTTTGAGGAAGAACTCTCTCTTTGCCAAACGAGAGAGCACTTCCTTCACCTGAGAGCGATGGCTTGCAAGCCATCGCGGAGAAATGTGTGTTTGAAGTGTCCAAGATTCCTTTTCTGGGCTATATCATCTCCCCAGAGGGTTTCGAGATGAATCCTGTGAAAGTGTCTGCAATCCAATAGTGGCCCCTACCGCTGAGCACTAAGGCAATCCAGAGATTCATTGGTTTTGCTAATTACTATCGGCAATTCATTAAGGGATTCTCTTCTCGTATTGCTCCTATCCTAGCCCTCATCCGAAAAATGGGGTAAACCCAGCTCATGGCCCCCTCCTGCTATTGAAGCTTTTCAATCCTTGAAGGATGCCTTCACTTCTGCCTCGGTTCTCCGCCATCCTGATCCGGAGTTACCTTTCTTCATCGAGGTGGATGCTTCTGAAGTTGGAGCTGGAGCTATCTTGTCCCAAAGACATCCCTCTGATGGGAAGCTGCACCCATATGCGTATTTCTCTAAGAAGTTCTCTCCTGCGGAGCAAAATTATGATGTAGGAAATCGTGAACTCCTGGCGGTTAAGCTTGCCTTAGAAGAGTGGCGTCACCTCCTTGAAGGTTCCTTGATCCCAGTCACGATCTACACAGATCATAAGAATCTTGAGTTTATTCAATCTCTCAAGAGGCTGAATCCCAGACAAGCAAGGTGGTCTCTCTTCGATTCAACTTTGTCTTGACTTTTCGCCCTGGCTCCAAGAATCGGAAAGCCGATGCTCTGTCTCGAAGTTTCACTGCAGCGGATTGTACTCCTGAAAGACAAGAGCCTATTATTCCTCCTGTCAAGATCATCGCTTCCTTGTACCCTCAATTCGCTGATCAAATTCTGGCTGGTCAATCTTCTGCTCCTCCTGATACCCCCATTGGGATGGCGTTTGTTCCCTCCGAGTTACGTCTGCCCATTCTTCAACAGACCCACTGTTCCAAGCAAGCAGGACATCCTGGTCCTGAAAAGACTCTTGAACTCCTTTGACGTTTAGTCTGGTGGCCGACTATCCGAAAAGATGTCAAAGACTTTGTTGCTGCTTGTACCGTTTGTGCCACATCCAAGCCTAGCCATTCCCGCCCCAGTGGGTTATTGCAACCTTTGCCTATTCCCTCTCGTCCATGGACTCATTTAGCAATGGACTTCATAGTTGAGCTTCCTCCCTCTTGTGGGAACACGGTGATCTGGGTTGTGATTGACCGCTTTAGCATTCCCCTGAGGAAGCTTCCCTCTGCTGTGGAGTTGTCTCAGCTCTTCATCTAGTATGTTTTCCGCTTGCATGGTTTCCCTGTGGAAGTTGTCTCCGGCAGAGGTTCTCAGTTTACAGCAAAGTTTTGGCGTTCCCTGTGCAAAGATCTGGGTATTACTCTCCAGTTCTCCTCCACTTATCATCCCCAGACAAACGGAGCAGCTGAACGAGTAAACCAAGCTCTGGAACAGTTCTTGAGGAACCATGTCTCCCTTTGTCAAGATGACTGGTCTGATCTCCTCCCATGGGCGGAATTTGCCCATAACAATGCATGCCACGCTTCTACTGGAAGGTCTCCGTTCATGACGGTGTATGGTCAGCATCCTCAAGCCTTTCCCCAGGACTTTGTGTTGTCTGACCATGCAGCCCACATGTCTGCTATTTGGGCTGCAACCAAGTCGACCTTGGAGAAGAGCGCTCTGGTTCACAAGACGTTTGCAGATCGTAGACGTAGACCCTCTCCTCCCTACAAGGTTGGTGATAAAGTCTGGTTGTCTTCTAGGAACATTCGGTTGAAGGTGCCTTCTCCTAAGTTGGGTCCGAAGCTTGTGGGTCCATTCTCCATCTCGGAGGTGATTAATCCTGTGGCTGTCAGACTTCAGCTTCCCCCTGAGATGCGAATTCCCAACGTGTTTCATGTCTCTTTGGTGAAACCCGCTACCTCCAACCGCTTTTCTGTGAACCAGTCTCCCCCTCCTACTATCTCTGTGGATGGTCAACAAGAATATGAGGTGGAAAAGATCCTTGACTCCAGAATCTCCAGGGGCTCTCTTCAGTACCTCATCAAGTGGAAAGGCTTTGGCCCTGAAGAATGCTCCTGGGAAGAATACTCTGATGTTCATGCTCCTCGTCTTGTGAGAGATTTTCACTCCAAATTTCCCCAGAAGCCTAGTCCTGGTGGTCCAGATGCCCCCCGTGAGGGGGGGGTACTGTCACGATCGCCGCCCCGGAGCAGGTCCAGGAGCTCCGGGCGGCGCGTCCTTCCCTGCCGGCGTCGCTCCCAAAATGGCAGCACCCATGGCCACCACGTGGGTAGTGGCGCTGGCGCAATGACGTCAGCGCGCCGATGTTGGCGCAAGGACGCCAATGACGTCACTATGGCGCCAAATTTGAATACAAAAACGCTACCTAGATGCCAGAATGGTGCCCAAGTATAGGAAACATTTCCTGTGTGTATCCTGGGTTCCCTGTGAGCTACTATTGCTAAATCTTGTTCCTGATTATTATCCTGACCCTTTGCCTGGACTTTGGACTTTGCTGATATCTGCCTGCCTGTGAACTCTTGCCTGGATTCTGACTACTCCTTTGATTAACCCTTTGGACACCGCGACCTTGCTCCCTCAAGAGGGCTTCCTCCTCGATCCTGACTACCTCCTTGGAGGGAGCTCCCGGCTCCCTGACAGTATCCTACTCCCTTAAATTACAGTAATCCTACTCATTTCCCTATTGGGTTTTTGGCCAAGAACAACTGGACAAGACCAGTAATATTTCTAGCATTCTATTTATTTTTTAAAATAGTATTAGGAATGCTTGGCACCTGGGGTTTTATTGATCCTGGGTTTTTAATAGATACAAATTTTTAATAAACCCAATGGAATTGTTTTGGCACCAATAGTGATGAGCAAATTATTTTACCAGGTTTGGCTGCAAAAAAGATGCCCTCCAATGGGTAAAACAATTTGTCTTGAGTCAAAAAAAAAGTGTTGCCCAAAGACTTCAGTGCATTTGGCGAATTTGGATTCACTAACCACCAATGTAGATTCATGCAGCTTAGTTAGGATCAAGTACAATAGTGAAATATGGAAATATTTTTTTAGAATGTTAATTATTTGATTAAAATAGACTATATCGGAAATAATGTGATGGTTTCCAGATAACAGGCTTAATTTAAATTAATTAAAACAATGAGCAACAAAGGATAAATACCTTACTTTTATCATACAATATTTTAGCATGAGTGTTTAGTGTCTATGTTACAGTGTGTTTAAAAAACACACCTGTCTTGCCTAGAAATATACAGGGAAGTGTGCATTTAATGTATTTGATCTGGGTTAGAATGGGATACCATGTGCAGACAAGTTTAATATTCCCTACCAGTTGGGTAATTCGGTGGCATCTTAGAGCAGAGCTGCAATTTCAGGTAAAAGATGTGCTCCCAACCTAAGGATTTTTCCTTGGATGTGTGATAGAGATGGGGCTCTCTTGTTTGTCTGGAGGAGAGAGGGTTTTGGTTGTTTCCAATGTTTAAGAGTAAGCCTGTGAGAAAAGCAAGAGGACAGAATGCTTGAGCCTAAGCTTGAGAAAGGAAATGGGTGCCAAGGGGCCTGTGAATGTGCCTGTGCTTGGAGAGAGGCAGTGTTTGGAAAAGTACAAACAGTGGTCTGGCTGATAGAGATATTTGTCTCTGAATTGTGAGTGCTAACCTTGTGGTGGTCTAGAGTCTAAGATAGGCCATGTGTAAGAAACGGTTTTTGATGCCATATAAAGATAGGCACCTTCTTAATGTTTTTGTGTGAATTATTAAAGGGGGAAAAATTTGCTTTTTTTAAATTTATCACTGTCTCTTCTCTACATAAGAAACCCAATTGCCTACGATTATAAAAGTTAATCTTATATTAATTACACTTTTCAATTTTGTCCAGAGGTTTTTTTTTTTTTACACAAATTGTTAATAGCAAAGCTTGGTGAGGCTAAGGGGTTACTTAACTATTTAGACTCTTAAATAGTTTGTTTTCAATTTACCTTAGCTTGAAGTGAGGTGAATAATGTTTGATAAAGTGCAACTAAACAGTATAAATAGAACAGAGCCAGCCCAATTTACATTTTATATTTATTGTACACACAGCCTCAAAGTATTATAAGATACTCTGTTCCCTTCTAGTATAAGGTGAATGAGGCATAGCTACTACAGGTATAGGATCCGTTATTTGAAAACCCATTATCCAGAATGATCCAAATTACAGAAAGGCCGTCTCCCATTGACTCCATTTTATCCAAATAATCCAAATTTGTAATAATAAAACACTACCTTGTACTTGATCCCAACTAAGATATAATGAATCCTTATTGGAAGCAAAACCAGCCAATTGGGTTTATTTAATATTTACATGTGTTTCTAGTAGACTGTAGGTATAAAGTTCCAAATTATGGAAAGATCAGTTATCCAGAAAACCTCAGGTCCCAAGCATTCTGGATAACGGTCCCATACCTGTATTATAAATGGGAAAATGTCAAATCAGATAAAGCACAAATATTTGCTAAATGGCATCTTTTTGTCTCAAGTAGTTTAGGAACCTACAAGGAAAGATGTACTTCTGGATCTTGTAATAATACTAATAATACTGATTTTATCTCAATCACTATTTGATTTGTGGAATTTGATAATAGTGGTGTGAGCAATTTTGTAAACGTTATGAGCAAATGAGTGGGTGGATCAACTACAGCATTTTTTTGGGTGCTCTACAATTTATGAGTATTTATTTTTTGTTCATGTGTGAGCACACGGATTAGAGAGAACAATGAGCAGTATACAATCTCTTAGTCAACAGTCAGGTCATATTTACAGTTATTCTTCCTACATAGTTTCTGGCATGATTCAGACGTTAAAGGAGAAATAAAGGCAATTTACATTGGGGTTGCCAAAAGTTAGGCACCCCAAGTGATTATATTTACTTACCTGACACCACGGGCCAGTGCTCCTATTCGCAGAAATCTGCATCGGCCCAGGGTTCTTCTAGTGACCACCAAGAAGCAATCTTCTTCGGTTTTCAAATATGTGCAGTATAATGAAATAGCCGGCTTTTTCATTAAAGTTTGGCTTTTCCCTCTACTGTGCATGAGCAGCCGCAGGAAGACAGAGGAAGCAGGAAGCGGCTTGCTCCATGGTGCTCACTGAAAGAATCTCGGGCAGGTGCAGTTTTCTGTGATAAAATCACTTGGGAGCGCTTAACATTTTGTGTAATATGCCTTTCTCCTTTAAAGGAGAACTAAGATTTAACAAAGAATTAGGCTAGACATGCTATAGTATAGGCTATTGTACCAGATCACTTTACATCACAAGTCTTATTTAATCAGATTAACATTATACTATAGCATATAAACCAGTATATTCACCAGAACAATTGCTTAATAATCAGCAATGTCGCATCATATTCTACAGATGTAATTTAATTTTCTTATTTTTTTTTAATTTGTTTGATACATTCTGACTATCCCTTAACCCTTTCCCTGCCAGCCGTTTTGTCTAGATGCGAACATCTACTGCCAAGCAGTTTTTAGATATTTTGCACTCTTCCACTTTAAGGACCTTTCCTGGGGTGGTCTTTTAGTTTACCCAGGAAAACAATATATTGTTTTTTTCAGGACAACCTGAACTTTCAAAATATGCAAGCATTTTGGTGTAATTCTACTTCTGTAAAAAAATAGAGGCTTCTAAGTGTCTAATAAAATGATAAAAATCATGTTTCACAAAGAACAATCACATATATCAGAAACATCATTTATTTTATGTACAAGAACACAGCCGATTTGGAAAGGTCTATGTCTCTTGAACACGGCAATACCAGATATATATAGTTTTATGGAGATTTCTCACTTGTATAACTCAAAATCTACAAGCAGTACACTACCAAATTTCCAAAACACCACTCCCCAAACAGCATACTTCTGATTTCAAGGCCAAACATTCCGCTAAGAGTAGGTTTACCCTAGAAAACTACCCATTATTAGAAAGAACAGATTCTGGTGAATCAAAAATGGGTAAATATATCTTTGTACTCCAAACTACCAAGTTGCAATTGTTTCCTAAAGTTATAATGTTTTATAGAAATTTGTGATTTTTTTTAAAAATGACCTCAAAGCTTCCACTCTACAGCAGCATATCTCCCACACACAATGTAAAACACCCCAAATATGAAAGCCTGGGGTCCACTGAACAGTTTGATGCCCAATATGTATAGGTTTACCTATGCATGTGGTATATAGGGGCCCTAAAATGTAGACACCTCATTTGAGCTATCAGTTCTGTAATTCCAGATGCAAAATCAACACATATACATAGTTTTGGGAGGCAGCAAAGGTATGAAAAAGTACATTCACCCCAGAAAACCATATATTTTCGGAAAGTACACATTCCCCCGAATCCAATTTGGGTATGCATGTCTTTATACTCCAAAGCACCAAGCTGCTAAACGTTCCTAAATTTGGCAATTTTGGTGACATTTCCAAAAATCACCTCAAAGCTTCCAACCTGCTGCATTGTATGTCCCACATACTATTGAGTATCAAGATAAATCACCCCAAATATGAAAGCCTGGGGTTCTCTGATTAGTTTGATGCCCAATATGTATAGGTGTACCTAAGCACATGGCATATAGGGGCCCTAAAATGAAGACCCCCATATGGTCTGTCAGTTCAGGTGCTGCAAAATCAACACATTTACATAGTTTTGGGGGGCGGCAAAGGTAGAAAAAAGTACGTTCACCAGAGAAAACCATATATTTTCGGAAAGTACACATTCCCCTGAATCCAAATTGGGTATGCATGTCTTTCTACTCCAAAGTACCAAGCCGCAAACCATTCCTAAATTTGGTGATTATGGTGACATTTCCAAAAATCACCTCAAAATTTCCACCCTGCAGCAGTATAAATAGAACAGAGCCAGCCCAATTTACATTTTATATTTATTGTACACACAGCCTCAAAGTATTATAAGATACTCTGTTCCCTTCTAGTATAAGGTGAATGAGGCATAGCTACTACAGGTATAGGATCCGTTATTTGAAAACCCATTATCCAGAATGATCCAAATTACAGAAAGGCCGTCTCCCATTGACTCCATTTTATCCAAATAATCCAAATTTGTAATAATAAAACACTACATTGTACTTGATCCCAACTAAGATATAATGAATCCTTATTGGAAGCAAAACCAGCCAATTGGGTTTATTTAATATTTACATGAGTTTCTAGTAGACTGTAGGTATAAAGTTCCAAATTATGGAAAGATCAGTTATCCAGAAAACCTCAGGTCCCAAGCATTCTGGATAACGGTCCCATACCTGTATTATAAATGGGAAAATGTCAAATCAGATAAAGCACAAATATTTGCTAAATGGCATCTTTTTGTCTCAAGTAGTTTAGGAACGATGTACTTCTGGATCTTGTAATAATACTAATAATACTGATTTTATCTCAATCACTATTTGATTTGTGGAATTTGATAATAGTGGTGTGAGCAATTTTGTAAACGTTATGAGCAAATGAGTGGGTGGATCAACTACAGCATTTTTTTGGGTGCTCTACAATTTATGAGTATTTATTTTTTGTTCATGTGTGAGCACACGGATTAGAGAGAACAATGAGCAGTATACAATCTCTTAGTCAACAGCCAGGTCATATTTACAGTTATTCTTCCTACATAGTTTCTGGCATGATTCAGACGTTAAAGGAGAAATAAAGGCAATTTACATTGGGGTGGCCAAAAGTTAGGCACCCCAAGTGATTATATTTACTTACCTGACACCACGGGCCAGTGCTCCTATTCGCAGAAATCTGCATCGGCCCAGGGTTCTTCTAGTGACCACCAAGAAGCAATCTTCTTCGGTTTTCAAATATGTGCAGTATAATGAAATAGCCGGCTTTTTCATTAAAGTTTGGCTTTTCCCTCTACTGTGCATGAGCAGCCACAGGAAGACAGAGGAAGCAGGAAGCGGCTTGCTCCATGGTGCTCACTGAAAGAATCTCGGGCAGGTGCAGTTTTCTGTGATAAAATCACTTGGGAGCACTTAACATTTTGTGTAATATGCCTTTCTCCTTTAAAGGAGAACTAAGATTTAACAAAGAATTAGGCTAGACATGCTATAGTATAGGCTATTGTACCAGATCACTTTACATCACAAGTCTTATTTAATCAGATTAACATTATACTATAGCATATAAACCAGTATATTCACCAGAACAATTGCTTAATAATCAGCAATGTCGCATCATATTCTACAGATGTAATTTAATTTTCTTATTTTTTTTTAATTTGTTTGATACATTCTGACTATCCCTTAACCCTTTCCCTGCCAGCCGTTTTGTCTAGATGCGAACATCTACTGCCAAGCAGTTTTTAGATATTTTGCACTCTTCCACTTTAAGGACCTTTCCTGGGGTGGTCTTTTAGTTTACCCAGGAAAACAATATATTGTTTTTTTCAGGACAACCTGAACTTTCAAAATATGCAAGCATTTTGGTGTAATTCTACTTCTGTAAAAAAATAGAGGCTTCTAAGTGTCTAATAAAATGATAAAAATCATGTTTCACAAAGAACAATCACATATATCAGAAACATCATTTATTTTATGTACAAGAACACAGCCGATTTGGAAAGGTCTATGTCTCTTGAACACGGCAATACCAGATATATATAGTTTTATGGAGATTTCTCACTTGTATAACTCAAAATCTACAAGCAGTACACTACCAAATTTCCAAAACACCACTCCCCAAACAGCATACTTCTGATTTCAAGGCCAAACATTCCGCTAAGAGTAGGTTTACCCTAGAAAACTACCCATTATTAGAAAGAACAGATTCTGGTGAATCAAAAATGGGTAAATATATCTTTGTACTCCAAACTACCAAGTTGCAATTGTTTCCTAAAGTTATAATGTTTTATAGAAATTTGTGATTTTTTTTAAAAATGACCTCAAAGCTTCCACTCTACAGCAGCATATCTCCCACACACAATGTAAAACACCCCAAATATGAAAGCCTGGGGTCCACTGAACAGTTTGATGCCCAATATGTATAGGTTTACCTATGCATGTGGTATATAGGGGCCCTAAAATGTAGACACCTCATTTGAGCTATCAGTTCTGTAATTCCAGATGCAAAATCAACACATATACATAGTTTTGGGAGGCAGCAAAGGTATGAAAAAGTACATTCACCCCAGAAAACCATATATTTTCGGAAAGTACACATTCCCCCGAATCCAATTTGGGTATGCATGTCTTTATACTCCAAAGCACCAAGCTGCTAAACGTTCCTAAATTTGGCAATTTTGGTGACATTTCCAAAAATCACCTCAAAGCTTCCACCCTGCTGCATTGTATGTCCCACATACTATTGAGTATCAAGATAAATCACCCCAAATATGAAAGCCTGGGGTTCTCTGATTAGTTTGATGCCCAATATGTATAGGTGTACCTAAGCACATGGCATATAGGGGCCCTAAAATGAAGACCCCCATATGGTCTGTCAGTTCAGGTGCTGCAAAATCAACACATTTACATAGTTTTGGGGGGCGGCAAAGGTAGAAAAAAGTACGTTCACCTCAGAAAACCATATATTTTCGGAAAGTACACATTCCCCTGAATCCAAATTGGGTATGCATGTCTTTCTACTCCAAAGTACCAAGCCGCAAACCATTCCTAAATTTGGTGATTATGGTGACATTTCCAAAAATCACCTCAAAATTTCCACCCTGCAGCATCGTATTTGCCACATACTTTTAGGTATCAAGAGAAATCAACCGAAATATGAAAGCTTAGGGTCCTCTGAACAGTTTGATATCCAATATGTATAGGTGTACCCAAGCATGTGGCATATAGGGGCCCCAAAAGGAAGACCCCCATATCGTCTGTCATTTCAGGTACAGCAAAATTAACACATTTACAAAGTTTTGGGGGGCGCAAAAGTAGAAAAAAGTAATTTCACCCAAGAAAACCATATATATTATGAAAGTACACATTCCCCTGAATCCAAATTGGGTATGCATGTCTTTCTACTACAAAGTACCAAGCCGCAAACCATTCCTAAATTTGGTGAATTTGGTGACTTTTCCAAAAAATCACCTCAAAATGTCTAACCTGCAGCATTATATTACCCACATACTTTTAGGTATCAAGAGAAATCACCCCAAATATGAAAGCCTAGAGTCCTCGCAACAGTTCGATGCCCAATATGTATAGGTGTACCCAGGCACGTGACATATAGGGGCCCCAAAAGGAAGACCCCCATATGGTCTTTCATTTCAGTTACAGCAAAATCAACACATTTACATAGTTTTGGGGGGGGGCAAAGGTAGAAAAAAGTACGTTCACCCAAGAAAACCATATATTTTTGGAAATTACACATTCCCGCGAATCCAAATTGGGTATGCATGTCTTTGTACTCCAAAGTACCAAGTCGCAAGCCTTTCCTAAATTTGGCGATAAAAGCAACGGTTTTTACATTTCTGAAAATAGCCTAAAAATATTGCAATTGGCCACATTTATCTCACCCAACTTCTTACTTACAATTGTAAAACACCATAAATACTGATGCCAAGGGTCTACTGAACAGTTTTATGCCCAACATGCATTGATATCCCAAGGCAGCTGGCATGTGCAGACCCCAAATGTAAATAGTGTATATTAGTTTTCTCTGCTGCCGATTCGCCTTCTGTAAACATAGACCATTGACTTCATATTATGTGCCTCAAGACCCTCCTAACAGCAAAGACCCCCCAAAACCATATGTTTTTGGAAAGTACAAATTCTGACAAAACCAACCAAGATAAAGAAGTCTTTCTACACCAAACTACCAAACTGCAAAGCTTTTCTAAACATAGAGATTTTTACAACATTTCTGAAAATTGCCTAAAAATGTTGCAGTTTGCCATATTTATTGCACACAATGTTTTACGTACAAAGAAAAATCACCCTAAATATGGACGTCAGAGGTCTACTGAATAGTTTGATGCCCAATATGCATAGATTTACCAAAGTATGTGGTGTGTACGGGCCCCAAATGAAAAACGTGCATATGAATTTTCACGCTGGCCAACTAAGCTGCTGAAAAGAGAACCCCAACTCTGCGTTATGTGCCGTAAGACCCCCAAACTGTAAAAAGACCCCAGAAAACCATATATTTTTGAAAAGCACATATTCTGACGGATCAATCTAAGTAAAATATATCTTTCTATACCAAAGCACAAAAAAGCAAAACTATACTAAAGATACATAAGGAACAATAATGCAGGGATAAAATTGCAATAAAACCACAAAAATTGTGCAAATCAATGAAATAACAAAATAACTGCACCGACAGCATAATTAGTGGCCGGAATCGATTATCCAATAGTCACACTGCTGAAATAAACAGTTTTTAGGGGTAAAAAAAACACAAATTGGTGAAATGAAAAAGTAAAAAAAATAAAATGTGTATACATGTGTGTACACTTCCAAGAATTGTGTGACAGTGTATAAGTGTGTATATAAGTGCATATAAGTGCATGTAAATGTAAAATGAAAAATGCAAAAAAAGTTTTTTTTTTTTTTTACTAAAATATGTGTGTGTGTGTGTGTGTATGAGTGTATAATGTAGGTAAGTGTGTGTAAGTGTGTTAAATAAAGGCCACTTACCGTTTTTGGGTGATCTGAGAGCTGGAGAAGTTCTTAGAGAAGCAATCTGCAGAGTCACAGCAAGCACGAAGTGTGTGGGCGTCGCTGGAACACGAGGTAAGGAGGAGGAAGCAGTGCAGCAAGGCAGACACGCGATTTGCTGTGTCTGCTTCTTTTAGGTCGGCCCTGCGACAATCATGACAGCCCCCCAGCCTTGTTGCCCAGGGGGCTGTCAATGCTGCTAAACCTCTGCAGAGGCGGCTAAAGCCACTGATGCAGAGTACAGCATGTTAAATTGCAAGCACGTACAAGGTACGTGCTTGGCAGTTAAAGCCCTTGACTGCCAGAACGTACGGTGTACGTGCTTGGCAGGCAAAGGGTTAAATTACATTTTTAACAGCAGCCCAGAGTAAACTGAGCATATGTGGAGTTACTGACACTGAGATCATGGCCCAACAAGATTCAGGATGAGGAGCTGCTGTGAACAAATTTGAAGGCCCGGATCCTCATGGAAATGTACGGATCCAAAAGAGGTCATGGATAGCAATGGGCGAATCTGACCTGCTTCACTCCACCAAAAATACGTAAAAAAGCGAAATATTAGTTAAATGCATTGAAGTCAATGGGCAACATTTTTTTTTCACATGCAACTTTTTTTCTAACCCATTGGAGTCTATGGGCATTTTTTTCATTGTGAAACCTGGTAAACAATTTTGCTTATCACTATTCATGGACACTCCTTAAATGACAAGATGGGTGAACCCAAAATACAGTTTTACATGGTTTACGGATTAAGCTTGTTGCTGTAGATCCAGTTCCTTCACCACAGAATAGTATGCTTTAGCAATATATCCTCTCTCAGGGACATCCAGTTGCACCTTGTTTGTACACAATATATCTGAATTGAATACATTTCAGTTGTGTAAATTCCTATTTTTTATATGGGTGTTAGGGAATAACAGTTTACCTATACAATAATACTTTTATTAAAATTATCTACTCTCCCAGATTATTTTAAAACATCTTTAAGTGAATGAAAGATCTTTAAATGAATGGTGACAAATACTATTTTATCACATTAGTCAAGCAAAATGAACTTTAATTACACTATATAAATTATTTGAATCTTGTTTCCGTCAGCCTAGGAATTCATAATTATAACAAGCAGGCAGGAGCCATTTTGTGGACACTGTTATTAAGGCAAGCCTTGCATCATCTCAGAATCTTGTTTGTGCACCAGAATGGGGGACCTGATGTCCATCCCCATGCACTGTTTACACAATTAAATGGTGAAGAGAACGGAGTAATGTGTAGAGAGCAGTGGCACCTAGGAAGTGCTGAATGGAAAGTAATTATTTGACCCGCCTACGGATGCCTAAGGATTTGATTGACAGTTTTCATTTTAAATAAGCTTAAAACAGCTATGAATGCTTTAATAAAAAATAGAAATTGTTTTTCATGTTTAATTTGAAAAGGACTTTTATTATACAGCTTTTTGTGTCTGGGTGACAGGTACACTTTAAATACCCTTAAAAGCATTCCAAAAAGTAATGTCAATGCATAACTACAATTGCCCATTTATTTTACTTTTTGCGCACAAATTAGACACTTTGAATGTTTATCTTTTATGTTATAATTATATACGTTCTTTTGATGATGTACAGATTTTCTTTTGAAATATGGATAACATACAGCTGTGTGAAAATAACAGCACACAATAGTTGATTAATTTTGCACTGTAGTCTCTCACTGCAGTTTGGTGAATAAAATTGAAAGCACTTACAGAAATGGGGTCTTATCAGTGTTTTCTCTCAAAAATCCATAGCATTATTAAAGTGTACAGTATAGGCAGCCGGTACCTATGTACAAATGGGTTAGTAAATTTGATTTGATTTATTAAGGTCAATATAAAAAAGTAGCAGGAGTTAACTCATTGTCACACTGCTTACAATAATAAAAACATTTTAAGATGAAGTTAAAAGCTATAGTTAAGCAAGCAAGTGAAAAAAACTAATGGAATGAACAAATTCTTAAAAATGCAGTGTTTGAGTGTTACTGTAGTATATCTTGGTATGCTCCCCAAATACCAGTACCAGACTGGTCCCTTATAATAGTTTATTATGCTATAAAAATGCCATACACGTATGAAAGTTCATGTTAAGCAATACAGAGTAATTAAATGAATATATTTCAGCAGCGTAGCCAGTCATTTTTGACATTGCCAACCTTTACAATCTTCACACTTTTGTCTTCAACTTGAAAGTAATACCAGTCTTTGAAAAAGTAGCTGTAGCCTGTGAAAGTAAAGAAATATAGATTATAAATGCATAATAAATCCATTCCATTCTATACACTTGTATATATTGGATAACATAAAATAGTCAGTATTGACCTTGGGGTAAATGAAGGCCTGTGCAAAATATTAGTAGAATCTTCACAATAAGAAAACCAACATTTTTAAAATTGATTTGGCTGATACTATTTTCTATTTAATCGTTTTATTGGAGTTTTTAAAACAAAACAATAGTATACATATATCGTTTGTTTAAAAGCAAGAAAATTCCTTACAAAATAAAGTAAAGAACAATAGTTGTGCCACTTATTGGGCATATATATTTTTTCCTTTTAATGGCCCAGAGTCTTCTGTTATATTTATTTCAGCCAGTATTGAGCCATCTAATGGTAAATTCCTTTAGTGCGGCTTGTTTACTTTGACACTGCTAAACAAAAGTTCAATTCCATTTTCTTACTACTACAAAATAAAAAAGCCATAACAAAATAATACAGAATAATAGCCATAACTATTATATAATTATATAATTAAAAGAAAAATATCAGCATATAATAAAAAACTCTGGCCACTAGTACAAGTGTCAGTGAGATAGAAGTAAACAGAAAAAGCTCCACCATAAACTTCTAATAGATATTCAAATAATTGTATAAATTGATATGTACATAAAATGTAACTAAAGCTCCGGCTTTGGCGCCGTGTCCAAGATGGTGGCGCCCTTGGCCACAAAGTGGATGATGGTGCCAGTGTTCTAAAAACCAGCGATCAGACGCTGGCGCGTGGATGCACATGCGTCACGTTTGGCAGCAAATTCTAAATAAAAGAGAGTGGAGGTCATGTGTTCAATGCCCGATTATAGTTCGCATTACCTCGGTGTTCATGTGTGCTATAATTATTACTCTTGGGATTTTTGGACCAGAGTATGATAAATCTCGAAAATCAAATTCGAATTTTTTTTTAAAAAAAAAACTCTAATTGAATTTGAATTTTACCATAAAAAAACTCAAGTTCAGCCAATAGGTGATTGTTAATTCAGCCAATGTTGGGAAGGGGAATGCCCTGGGATGTAGAGTGAGCCAACTCCTCTGGCCAATCAGAAGGGGATATGACATCAGAACGCCAACTCTGAGAGGTAACCGATAAGAGTAGATAGGCAGGGTAGATGTGTAGAAATTTACTGAGAGACAAATATCTGAGGCTCCGACAAGGTGGAAGAGCAGTGTCCTGGTTGTACCCTGCCCAGATAAATGTTCCAGAGAAAGAGGGATAAAGGTAAATAGAGCCTTAGCTCAATGTGAACCCAAGTGCGGAAAGTCTGCTAAAGTATTTTTCATACCTGACTTGAGGCATAATAAACCCAAGCTAAAAATGTGCAAATAGAGAGTGTTTTCTACTGTATATGTTCTATATCTCTATCATAATTACAAAGTAAAGTTAGGTTGATAAAAGTCCATTAAGGTTAGACCCTAAAATGTGTTCACCAGTCACCAGTGCAAGAAATTTGCAGATATGGCACAGTGATTTTTAATTCATAGGATAACTGAATTTGACTGCTTAAATTTATAGAATTATTTCTGCAGCAGCAAATGTTTTGTAAATGTACCAATACAAAAATCTTTTTTTCTTTCTGACAGAAATTATTTTTAATTTGAAGAATAAACTCTTCCTTGGGGCAGTGCTGTATTTAGGTCCGATGCAGCCCTAGACGCACGTGATGTCACTTTTGCAATCTTCCTCGGACCCCCTACCCCTCACCCCATCAGCTCCATCACCGGATTTCCTATGGAAATCCATGGCGGAGGATGGGGAGGGTTTTTTTTAAAAAAAAACAAAACCAAAAAAATAGGCACTCCAAGGACCACCCCCAAAACCGTCCTAGGCACAGGCCCTCTGGGGCATATATATAAATCCCCCCTGCCTTGGCGGCCAATTTATTAACATTTGTATTTTGTTAGATTTCTTGAATACATTTTTTTAGCACTATACATTGTGCATTTAAACAATTACTATTAATTACAACTTTAAATAATTATTAACTGTGAAAACCAAGAAAAACTCTAAAAAACAAAAGTTCCCCATCCAAAAGCTGCTGGGTCAAGTTAAAGAATCAAACAGTAAAATCTTTCTTTTGCTTGTAATTGATAGAATACCTACAAGAATGAGGTGTAATGAAAGTACCTGCGCGGCGGGTTCGCCCGCCGCATGGACCTCTTTTGGGATTTAACATTTCCAGCAAGGGTTTAGAAATGGATCCAGGCAAGGTGAGAGCAGTCCTGGATTGGACCCAACCCCTTTTGTTACGTGCAACCCAAAGGTTCCTCGGTTTCGCTAATTATTATCGTCAGTTTATTAAGAATTTTTCCCTCATTGTGGCCCCCATCACTAATTTAACCAAGAAGGGTGCTGATCCCAGCATGTGGCCCCCTGCGGCTGTTCAAGCATTTGAATTCCTCAAAAAGGAGTTCAGTTCTGCCCCAATCCTTCATCACCCCGACACTGCGCTTCTTTTTATTGTGGAGGTTGACGCCTCTGAGGTGGGAGCTGGGACAGTCCTTTCTCAAAGGCACCCGACTACCTACAAGTTACATCCCTGTGCTTTCTTCTCAAGGAAGTTTTCACCCGCAGAGGTGAATTATGATATAGGTAACAGGGAATTGTTGGCAGTCAAATGGGCCTTTGAGGAATGGCGGCATCTCCTAGAGGGTGCAAAACATCTGGTGACGGTCTATACTGACCACAAGAATCTACTATACATAGAGTCCGCTAAACGCCTTAATCCGAGGCAGGCTAGGTGGGCTCTATTTTTCACAAGGTTTAATTTTTCTTTGACTTTCAGGCCTGGGACTAAAAAAAACAAGGAGGATGCACCCTCTAGGAGTTTTGAATCCATTTATTCTGACTCTAGTGAGTGTACTCCCATTATTCCCAGAGAAATGATCATAGCCACCCTTGAATCTGACCTTTCTTCTCTATTGCTCCCTCTTCAAACATCTGCTCCTACGGATACCCCTTCGGGGAGATGGTTTGTACCACAGGAGTTAAGGGAGCAAGTATTGAGGGAGATTCATGATACTAAGATGGCAGGGCATCCAGGCATTTCAAAGATGGTGTCCCTGTTATCCCATCATGTTTGGTGGCCATCATTCAAACAGGATGCTAAGGCCTTCGTTAATTCCTGCCCAGTCTGCCAAAGATCAAAGTCTTCTCGAAATTCTTCCCAGGGTCTGTTAATCCCCTTACCCATTCCAGAAAAACCTTGGTCCCATCTGTCAATGGACTTCATTGTTGATTTACCCCCTTCTCAGGGGAAAACGGTGATCTGGGTGATGGTGGATAGGTTTAGCAAGATGAGCCACTTTGTTCCCCTTCCACACCTCCCTTCTGCTAAGACTTTGGCTGACCTATTTGTTACCCACATTTTTAAGTTTCATGGTTTTCCTGAAAATATTGTTTCAGACAGGGGGATTCAATTTTATTTCTAAGATTTGCGTGCCTTCTGTTCTTTGGTTGGGATTGAGTTATCCTTTTCCTCTGCTTATCATCCCCAAGCCAACGGTCAAACTGAGAGTGTAAACCAGTCCCTGGAACAGTACCTCAGGTGTTATGTGTCTGACAACAGTCCACGTGTGCGGAACTGTTACCCTGGGCAGAATTTGCATACAATAATGCTACCCATTCTTCCTCTGGGGAGTTCCCTTTCTTTATTGTAAATTGGTTGCATCCCAAAGCTTTTTCTTTTTCTGGGTCTGGTTCCCCTGTACCTTCTGCCAATTCTTCTGTCGAACAATTCTCTAAGGTTTGGTCTTAAGTGCATGAATCTCTGTCTGCAGCTACTTCTGCTCAAAAAAAAGCTGCTGACAGATCACGTAGAGAGGCACCCTAGTATAAAGTGGGGGATCAGGTCTGGTTGTATACCAAAAATATCAAGTTAAAGGTGCCATCTCTCAAACTGGGACCCAGGTTTATTGGTCCATATCCCATTTCTGAAATCATTAACCCATCTTCAGTTCGCCTTCAATTACCTGTTAATTTTAAGATTTCCAATTCATTTCATGTATCCCTCCTGAAACCTGCCTCTGATATTCGTTCTTTGTCTGTTCCTCCCCCAGTGTTGGTTGAAGGTCAGCCTGAGTTTGAGATCCAAGAGTTCCTCGATTCCCGCCTCGTACGAGGTAAGCTACAATAATTTATTAAGTGGAAGGGCTATGGCCCTGAGGAGAACTCCTGCGTCTCAGTAGAGGACATCAAGGCTAACTCAGGAAGAAATTCCATCTAAAATTTCGTGGTAAGCCTGGGGGTCCAGTGGCCCCCCTGGAAAGGGGGGTAATGTAATGAAAGTACTTGTGTGGCCGCATGGACCTCAAGCGCCAGCGCCATGTTGTTCTAGGGCACGCACGGCACACCTGCGTGCCTCTATAGGCGCAGGCGTGCTGGCGTGTTTGTGCCAGCACGTTTTGGCGCAAATTTTGAATACTATTTAAGGGCCATTCAGTGTACAGCCCTTTGCCCGTGATAGAACTGTGTTCTGTGGTTCCTGTGCCTTGTGCCATTTCCAGTTATTCTGATTCTGATCCTGATTCTTCAAGTTTGTCCCAGCATGTTCCTGACTACTCTCCAATCTGTATCCTGACCCTTACCTGCCTACGACAACTCTTCTAGCTTAACCCCTTGATTGACTATCCAGTTTTGACCCTTGCCTGCCTGACGATTATGATATCCGCCTGCCTCGACCCAGCCTGTCTGACCGTCCTTCTGTCTAATCCTTTGTACCGTGACCTAAAGACTCTGCTACCAGCCGTGCCCCTTTGCCAGCCAGAATATCTCGCCTTGTACCTCTCGTTAAGTCCAGGTGGCACCCAAGTAAGCTGAGGGCTCCTCCCAAAGCCCTAAGGTGGTCACACTACTGGTGAAGCCGAACTGAGACCAGGGTACTTGGCACTTGTTCTGGTATTGGGTGCCTGTCGTGACATGAGGATTTCAAGGGTTTTTTTGTTTTCTCCAAAAAAAGGAGGAGGAAGTCTAGTAAAATTGGTCCCTAGACTTCTCCCATTGACTTATACATGAACTTGCCATGTTTTCGAATAGTCGAATTCGAATTTATAGTTTGGATTAATCACAATTTGAATTTAACAGTTTTGACCATTAAAAATCAAAAATTGGAATTTTTAATTCAACCCTTAATAAATATGCCCCCAAGGGGCATTTTTATCAAGGGTCGAATTTCGAATAGAAAAAACATTGAAATTCGAATTCAAAAAGCAAAATTAAGTCAAATTTTTTTTTTTGGTCGAATAGGTCCGTTTTCGATCAAATAGGTCCGTATTCGGCCAAATTCGAATCAAAGGAATAGAGCATTTAATAGAATTTGATTCAAAGTTTTTCCTAAAAAAACTTAGATTTTTCAAAGTCCACCAATTGACTCCCCATAGGAGGTTCCCCATAGACTAAAACATCGATTTTGTAGGTTTTAGATGGTGAATGGTCGAAGTCGATATTCTAATTTTCAAATTTTTTTCAAATTCAAATCAAATTTTGACTATTCCCTAGTTGAAGTACACAAAAATAGGTTGAAATTTGAATTTTTTTCCTTCAAAAATTCACCTTGACCTTTGATAAATCATGCTCCTAAGTTTTGCATGTGAATTAAGTGGCCCATTTACTAAGGGTCGAAGTGAATTTTTGGGTTCTTCAACCATTGAATAGGCCAAAATTTGATTAGAATTGAAAATACTTCATAAATTCGACCGTTTGAAAATTAATGTACTGTCTCTTTGAAAAACTTCGACACTTTACCATCTTAAACCTGCCGAATTGCTGTTTAGCCTATGGGGGAACCTCCTATAACCTATATGAGCCATTGGCTACGTTTTGAGAAGTTGAAGGTTTTTTTGTAAAATCATACGATCATACGATTAAATTTTATGAATCGAAAGATTCTAAGGATTTCATCGTACGATCGTATGATTTCAATTAAGAGGAAAAAACCTTCGACTTCGACTATCGTACTACACCTAATCGATGCTTGAATTTCAAAGTTTTTTCACTTCAAAATTCGACCCTTGATAAATCTGCCCCTTAGTGTTTAGCAGTGATGTAAGTGGCAAACAATTCTGTCTGGATCATAAAGTCCCCAACTCTGGAAAGAATGGAATTTGTGGACAGAACAGGTCTACAGTCTGCATAAGGACTTGCACTAATTCTCTGTAAAGGTTGAGTATTGCTCATATACTAAGTGGTGCATATTTCTCTCTAGGACAAAATTTTCAATGTGATCTCTTAACAAGCCTTCAAATAATTTGAGCACCACAGATGTCAAATTTACTGCCCTATAATTGCCAGGCTGAGATCGTAATCCCTTTTTAAATATTGGAATGACATCATCTTTTCTCCAATCCATAGGTACCATACCAGATGAAAGCAAATCTGAGAAAATCAGAAATAGGTGCTGCTCTAAAACTGAACTAAGCTCTCTTAGAACCTGAAGGTGCATGCATTCTGGCCCTGGTGTCTTGTTTACATTCATTTTTATTAAAGCTTTATGAATCATATCCTGAGTCAGCCACTGACTAGATTGAGCTGAGATAACAATGCAGCTATGAAGTGAGCCTGGGAACTCTGACTCCTCTATTGCATACAAAAAGGGGGGTTGTGGGTGCACTCCTAAGGATAAGTAAAAATGTATTAAAGTAAAGTTGTATGTATAGGTGCACACTTGGAAAGTGTGTATGTATGTGTGTGGGTATAGGTGTGAGTATAGGTAAGAATATAGGTTTGAGTAAAAAGACAAACTAAATTAGGTGTAGTAATAGGTATAGTAAGTGTAATAGGTGCAAAAGTGTTACTTGATACAGTTAAAAACATAGGGCCACCATTAGTTAAACAGGGTAGGTATGGGGTGCTGTAAACCATATAAAGCTTAGCTTAGCTTAGCCAAAGCTTCCGGCTACATTTGAAATACAAAAAGGGGGATTGTGGGAGCACTCCTAAGGCTAAGTAAAAATGTATTAAAATATAATGGAAGTGTTACTGACCTGGCCAATTAATCAGTGCACATTCCCTGGTCCCCTGTCTAAGTAATTCAGTATATATGCAAGTTCATGTGTTCACAAAGACAGGGGTTTTTAGTTACAAAGTTATGATCATAAAGTTGATAAGCCACCATACCACATCAAGGTAAACCCCACACAGTGGTTTCTAACTTGTTTACCTCTGGTCATAGTATAAAAGGTATTTTACCTTTCTGCATAGTAGCATAAATGTATCACTTTATCAAGTGCCCTGAGCCCAAAATATGTTGTGGTTATAAAACACATTTTGTAGCAGCTAGTACTGCTTCAGTGGCTTTTCTCTCAGTAACTCAATATTAATTGCCTAATTTCTGCACCTGAGGTGAGGATGTAGACTGAGATAGAGAGACTATTAATTATCTCCAAAAGCACAATCACCTTCATAGCATGCTTCTACATTTACTCCTTAAAGGAGAGTTCAACCTGTGGGGGAAAAAACCCGTAGAAATTAAAATTGAATTCACTTGAAAATACATTGAAGATATTAAATTAATTTGAATTCAGTAAGGTGTTAAATTGATGGTGCTTAGGTATTTGAATTGAATATAATTATAAAGGAGAAACAACTAATTGATTTGGCAATACAATGGGTGAATTGGCGGACTCTAACACTGTAAAAAAAACAAGGGCTTAACTAAGAATAGTTTGAAAGTGGGCATAGCAGGCAAGGAGAAATTATACAGTCATAAACAAGGTGACTTCTTTGCTTTTAAAATTGTTTATCAATATTCCTTGAGTGTCTGAAGGGCTTAAGGTTATTTTAATTGTAATTAAATTAATTAATTAGAGTTAATCTATCCTTTCCAATAAAAATATATGCAATATGGTACCAGTATTATGTTTGCAAATGCAAGCAGTCTGACTGGTAAAATGGGAGAGCTGGAGGTGCTGGCACTGGAGGTAAACTATGATGTGATTGATGTGGACGAAACATGGCTGAATGAGTCATATTACTGAGCAGTTGATATCAGCAGCTATCCTTTGCTTTGGAGGGACAGATGCAATAGCAAAGGAGCAGGTTATGTTAGAAAATGAGGGGGCTGAAGTGGGTGGGTGTTCTTCACTGATTGTAAAGAGTATAGCAAATTTATTGTAGGAGTATGCTATAGACCCATAATGCAAGTGAGGAGATGCTAAGCTTCTGGTGCAAATAGAAAAGGTTGATAGTTTGGGGAAAGTAATGATAATGGTCTATTTTAATTACCCAGATACTGACTGGAGCAACAGTACTGCCAGGACAGTTAATTCGAGCAAGTTTATAAACTTGTTGCATCACAATTTTATAGAACCAGTTGTTGAGGAAAATGATCTACTGAATCTATTGATCTCTAATGACCCAGAACATATAGCAAATGTGCAAGTAACTGAACCCCTGGGTAATATTGACCATACTGTGATCTCAATTAATGTCTGGTGAAAAATATACACTGGGGCAACAAAAACCCTGAATGTTATGTTATGAATGCGATGAGGACTGCCCTTCAGAGCATAGATTGGGCATTATGTTTTCAGCTAAAAACACAGAACATAAATGGTTGTCATTTATAATGATATTAAATCGTTACTTTACTAAAGTTAATAGGAAAGAAGAGAAATGCATTTAGACTACAAGTCTGTGGGGGCAAAAACTGCATTTAATAAATATAAACACTATAATAAATGTTGTAAAACCGAAATCCAGAAGACAAAAATAGGAAATGAGGAGTGCATTGAGGCAGAGGCTAAGGCTAACCCCAAAAAGTTTTTTGTCATTTATAATGATATTAAATCGTTACTTTACTAAAGTTAATAGGAAAGAAGAGAAATGCATTTAGACTACAAGTCTGTGGGGGCAAAAACTGCATTTAATAAATATAAACACTATAATAAATGTTGTAAAACCGAAATCCAGAAGACAAAAATAGGAAATGAGGAGTGCATTGAGGCAGAGGCTAAGGCTAACCCCAAAAAGTTTTTAGTATATTAAGTTGCTCCTTTAAATAAATGGTACCAGTATGGTTGTAACAGATACAGAAAAGGCAAAAGTACTAAATCAGTTCTTTTCTTCAGTGTTTACAAGAGAAGAGTCAGACTTCCCAGGCTCACTTCATTGCTGCACTGATGGCCCAGCTCCGTCTAGTCAGTAGCTGACTGAGGATATGATTCATAAAGCTTTGATAAAAAATGAATGTAAACACGGCACCAGGGCCAAATGGCATACACCTCAGGTTCAAAGAGAGCTTAGTTAAGTTTAAGACTGGCCCCTATTTCTGATTTTCTCAGATTCACTTTCATCTTGTATGGTACCTGGAGACTGTAGAAGAGCTGATGTTATTCCAATAACACTACTATCTCAGCCTGGCAATTATAAGCCAGTCAGTTTGACATCTGTGGTGCACAAATTATTTGAAGGCTTGTTAAGGGATCACATTCAAAATTTTGTGAATGGCATTATGAGCAACAATCAGCATGGCTTTATGAAGGATAGATAATAGCAGACACATTTGATTGCATTTTATGATGAGTAAAGTAAGATGCTGGACAGTGGGAAAGCAGTGGATGTGATCTATTTGGATTTTGCCAAAGCGTTTGATACCACGCCCCATAAATGACTGCTTTCTAAATTAAAGTCTGTTGGGCTTAATTAAATTATTTGCATATGGATAGGAAACTGGCTATGGGATCAGGTACAGATGGTGGTTGGTAATGGTACATTCTCTACTTGGAGTAAGGTTCTTAGTGGGGTCTATCAGGGCTCAGTATTGGGTCCACTTTTATTTAACTTCATTAATGAGTTAGGGGAGGGTATTGTACATAATGTATCAGTATTTTCAGTTGACACAAAATTATCCAGCCTAATTAATTCCATCCAGGATGCGGCATCCTTGCAACAGGATCTTGACAAACTGGCAATCTTGGCAGCTAAGTGGACAATGAGATTCAATGTTTATAAATGTAAAATCATGCACCTAGGATGTAAAAATATTCAAGCCACTTATACCCTTAATGGGACTGCACTAGGCAAATCCATAATGGAAACGGACCTTGGAATCCTTGTAGATAGCGACATCAAAGGCAAATAACACTAGGAAGGGGTCATTCTTCCACTGTATAGAGCACTGGCAAGGCCCCATCTAGAATATGCCATACAGTTTTGCTCTCCAGTTCTCAAACAGGATATTACTGAATTAGAGAGGGTACAGTAAAAGGCAACTAGGCTGGTAAAAGATATGGAAAATCTTAGTCATGAGGAAAGACTGGCCAAATTGGGGTTGTTTTCATCACTATGTATAAATATATAAGGGGATCATATAATAATCTCTCTAATGCTTTTTTTACCAGTAGGTCTTTCCAGCTGATGCGAGGTTCCGCCTAAATATTCAGAAGGATTTTTTTACAGTGAGCTGTGAAGATGTGGAATTCTCTTCCTGATACATTAGATGGCTTTAAGAAGGGGTTGGATGGCTTTTTAACAAGTGAGGGAATACAGAGTTATGGAAGATAGCTCATAGTGCAAGTTGATCCGGGGCTTGTCCGATTGCCATTTTGGAGTCAGGAAGGATTTTTTCCCCCTCTGGGTTTTTTTGCCTTCCTCTGGATCAACTAGCAGTTAGGCAGGTTACAATTGATGTAAAATGTGGAACTTGATGGACATGTGTCTTTTTTTCAACCTAACTTACTTATGTACTATGTTACTATGTTACTATGTATATATCTTGTTACAGAAATGGAATTACAAAAAAAACTATATCTTGTTTTCCTGGATAAATTAAATGTAAATAGGAGGACTGGTAATCTACAGTCCTAAATGGTCAATGAATGGCCTTGGAATCTCTAGTTAAATAAAATAATACATTAACTGTTTGGCATGTGGTAGCAAGTGATGATGCCATCAACGACATTTAAAAGCTTCAGGATGTAGGGATTTTAAATCATCCTCAAGAATTTGCCTGTCGTTAACTGTGGTAATTTTTTTTACAGTTAATTATAATGGCGGTAATTGGAGCTGACACATAATAATACCATAGGAGTGTGGTATATGGTTCAGTTCCAAGAAATATTTCTGTATAAATGCAGTACTGTATTCATTTCAAAAGACTTCTTTGATGTGCCGTGTAAGTACACAATAAGCCACTGTGTCATATTCTCAATGTGGGATGAACTGAGTTGTAGGTTTCCTGCTTTACCTAAGAAGTACCTCATGGCTAGTCTACAGAATTAGCAGAATGAATTGCAAATCATACCAATATATGAAAATTAAATTGTTGGTTGTTTTTTTTTTTTTTTTGCTACAAGCTGGACATACTCTTTAGCCTATGATTAAGGATTGTATACCCGATAGGTGTCAGGCATTTGATTCACAGCAGCTACTCATTTTTTTAATGAACAAATAGAGGATTGCGGCATTTTTTTCTTTTTGACTGGTTTTGCAGCATTGGAGCTCTACGCTGGATTGGTGAGTACCCTACTCTTTTGGTTCACCTTTTGGTTCACTCCCCAATATACACAAGAGCAATGTAGGGGGTGAGTCCATGTGGGTATTTTTCTTCTTTATTTGGTTTCTATGTTACACATTTACCTATTTTAAACAACCTTGGTCTTCATAATGAGTATAGTTTTTTTTTAATTATTACTGTTCATGTCATACCTCTTTGCAGTCTGCAAATACAATGTACAATCTGTTTGCTGGTGCCACTAACTCTAGCAACCAAAAAGAAGTGGACTGTCCAATTTTATTGTTATTAATTGTTCATTGTTTTTTTAAGGCTCTTTTCTATCAACCTTTTTCTGACCTCCACGCTGCCTGGCAATTAAGCCCTACCAGATCATTAAGACTGAGATTTTTTATTTTATTTTACCCCTTTAAAGGTGAATGTCTGGGAATACTGTAAAATATAATGTTACTGCATCATCCCATGTAACCTTTTCTCTGACAGTAAGATACCAAATAAAGAAGAAAAATACCCACATGGACTCACCCCCTACATCGCTCTTGTGTATATTGGGGAGTGAACCAAAGGAGTATTTTGCTCAACAATTAGTAATGTAAAATCATTAGGCAAATACTTTTATGGCAACATTTTAAATGGCTTTCATAAAATAGTGAGAACTTTTTGGATTTTGATAAATAACCCCCTAAAAGTTATAAGTCCTGTTTAGCACCTCCATGTTCCTCTTTTAGGAGGTTGCCATATTTGTGCAGCAGTAGTCTGTCAGCATTAGAAACTTTATAGGTTTAGAAGGTTGGCCTGACCTATCAGTGAAACCGATCAATTTATAATTTATTAGTTTATAACTTTTGGGGGATTATTTATCAAAAATCCAAAAAGTTCTCACTATTTTATGAAAACGACTCCGACCAAATCCGCACTGACTTCCCCCCACCATTTATCAATAAATTTTCATGAATTTCTCTTGTGCGGAAAAAGTCACAATAAAATAGTAAAAAGATCTGAATCCTACAATTTGGGTGCGAAACCTATGATTTTTTTCATAATATTGTCCGAAAGCTATGATTTTTTTGGAAACTCAGTGCAACTCAAAAAATCTTCCAATTATTAACGGGACATCTGCCACTGACTTTTACATGTTCTTGACATGTCTGAGTTGGGTTACCTTTTTTCACCTGAATTTTAATACCATCTGACTATAATAAATCTCAAAAAATCAAGTTTTTTTTTCTCTGAAAAAATTGTATTTTCCCCTTTAAAAGTCCAACCAGAAAAATTCGGACCTTAATAAATAGCCCGCTTAATATACATAAATATTTTGAAGTACCTCTGGTGATTTTATTACTTCTACGGTTCTAAAATTACAGGGAATTTTCTCACTCAATTGAAATGCAAAAGCAACTTTGAGTCTTAAAATGTTTTAAGAATACTCAGCACGCCCATTTTTAGAAAAAACGACTAAAAACTAAATAGCTAAAGCTATGTATTTTTTTTAAAAAAAATATATAGTTTGTGCTAGTATTAAACATGTATGGGGGTGTTTAGATTGAAAAACTGCAACTGTGGTTGGGGTACTGTGCATTTATGTTTACCCACACCTTATTCAGGAAAAGTTTGTCTTTCAAATTTGCCTTGTTAATTGAAGGATGTGTTTATAACTTTGTTTCAGTGTAAAATGCCATCATGCTAATATATTTTTGGGTTGTCTCCTGGACAGGAAAAGTTGATACATATTTGGCATTCAATTTTTTTACTACAGAAAAATATAATAATTCAGTGGGGCTCATTTATAAACTTCATGCAGGACAGATTGGTATGCACAGTGAATATAGTTGCCCTGTGCATGATCTTATAAAGCTGAATAAGTGTTCAAACAGAATTGCAATTTTTTTTCTCACTGCGAATGACTATAAGCGATTTTTAAAATTGTGAATATTTATGTGAACACTCTATCTTAAATTACGACAGCTTTTGGTTAATTTACTGTCAACGCTATTTTCATGCACAACAACTTTGCATAGTGGACGCACTCACGCAAACACCTCTCTCATTTGTGAAAATGTATTTGCAAATTTGCCAAAAAAATGGAAAAGACAGGCACAGCAGTACAATATGATACCGTTCAGGAAAAAGCATGGGCAATACAACCATTTGTGAATAAATATGCACTGCGCAAACTTTATAAATGACCACTGGGGCTCATTTATAATGTCCGTGCAGGGCAAATTGGTTTGCACAGTGCATATATTTGCCTGCGCATGGTTATATTTATAAATCTGGATAAAAGTGTGAGAACCGAACAGCCATTTTTTTTTTGCACTGTGAATGTCCAAAGGAGCTTTTTAAAATATGTCAAAAATTTAAAAATGCTAATATGTATGTACACTCTGCATTTGAGTTACAATTTTCACAAATTGCCAATTTAATCCTATCAACGCTAGTTTCACACAATGACTTTGAACAGTGCCTGCACTCATGCAAACACCCATCTCATTTGCGAGTCATTTGCAAATATTGTTACACTATGCGAATTCGCAAAAGATGGAAAGACGGGTACAATATTTTAGTGCTCAGGAAAAAACATGTGCAATACAACCATTTGTGAAAAAATATGCACAGCGCAAACTTTATAAATGACCCCCACAGTGTGTATATTAAAGCCCATTTTGGGATATAAAATGTTTCCTACAAAAGGCCTTGCTGAAACAAATGAGTGTGACATTTTGAAAAATTGTGTCAGTAAAGGGAATTGTATGGCAGTGAAAGGATTACATACTATTTACTAAAGCTAAACATTTGACTGGTGAAAATAAAGAGCTTGCATTAATGGACTGGTTGAACAATGTCATGTAACTGGTCTTGCCGAGACATGACATGAATCACATGACTGGGCAGCAAAGTAAAAATGTTCCAAAGTAAAAAGGTAAATAGAAAAGAGGGGGGTATGCCTGTGTGTTAGGTATGATTTGATAAACATAAAGAATGACTATTTCTAGATTTCAAATGGGGGTCACTAAAAAGCAAATGCTCTGTGAGGCTACAAATGTATTGATATTGCTACTTTTCTTACTCAACTTTCTCATTCATTTTACAGTCTCTTATTCAAATCAATGCATGGTTGCTAGGGTGGTATGGACCCTAGCAATCAAATTGCTGAAACTATAAACTGGAGAGCTGCTGAATAAAATGTCAATGAATCCTTATTGAAGGAAAAACATGCCTATAAGGTTTAAATGATCTTTAAATGAGACATTAGTAGAAATATGGGGATGGAATTTATGGAAAGATCACTTGTACAGAAAACCTTGGGTCCTGTGCATTCTGATTAAAACACCTATAACTGTACTAAGTAAGGCCAAAAAAGCAATGATGTAATGATTTACAATATATACATCTGCTTTGATATATGAACCAAATCTTAGATTTCAAAAAAAGTATAAGCAGCCCGATTTTGGATATTGTCCAATATTCAAGGTACAATGTCTTTTTTCTATGTAATAAATTGTCACGCGTAAAAAAATGATGCCGCCTATTGCTTTCAATGAGTTTTGCAAATTTTTCGCCATTTTGCAAAACAGCCCAGATTGGCTCATCACTAATAGACAATAAATTCTCTATATATCTTAATTGAGTAACAAATAAGGCCTGGTACAAAGTTGATATAATGCCCATTTAGATGTTTTTGTTCATGACAACAGTTTCCACACTCTATTGCAAGTATTGCAAGAACGCTGGTATAAAATAGAGCCGTCACTTTGGGGGTTATTTATCAAAGGTCGAATTTTGAATTGATGTGAATTTTCTTTTTACTTTAATAAATTTGAATGTACTAACAACTCGAATGGGAGGTTATTTATGAAAAAATTAGAACGTCTAAAATTCGATTGAAAGGGAACTGCCCTAAAAAATTTTTGTATTCCAATTGAGTAAAAACGGAACTCGAATCGAATTTTCCTCTGAAAAAAATTCAGATGTCAGGAAGGCTATTTACATCTTCAAATGGGTTAACGGACCTATGACATTGACTTGTAAATACGTTTTGCAGGTTTTAGATGGCAAACATTCAAATTAGAATGGTTTCCATAGCTGAGGTGTGATAAATCTCAAATTCGAGTTTACATTCGAGTTGGTGCTTTAAATTCAAATTTGTTTTGACACTGAAAAAAATATGAAAATTCGAGTTCGAGTTTACCATTCGAGCCCTTATTAAATCTGCCCCTTTGTGTCAGGAGCTTCACCTCAGAATCCTGAACAAGTGCCACAACGATTTCACCAAACGAGCGGATCTCTCCCCGATATGCCCACCTTCAAGGTGGGTAATATCGGGCTCATCCAATTGTGGGGCCTAGGGCCCAACGATCATATCATAATGAAAGCAATATGGGCGGTCTGATCTTGGGACCACATCAAAAAACTGATACGGTCTGCATTTCAACTGGATTTTTACTCTTGCCCGATCTGCATCTGCCCGACTCTCTGCCAGATATCGATTGGGAAAGCCCATCGAAGGGCCCCACACACAGGCCAATAAGCTGCAGACTCGGTCTGTCACAGCTTTTATAGGCTTGTTTATGGCCACCTTTAGTTATTTCTCACTAACAGAAGGTTTTTATCAATGATACTATATTTTTTTAAATATTTGCTAATGTTAGTTAATACAAATAATAATTATAGGTTCATCCCTTTATTACAAATTGGCTGCAGTAAATAGTGGAATATATATTTCACATACAAATACCTACTTATTACTATGCAAAACTATCATTCAATTCATTAATTCTGAATATTATGATTACAGGTATAGGATCTATTATACAGAATGCTGGTGTTTATCAGATAAGGGATATTTCTGTAATTTGGTTCCTTAATTTTGAATCTGCTAACAATGAATAAACTCAGAAATATTTTGCCTTCAATATGGATTCATGGAGTAGTAAAAGGTAGTAGTTAGTTATTACTCAGGAAAGGAAGTCATTTTTAAAAATTAGAATTATTTGCTTAAAATGAACTTTGTTGGAGGTAGTCTTCTTGTCATTCATAGCTTTCTGAATAACTGGTTTTCATATAAGGAATCCCATACCTGTATTAATAATATGTTTTTATAAAGAGCAAACATATTTCACAGTGTATACATTCAGTATACAGATTACTTACAAAAATAAAACCAATAATCAATACAAGTAAAGAAGGCACTCTCAAACAAGCTTAAATATAAAAAGTACCCAAAATGTGACCAGCTATTTTCACTCTAATTTCTATTAGCTGTATGTGCAAAAATATATATTTTTTAAAACTGTGTAAAAAAAATTTTTCATGTGCACAAAATAGCATCTAAGGCAAAACAAGTGCAAAAATGTGTTCAAAATTCTCTGTGCACATCATAGAGGATTTTTTGTGTGAACACATATTTTAGCACTTACCTGGCACTTAACTAGATTTTGTGCTACTAATGCAAGGATTAGGAGGAACATTGTTGACCAGCTAAAATTGCATTGCAAATTGGGGGCACTGTGTTTAAAAAAAAAACCAATAGCACATATCACACAAAATATATTAGTATTTAAAAAGGCAAACTCTGTACAGTTTTATAAAGAAATATGCTTACCACTTCCGGTTTGATCTAGAACAGCATCTAAATTATCTGGTACACCATTCCATGCATCTGCAATTAGTTTTGGGAAACCAGTGTCCATTTTCTTTTTTACTTCATTATATCTAAAAGAAAATATTTAAAATAAGAATTTACATTCTGAACAAAATATTATATATGGAAAATGTGTAATGAATGTATATTTCACTTACATATATGGTATAAATAGTCTACTACCTCTCACTTTAATAACATGTCTCCAATGAGCTATTTTCTAGGTGGTTCATACTGTTTCTTCAAAGACTTGAGTGGACAGAGTGCACATTTTCAGGGTGCTACTACATCTGCACAAGGGTTTACAGTATATTGCAACCCTTGTGCAATGCAATGTGGTTTCCATGTCCAGCTCTGCTACAAACAGCGCCTTATCCAGACAAAAATTAAATAAACATATAGATACATAGCAAGATGTTTGCCTGAATGTGTTGGATTATTAGCTATTTATTTAAGATTTGTTCAGAAGTGCGGTCAGGTAATTTAATCTGTACCAGCATTACTAGGGTTAGGACTTGCTAATAACTGGTAACAGAGCAGAAGTAAAACACAACAACAGGAAACACATACATATAACTAACTGCAGATCTTGACATTTATGTAGCCAATGATATTATGCTATTATTGTGATATTATGATATTAGTCCAAGAAATCATACGTAATACTAAAAGACATTAATGGAATCTGCTACTAAAATATCAACCAACAGGCCATTCCACAACCTCACTGCCCTCAGTGTGAAAAAAAAACATTTTCTTTGCTTCAAAAAATTGTTTTCTTCTTAAAGTTTTAAGGCGTGACCTTTATTTCTTTGGCCTTTTCTATAACAAAAATAGACACTCCACTATTTATAATGTGATTACAATGTGGATAGTCTATAATGTGATTATAAAGAGTAATCATGTCTCCTAACAATTGTCTTTTCTCCAGAGAACACAACCTCAATGTTTCAGATGTAGGAGTTGCAGCATGCTGATAATAAACAATAACAATAATAAACAATAAATAGATCCAATCAATATATCAGTCTGGGGAAATGCAAATTAGGGTTGTTTGAGAACTAACTTAAAGGCTAAATCAGGTTAGTGATTAGTCTGTTTGTTTTTTAAATACACTTTAGTGTCATAATACCAGAGGCTAGTGTACTTTTCTTTTTCTATTTTTCTATTGAAATTATTATATTTGTGAAAACTATATTTTACCTCCAGAACTTGTCTCCAGCAAAGAAGTATGTCTTTTTGTTTTTGCTCCAGTTGAACGCAGCATCAACACGATCAACATCAGGAGGTAGTCCTAAACTGGTCAACTTTTTTGGGTAACCTCTTTCCAAAGTACTTGATGAGTAGACCCAATATTCATTACCTGGAGACAAGAAAAACAGTTAATATGTAATTTAAAACAAAAAGCAAATAACACACAAGGAAAAATAACAGCTTTAACTCTTTAGAAATACAGTACTGACACGTTCTTATAGATTTTCAGTATCACTGAAAACATACCAGACATTCCATTTATGTTTGTACATAAATGATACTGAATTTATAACATATTATATCCTTGTTGGTATAAAACAAGTAGCAATGATAATTAATTAGAGTAGTTAATAATATAGATGTAATCATTTACTTCTCATATTGCTACATTGTTTACTGTTAAACTAAATTTGTGAAACAATGGTGAATAAAAAAAATCACTCCATTAAGCAGTAAAAAAGTCTGGTCCGGATTTGTGGAAAGGCCATCTAGGCCTAGGGCAGCAGGATTTTAGGGGGCGGTATGCTGCCCAACCACACCCACATTGGTTCAAAAACACTGGGGATGCACTGGAGATACAATCATTTTTTAAATTTCCCCATTGATGATGAAAATATGCACGAATAAAGGGGGGGGGACAGGGGCGACGAACGGCAGTGGGAATAGGGGTGCCCTCTATGTAAATCCGGCCCTGTTAACAGTATCTATTTGAATACTGTGAGATTAATTAATCATTGATGAATCAAAAATGACAGTGTTTATATAATCCTAATGTCTCAATTGTACCCTAACCTTTTAGTTTGTAAACTCTAATCTCTAGGTCCTTCTAACCCTATTGTACTCTGTAATCCTTGTTTGTTATCCACCATTTATTCCCTGTTTGCTATAACTGCAGTAAAGCACTGCGTATCTTGACAGCACTATATAAATAAATGATGATGATGATGATGATGAATACTGTGATTAGGTGCTGTCCCTCCTGCAACATCTGCACACTGTTTTTTTGCAGGGTACCTCTGCTTTGAATTTAAAGTTCTGATCATTCAGAAACTTTTCCTCTGACTGGTTGTTAGTTGGGCCTGAAAATGCTTTATAGCTTTAGCCTTTAGATGTATGCACTGCTCCAGATTCCCATTTTGGGCTTTTCTACACAGTATAGACTAATATATATTTCTCTCTTTATGCAATCTATATATGACTGATTGAGATCTCAGCAAGCCTCCTTGTCAGTTTAGAACTAAGAACTCAACTATGTTGGTTTATGCTGACTCTGAAGAAAGGATGCATAAAGATGCATGAAGTGCATTTGCTAAAGTTTTACCCCTCTTTATTGGCACTGTTCAAGTTGTCTTTCTTTCTCTTTAGAAGCTAATTACTCTTTCAGCTTATTTTACCACAGCTTTGGGCACAGTTAAAGAAACAACCTCTTGAAAGGCTACGTCACATACCATAGGCACATTTTTGATCAAGGACACATCATAATCCACAAGTATGTCATGAAGTTAGGTGTTAATTGTATTAGCGTGATTGGAGCTTTAATGTGTTATTCAACTTTCTAGGGTTAGGTGCCAAAACAGCATTGTATGTGGCAGACAATAGATAATAGATAACATTCAAAAGTGAAAGGACTGTATAGGCCTCAGTAACTTAGAGAGCACTTGCACTTGCATTCTACAACAATTGTGTGATCCTCAACAATCTATTTCTACTTGGCAAACTAAAATGATACAGAGAACCAATTATGCAGCAATGTCAGGTTTATGGCCTTATCATGGGCAGATTTCATTAAGGATTGGGGAGGATAAGCCTCCCCAAACCTCTCTGTTACATTAAAAAATAAAGTTATTAAAAAAAAAAGTTGCTTTAGTAAGGTTAAGATTGACACGTTGCCTGTTTCTTGCAGGACAATGTCTGTTTTTCTAGCAGTAAAACAGTTTGCCTGTCTTACTGTTTGTCTCCGTCATAAATAACATCTTCCTAATGCAGGCAAAGTTAGGCAGGCAGGAAGACAGAAGGCACAGAAGTCGGAACGGGTGAAAAGGTGACATCATAGATCTAAAGAGAGCTAAAGGAATAAGCAGTGGCTAAAGCTGTTCACTTCAATCCATTGCCCAACAGCTGCTGATGTGATCCTTGCCCTGTTTGTTGCCAAATCACAGTGCCTGGTAGGTGTCACTATCATATTTTATGGTGCAATCACTACAGGGGTAGGATGTTGGTATGCAAGAAATGTGGCAGTAACACAGTAGGGAATAGGGGGTCAGGGGCTAACTTATTCCCACTTCTTTTTAGACTTTAGACTCAACTTTGGTTGGTATAAACAACTACATGTTTAAAAAAGTAATTATTGACCACAAATCAGTTTGCTTTATAATTGCATTACATCCACCCACAGTTTAGCTTTCGTAATACAGTTTTACATGCATAAATGCTGTTACTTTAATGTAAATGTTTTAGCATGGCTGCCCTCTGGCAAATAGTGGAGAACATAATTCCCCTTCTCTTGCCAAATCCCCAAATGTTTATGAATGAAAAGCATTATATTCAGGAACGTTTCAGGGGCTGCTGCTGCCCCCTTTCCTGCTCCGCACTTCTAACTTCTAGCGTTGGAGCGAGTCGAGGGTGGCCGCATCACTAGTGCAGCAAGCACTATTTTAAAAAATGGAAATTCAGCTCTCAAAAGTTATCAGAGGTTTTTTTACCACTCCTGGTAACTGGCCGCTCCATGCCACAGCAGTATTTTCTAAAAAAAAATGTGTCAGCATGTAAGATGAGTAAGAACATAAACAGGCAGATAAGCAATAGAAAGTAAAAACAGCAATGAATTAAATTTGCAAAGATCATCTACTTTTTAGTTCCTTTTTTTTCAAATGAAAATAAGTTTCTAGACCTTATAAAGACTTAACTTAAAAGTAAACGTCCCCTTTAAACCATCCATATGATGTGAATGGCCAAATTACAAAGTGATTAATCTTTCAGTTGGTATTTGGTAAAGGGAAAATAACCTTAATCATGCTGCTTCTATTTTTAGTGGTTTAGTAGAGATATACATTTTTAAATTGTTAATATCAGTCATTTGGCTCATCATAGCGCTAGCAATCCTTAAAGGAACAGTTCAGTGTAAAAATAAAAACTGGGTAATTAGATAGGCTGTGCAAAATAAAAAATGTTTCTAATATAGTTAGTTAGCCAAACATGTAATGTATAAAGGCTGGAGTGACTGGATGTCTAATATAATAGCCAGAACACTACTTCCTGCTTTTCAGCTCTATAACTGAGTTAGTCAGCGACTTGAAGGGGGGCCACATGGTACATAACTGTTCAGTGAGTTTGCAATTGATCCTCAGCATTCAGCTCAGATTCAAAAGCAACAAATATCACCCATGTGGCCCCCCCTCAAGTCTCTGATTGGTAACTGCCTGGTAACCGGGGTAACCAGTCCTTGTAAACCAAGAGAGCTAAAAACAGGAAGTAGTGTTCTGGCTATTATTCTGGCTATTATGTTCATCCAATCATTCCAGCCTTTATACATTACATTTTTAAATAACTAACTATATTAGAAACATTTTTTATTTTGCACAGCCTATCTATTTACCCAGTTTTAATTTTTACACTGAACAATTCCTTTAAGTTGATCCAGGACGTGCACAGAAAATATATAAACATCAAAGTCTTAGACACTCAAAGAGAGCTTCATAGAGAGCTGCTGAGCTGAAGTCTGCTATAAGCAGATAACTGTATAAATGAGTTAAAATCTCAGAAACCAATAAAAAAAGAATAATGCACTAAATTTCAAAAGTGCTCAGATGACCATTTTTTTACATTAATTAATTATTTTTAGGTCCACTTTAAAGGGGTGGTTCACCTTCAAGTTAACTTTTAGTATGTTATAGAATGGCAAAGTTTTCAATTGGTCTTCATTATTTATTTTGTATATGTTTTTTAATTATTTGCCTTCTTTTTTTTCCGTCTAAAAACAAATGCTCCATAAGGCTACAAATTTATTGTTATTGCTACTTTTTATTCCTCATCTTTCTATTCAGACCCTCCCCTATTAATATTCCATATTCTCATTCAAATCACTGGATGGTTGCTAGGATAATTTGGACTCTAACTACCAGTTTTCTGACATTGCAAACTGGAGAGGTGCTGAATAAAAAGCTAAATAACTCAAAGTACCACAATAATAAAAAATAAAAACAATTACAAATTGTCTCAGAATATCACTCTCTACATCATACTAAAAGTTCACTCTTAAAGGTGAACAACCCCTTTAAGTCAGCCCATGTTTTGTATGGACACCTTTAGTCTCCCCAAACAAAAAAATCTCCCTCCGCCCATGGTATGGAATGTGTATATATGTGTACTGTGGTTCACTTGGAGAGCTTATATCAATACTATATGCTACTGTTAGGGTGTGCATTCTAGAAGTGACACAACATAAATGGGAATGGATTGTGGGTCCTGTGAGTAACGGCAGGATTATGCAGGGGCAGATTAACACATAGGCTAGCCTTGGGCCCCAAAGTGGTGTTGTCAGATAGTGACCCCTAAAAGAAGGGCCAATCAGTAGGCTCGTTGCATCAGCAGTAAAATGTGTCCGTTGCAAGCGTTGGTTGCTATAGTGGCAGTTTGGCTAGAGCGACCAGAGTTGCAGCGAGGTTGCGTTAGGGAGGTAGGTCAGTGCGCGCATTATTTGCCACAGTAGCAGCACTTTCCCGCACCAAGGTGGAAGTTGGTGGGCGTCCTAGTAGAGCTTTAGGGAGCCATGTGACCATAGTGTCTGTTTTTTAGCAAAGCAGATGGCACAATTTAGCGGACACTGGCATGCCTATAGATTACAGTTGCTGGGGGCATGGATCCGTGTGCGCATTTGCATTCTCTCAGGCAGGAGTCCTTGGTGATTGTGTGTATGGAGCTCAGGCAGGCTTAACCTTCAGTCGCCGGCTTCCTCTATCTCTCCCTCCCCACTCTCTCTCAGGGGCCAGAATTGCCACCCCAGCCACAGGCCACTGAGCTCCATGTGACACAGACTGCCTCATATTAAAGGGGAACACCAGCAAAAAACTTTAATTTTTCCGTAATAAAATAATGTATTTTCCAGCAGCTTATCAGGCAGGAGCAGAAGGAGCGGGAGGGATGGGGGTGCTGGCAAGGTGCTGCTTGTGGATCGAGGGGCAGAATAGGGACTCTCTAGTCTCTGGATCAGCCCCGCATTGTGATTGGCACAGAACAGAGACGTTCTTATTCCTCCCAATATTTGACACTAATACCTGAGCTGCTGCTGCGTCTGCCCCAAATTATAGGAATATTGCCAGTCTGTCTTCTGTCTCCTTCCCAGTATAGGGCATTGCCCTTATATGATTCACCTTTTTATATGATTCCCCTTATATGATTCCCCTTATATTATTCCCCTTACATTCCCACCTTTTATTCACCTTATATGAGTCCCCTTACATGGTGTAACTACCAGGGGTGGAGGGATTAAAAAAGTTAAAAGGGGCACTAAAAATATTGCCTGAAACTTGAAATTGCCACTGCATACATCTTGCGCTATAAGTTCTGGGGGTATCATAGATGAGATTGTCACTGTGCCTTGGGGTATTTATACATGAAATTGGCATCCTTTTAAAAAAAAAAAAAAAACATGATGCGGATCACGCCGAAACAAACATGGCACCCTAGCTCTGTGGAAAGTGTAGCCTAAGGGCCTCACATGTCCTTAATCTGCCACTGGGAATATGTATCACCAAATGACAGGTTCTGTATGATTCAGCTATATACAGTATCTTTTATAGGGCTTACAATATCCTGCTTCGATTACACTATATAAATAATGAAATCCCAGACACTTGTACCAGGTGCAAATAAGAAAAAGGTACTTTTAAATGATGTTGGATTGCTGTCTTGATATGTCTTACTGAACAAATATTGTATGTTCCAAATTCCTTGGATAACATTAGTCAGACTACAATAATTAAAAACTCCCAAATATTGTTTGTATTCTTGTGGTACCACAAGATTTGAAACTGAACCAATATCCAAAACCACTAAAAGATTGATTACATGACCCTGCCAAAATGTAGAACCCCCTCTTTTACAACTTGGAAACTTGTAGACCTGAACAATTTGTTTATAATAAAATACTAATCATATACTGTATGTTTACCTACTGTATGCATTACTTAAAAAAATGCTGTATAAGTTGGATTTGGCATTTGTGCTACTTTGTATTACCTGCAAAAAAAACAGTCTTCTCTTCTTGAGGTTCTTCATAAACAGCATCAATCTTATCAGGTAGCTCAGGCCAGAAGGTAGCAATAAGTAGAGGTCCTGATGGTTTATTTCTTATGTTTGGAGTGCGCCATATAAATCTAGAAAAAAAAATGTACAAAAGGACTGATTTAAAATGCTGGGCAAATAAATATCTAGAGGTCAGGAATGACCCACATAATTTAACTTTTTCCTGTTCTGAGTCAAAATAGATCCAGCCTCAGAAGGTTTTTTTTAACTTGATGAACTAGTATTTAGGAATACAAATGTTTGGTCTTTTTTTCAACCCTCTACAACTGTGTAATTGTAATTGTAAATTGTTCTTAAACAGCGACAGATGAAGCTTGTTAGAAACAACAGAATTCAAGATGGATTTTTAGCTACTTTTTACCTGTCTTTAAAAAAGAATGTTTCCCCTCTTATTTGAGACATGCCATCAAGTACAACATCTTTAGAGCACAGATCAGGGGTAACAGGGCCCATTGTTGGGATAGGTCCAGGACCTGGTTTTTCCTTGGATCCCTGACCTAGATCAAAAATACATATTGTGAATGGAGAAATTATATTCATAGTAACATATATTAACAATTGAATTATGTATACAAGTAAATTGAAGTATGTATATTGTTAGAAATCATATTCAGATGTATAGCAATTTTAATGTTCTCCTGTATTGCGCAAACTTTGCCAAAATATCATCTAAATATTGAATTATAGCTGAATACTAATAATGAGCACAAGACAAAAGACAATAGCAGATTAACGCCAAACAGCATTTTGCTCAAAAGTAAAAAGGACATTTAGAGGCAACCTATATATACTGTGTGTAAATTATGCCGTTTACAGATCTTGGTATACACCTGCATTTAACAGGCCCCCATGCAAATCAAAATATTTCTACATTTGGGTTGCTCAGGTATGTAGGTGCATTATTCATCTATGCCTTTGGACAATCTGTAATTGACTAACTGTTTTGTGAAATAGCACAGATCTATGACTTTAATAAATGGGCTAAGATCACTATGGACTTGACTTGCCCTTTTAATGGAAGTATAAAAACCTATACGTTTAGTTGCTGAATTTTCCAGGTTTCAAAACAGAAATTCAGCTCTATTAATGCATAGAGCACAAATTCTGAGATAGCATCCTGGACCCCCTTGTGGAGGCATCATGGACCCCTCTCTGGACCTCCCTCTGGCCAATAAGGTAATTGCAGGGGAAGTGAGCGCAGGTGGCAGAGTTGCCAGGATCGGTCCACTCAACCTGCTTTCCATTTTCTAGCCTTTCTAGCCTTCAACTGAAAACAACTTCATATTTTCATATTTTGAGTTCATTACTGGTTTTTCTTGTTTTTTCGGCGATTTTTATGCTGACATATCAAGTTAAAACAATGTTGTGCCATTTTACATAGATGTTGAGACAAATCAAGATAAATCTTGGGGACAATTGATACTGGTATTAATTATTCTTTCTATATTTATAATTTTTTCTAACATACGGTATGGCTCATTTTAAACATTTGTATAACAGTTTAGGATATGTGTATTATTTATATATAAAAGTAAAGAGGTGCAACCCCAAGGTGTGTACTATTTGAAAATCTATTCAAAAATATTTAAAACCATACTTACAAGGTGTCATTTTAGGGGTATATAATTCTTTATTAATATTGGTAGCTGTTTCACCATTCATCTGAGAAGATTCTTCAGTCCAAATGAAATTTCCTACCATTCAGTTAAACTGAGATAGTCTAGTTGCTTTAAACTTATCTCAGATGGATGCATTTTCAGCGGTAGTTTTCAACTTTTCTCAACTAGATATGGCTGTTTTTATTGCACTTCTCCTTTAAGAAGTTCCACCACAGAATTTGTACTTACTTTACTCTAAAGCGTAATGTATCTAAAACTATTGCATAATTGTATACATTTTCAGCAGTACATTCTAATATATTTTCATTAAAACTTTAAATTATTTATCAAATTATTAATATTAAAAATATTATGTACAGTATTTGATATTAAAAGCAATATGTCTGTCCCAGGTTGCTCTCTGTAGTGTTGGCTCTGACCACTAAAATAATGTAGCAAATGATGGCAAACCTGCAAAGAAGCATAAAGGCACTATGACATCTGGAGTCTTACTAAATTTACTAAAGGGTGAAGTGGCTAACGCTAGCGAAAATACGCCAGCATGACGTAATTTTGCCACTTCGCCGATTTACTTACGGGTGCTGGCGTAAATTTGCTAGCGAAGTGGACCTACTCTAGCGCTACTTCGCACCCTAATGCCAGGCGAAGTTGCGCTATGGCGAAGGGGCGTAACTACGCTGTGGTGTTCATGCAAATGGCCTGTAGATGTCACTGTGCTCAAGACATACTGTGCATACTTCCTGTCAGCTTAAAAATGAAAGTGAAAGCTTACTATTGTGTAATGGCTGCATGAGTCTCTGCTAATAAAGCACTGTTATACTCTCCTCATCCTTGGCTACCCAAAACATAACAAATGGCAACAAGGATGGCTCTTCTACATCTGTAGCAGCCTGCATCTTTTCTTCCACACCTTGGTGAGCCTACCATACATTTTACTGCTTGGATCCTTATGTTTGAAAATTACATTATTGCTGCTGACCAAGGGGAGATTTCTGCTGCTAGAAAGCGTGCTTTACTTATTCACTGCCTGGGAGCAGAGGGCAGTGCCGGGCCGCGCCGCACAAGCCGGCGGACGCAGCGCCGATTTAGCCCAAGTGCGCATGCGCAAGGTGGCGCTCGCGTGCGCATGCGCAAGAAAAGCGGTGGTTTTTCCTTCTTTTGCTCTTCTGTGCATGTGCGAATTAGTGCGAATGTGCGCATGCGGAGAGAAATGTATTGCGCATGCGCAGAAGCGCAAGTATCCGTAAGAACCGTAAAGAGTCGGGCACTGGACTGGGGGTAGGCGACAGAGGAGGCGCGTGCCTGGCGCCCCCCCAGCTTTGCACCCTAGGCACGTGCCTACTCTGCCTACCCCTAGTTCCGGCCCTGGCAGAGGGACAGTATATATTCTATACATTACCATTACCTGATGATACTTATTAAACTGCTGTTACTGCTATAAAGAACTTTTCATGCCAAGAGTAAATGTGGTTGCTGAAAGATATAAATTCCGCCAACGTGGACAGCGTAATGGCGAATCCACAGAACAGTTTGTAGAAGCTTTGAGAGAGCTGGTTGTTACCTGATGAAATGCTAAGAGACCAAATAGTGGAAAAAACAAACTCACCTCGCATTAGAGAGAGACTGCTAGAGCAGGATTTAACCCTTGCAAAGACTATTACAGTTGCTAGCCAAATTGAAACAGCAGTGGCAGATGCTGAAACTCTCAGTCAGGGAACTGCTGGGAATGTACAGATTGTGAATTAAGCACTGTGGCATAATAATGCACAGTCACAGGCAAAATACAGTGCTAAGAAAAGGGATTCACCTACACTGCAAAACTATGCAGCAAATACAAATAGAAAAATACTGCTTTTGCTGTGATTCAACACAACACACTGCAAACCATGTTACATGTCCTGCAAAAGCTAAATGGTGCTGCAAATGCACATTTTGTAGGACATTTTGCTAAGATCTGCCGTAGTTCTGCTAAAGATGTTGATGAAGTCACTACTACAAATGTTACAGTATTAAGTGGGATAAAGCTGGTACATTTATTCCAGACAAGTTTATATGCACTGTCAGTGTCAGTACTGCTTCTACTGACAAGGGACACTCCATTAACCTGATGCTTGATACAGGTTCAGCTGTTTCTTTACTACCAAAGGATATTTTCTTGAAATACTTTGCAAAAGATCCGCTTGTTGCACCTTCCCTGCAACTGGTCAGTTACTTAAAGAATCCAATCCCTGTGCTTGGTTGCTTGCCAGTGACTGTATAATTTGAATCAAATACTGCAAAATCTGACTTTTACATTGTGAAAAAGGGTACAGCTATACTTGGACGGGATCTCTTTGCTGCATTAAACCTACAATTAGTTGGTGGTCTCATTACTACAGCACCAGTGCCTGCCACACAGCCAGTGTCTAAAAATTCACCACAAAGCAACACTTCACTGGGTTGTGCAAAGAACTCTGTACAAAAAGTTAAGTTGAGACCAGTTGTAAAACCAGTACCATTTCCTGATTCAGCATGGGAAAAACTTGCTATTGATATTGTCAGTCCTTTTACAGATGCTCTGTAAAGAAAGAAACACTACAGACAGCAAATCTTACTGGGAAATTTTGGAAAGTATTTACAACAGAGTTCCTACATAACTACAGAGAAATGTGCCATGAAACAACCCAATCATCTCCAGTTGAATTATTACATGGCAGACAGATGCGCACTAAGTTACATGTTGCAGACATCAAACATCCACAAAATACTGTGCCTACAGAATCATCTACTGCTGACATTGTGAAACGTCAACAAACCAAATGCAAGGCTTATATTGACAGAAAACGTGGTGCCAGAGAAGTACACTTTCAGCCTGGATCTTTAGTCAGAATTAAGAAACCAGGAATACTGAAACAAGGACAATCTAAATTTACTACACCACTTGAAGTGAGACGCCAGTGAGGACCATACACATATGAACTGTCTGATGGATGCATATGGAATGCAAGTTGTCTTGCTCCTGTTAGATATGACTTTGGAGAAGCTCCATTTGATGAAGGACATTTTCCTACTCCTGATGTCAACTGCAATAGGCCTGAGGAAAGTGAACCTACAGTACAAGATGTACTGAGAGAATCAGAGAACCTGCATGGACCAAGGACTATGTGATATGAATAATGTATATTATTGCTTTAAAATGAATACATAATGTTGCTGTTTATTATAGTTGTCCAAATGCTTTCCTACTATAGGGGGAATATGTGGTGTTCATTCAAATGCCCTGTAGATGTCACTGTGCTCAAGACATACTGTGCATACTTCCGGTCAGCTTAAAAGTGAAAGTGAAAGCTTACTGTTGTGTAATGCCTGCATGACTCTGCTAATAAAGCACTCTCCTCATCCACGGCTACCCAAAACATAACATACGCTAATTCACTTACTTGCGTATTTTACTGAACGTTGCCTCTTGCGCCAGACTTGCCTTCGCCACCTCAGACCAGGCGAAGTGCAATAGAGTAGGTAGGACTTGCTTCAAAAAAAATTAAAAAAATTTCTAAGTCCCAAAAAACGCTGGCGTCTTTTACTTTTTTAAGGGTGATAGGCTGCCCCCCTACATTTCCTTACATATGGGCACATGTATAGGACAAAATAACAACTCTTTTATTTCATGAAGGTTTCCCAGGCTTGTGTAGTGTAATGTATTTGCTGCTACATATACGTCCATTGTACCTTAACTTGGCGCTGTATGCAAATTAGGCATCGCTAGCTTAACTTCGCTTTGCTTGACGAAATAACGCTAGTGCAGCTTCTCTACCTTTCACCTCCCTGAACGCAACTTCGGATTTTAGTCAATTAGCAGCACCCTGGCGAAACTTTGCCTAGCGAAGTGCGGCGAAGGCGTCGCTAGCACATTTTTGGTGTTTAGTGGTTGGAGGATGGCTAGCTTCTGCTACATTAGGGCTAATTTTCATTATAGAACGCAGTGCGTATAGTGGAAAAAGAGGCTGCAGTTGGCATTGTTGCAGGTCTCTGCTCCCCTTTCCTTAACAAATACAGATCTGACTGCATCAGCATTAATAATTTAATGATTTGTGATGACTGCTTTAATTGCTGTAAAAGCACTTTGAGTCCCATGGAAAAATATATTATTCCATCCTTAAAACCTGGTCCCGTCTGGAATTTTCCTGATGTCCTGATGGACCAGTCAAACCTTAACCACTTTCACCCTGTAGAAAGGTAAATGAACCTTATTGTTTTAATAGCAGTAATGAGACACACAGCTGCTATTAATACCAAGTGGCAATAGAAATTCCCAAATAACTTTCAAATAATTGAAAATGTTTAAGAAGTGTGTAAGTAATATTGATAATTGCTTAGAATTAGATGTCCTTTCATCAGGCAAAATACTTGGACTGGAAATACATGCAAAGTCCAAGAATAATATTTTAAAGGGAACCTGTCATCCTTAGAAATAATTCCAAATTCCTTTCTTTTGTGTTTATTAAACAAAAATAACTTTATTTACATTATATAATTATTTAAATATTGTTTTCTTCATTCTTTTGGAATCTACAATAAGAGCTCATAGGAGAGCATCATTTTTAAAAACTGTTAAAATGGCAAGCTTTGCATCATCCTAAAATCTTGTTTATGCACCAGAATAGGGGACCTGATGCTCATGTCCATGCACTGGCTACACAGTTGTAGACAGGATGGTGGGGAAATGTGAGGAGTGCAGTGACATCTAGACGTGCATTTAAAATTTACAAATATTTTTTATTTTTTACCTGTAACTAGCAGGAATCACTACTGCAGGAATCAGTAGTATTTTTTAATAAATTACTAACTAATATGAAGTTAGTCCAGGAAAAGAAAAGCATGGTACAATTTCCCCTTTTCACTAAAGAATCACATAGCATTTTTAAGCAGCTATACTAATAAGTAATTGTATTAAAAGGTCAGCAGCATTTCTTTCAGGAAACGGAACCTTTATTGTTGCTTTGTTATTGTTATCTTTCTAGTTTGTTTACTAAGGAACATCTGCAAATAGAATAAAAAGTTTAAAACGTATAACTAAATTCTAGAAGAGAAGTCCATATTGGATGCGGGTAACTTTGCTGACACTTACCATAGAGTTCTTGAATCCCAGTAATATCATCTTGTGAAAGCCGAAAGTTCTTTATGTATGTATAAATTGGAGCCATTAATGCTCCAGGATCCTGAGAGTGCTCTAGTCCTAAAGCATGACCAAATTCATGAGCAGCTACTAGGAAAAGACTGTAACCTAAAGCAGATGATGAAAATTTATTTTATTTTTTGGTAATGTCATATGAGAGAACCATTAAGCATCAGTATTAAGAAAGATCATTGCAGTAAATATTCATAGAAAAAAGATCACTGTAAGGAAATACAATTTCTGTCAGCAGTATGTTATGAGGAAGCTCAATCAACACCAGATGTACAGCAGCCTCTCAGTTATTAGGCAGCACAGGTAGTCAGTTATGTGTGGTTTAAAATAACCTGGTTTTAAGTGTTTGCTTGTGCATTGCCAGCTTGAATCTTGGTCTATCCCCTAAAAATTAGCTTAAGACAATGCTGGTTTTATGAAAAAGGTTTTTGAAGTCGGTATGATTGTGCTTGACAATGTTTTACCATATTCTGTTTCCAAAAAAGCCACTAGGACTGACCTGTTGGCAAGGCATGCACAAGAGTTGATGTGAAGTGCAAAGGCATACACAAGAGTTGATGTGAGTGCAAATGTAGGTACATGTACTTCACTGAAGTGGTCATTGCAAAGAAAGGTTCTTTATGTGAACCCAAACAAAACACTGCCTTGCCACTGTTGATTATGCATATGCTGAAAAGCCTGTCATTACTTTGCACATGTCACTTTCCCATCCTATTCCTATAAAGACCGATATTACTTTTTATATGTCACTTTTACATCCTATTCCTATATAAAGACCAATGTTGCATAGTAGATGTATTACCTTTTCTGTGTATGAACACCATAAGATCCCTTGAGGAGGTTGAATAAATCAATACATCAGCCACACATAGTTAAATAACCTGCTAGACACACTCACGACACATTTGTCTTTATTTCAGAAAGGTAAAAACATTTTTTTGGTAGTTTTGGCTCAAAATCTATGAGTTTTGTGTTCCTCAGCATTAGTGTAAAAAAAATTAATAATTCTAGGGCCTAGGGCCTAGGGCATACCTCCCAACTTTTTCGCAGGTCAGCCCGCAGTCCCTGGTTTGTAATGTTATGACTATCTCTTTCATCTCCTGCACTGAACAGTCAGAAAAAGATACAAAGTTTCTAACTTAATTGGCTTTTGGCAGAGCGCCCAGAATAGATACTTAGATACTTTTGTAACAAACACAGAAATGTGTTCAAACTTTCATAACCTGACAAATTAAGTGGTATATACACATTTACTTTACAGCGCTGAGCAATATGTTGGAGTTCTATAAATACATGTTAATAATAATAATAATGATAATCATTTTGTAAAATGAACATGGTAATTAGGGGATGTGTTCAAAAAATGTGCATGATATAAAAAAATGCCGTGCTATGCGAGCCAAAATTTTATGTCCCTCTTTCTATTTCCAATATGTCGGGAGGTATGCTAGGGAGACAAGATTTTTGGGGCCTGCCACACAACCATATTCTATGTAGCACTCAGGGCCGGATTTACATGGCAGGCACATGACTGGGGCAGCTGGGAAATTGACAATATGTCTAGACCCCAGATTTCAAAATTAAATATAAAAAAATCTGTTTGCTCTTTTGAGAATTGGATTTCAGTGCAGAATTCGGCTGGAGCAGCACTATTAACTGATGCATTTTGAAAAAAACATGTTTTCCCATGACAGTATCCCTTTAAATGCACACTGGCAGTGGTTCAGAATATCCGTGACAGGTTAATTGATTAATTGTTAAAAACAGAGGTTTAAACCATTTGCTTAACTAGTGCAATGAGTTAAGTATTCCAAAACATTTACTATAGTCCTCTTATCCTGTCTCCAGCAGTATGACTTAACGTTGGTACACTTAGAGGCCTATTTACTTAAACTTGACTTTTTCTCACTTTATTAAAAAAAAATGTTGCCCTGAAAACTCAAATTTATTGGATTATCGGACAAAAACCAGCACAAACACTTTGAAACTATTGAGAATCCTGAAGCTAAAAAACATTTTCCAATTGTTAATGTGACCATTATTTCAACAGGTTTTTGCTGGAGTATTGTCAGATTCACATTTTTAGCACCTTCAGAGCATAATACTCTTGAAAAACTTGAGGGTTTTTTCCCTTTAAAAACTCGACCAGAAAAATCTGAGGTTTAATAAATAGGCCTGCACAGAGCTAATAGCTAACATGACAGAATAAAGGCCAGCGAGAATCACAATGTTACATTAACAATTAATAAAACTCAAATGTTTGAATGAATTGAGAAAATAGTTACAGGCAATTCCTATTGACTTCTACTGAACCCACAGCTATTACTTTTTGTGGTCTTTTCTTTAATAAATACAGACTATTCAGGGTTTGAAGAGTATATTAATGGGTTTTTTTCGCTGCATTTTTTCTTGAGTCTTGAAGGAAACACAAACTTAAATTTTGATAAATCATACCCTTAGTGCAGACCATACTTAAAGGAACAGTAACAACAAAAACTGAAAGTGTATCAAAGTATTTAAAATATAATAAAGTGTTGACCTGCACTGGTAAAACTGGTGTGTTTGCTTCAGAAACACTACTATAGTTTATATAAACAAGCTGCTGTGTAGCCATGGGGGCAGCCACCCAAGCTGGAAAAAAGGAGAAAAGGCACAGGATACACAGAAGATAACAGAAAAGCTCTGTAGTGTAGAATGTTTTTTTTACCATGCTTATCTGTTCTCAGCTTGAATGGCTGCCCCCATGGATACACAGCAGCTTGCTTATATAAACTATAGTAGCATTACCAAAGCAAGCAGGTCAGTTTTAAAAGTACAAGATAACAGTAAACTATACAATACTTACTTTAATACACTTTTTTGGTTTTACAGTTGTTTTAATACTATAATGTCAATAGGGAGAGGGCAGGAAAATATTTCACTCTTACATTATATTTTACCAGATGTTAAAAAATGCATAATTGACATTTTACCTATTCTTTACAAACAGTTTTGAAAAAAACACATCCAGTCTGGTATTGTCTATTTTTGTCATATTGATCATATTTACATATTCGTAAAACAAAGAACAAACGTTAGTAAACTAATTTGAAGAGTGCTTAGTGTGTCACTCCTTAAGAACTCTATTAAAATGGTCATTGAGAACATTTTTGGTAACAAACCACAAGATTTACTTATTGAAGTAAAATAACATTTTATCTTTATAGTTTTTTCTTCATTGAAAGGCTATCTAAATATATGTTCAAATGCAAGTGGCATTAAGTTTTATTTACTTTAAATCCCCGCAATTATGCCCTTATTGTAAATACCTTGATCAGGACAGAATCCCCACTTGCGATCATCATCATAGTTACTGCTTGATGCACACCATAGTTTTCCATCACTGCGACCAGAGCTGGTGCACGAATCATACTTGTTTCCCAGGAAGGTGAAAGGAAAGACACATGGGGAACCTTCAGCATTTCCTCCAACAGTGGACAATGCTTACCAATAGAGAGTAGAAGTAGAAACAAAGAAACTTAGACATGGCTTGCAACCACAAGAAATTTAAAATATTAGTTCCTTAAACAGATGTTTTTATCACTTACGCTTATACCTAATGTAATTATGTATATATCTTAATTAATCATCAATTTCTTCAATATTATTACTGCTTTGAGTTAGTTTCAGACACTCAACGCTCAACTGTTATGATACACAAGCACCACTGAATGCTGAGGAAGCTCATTTTGGAGAAAGAACAATAGGCCATGGGCTACTCTCTGCTCTGTAGTCAGCAGCAAATGACCCAAAACCATTTGTTGGGAGTATTATTCCTGCCACTCCTGCAAAAAAAGATGTCTAAAAAACTAAATTGTGAATGTATTAAAATATATAAAAATATGTTGGTAAACAAAAAAAACATGATAACTAGGGCAAGAAGGGCTTAACAGAGCTGTAGAGACCTGTATACAGTGAAACATTGATCAAAATGTGCATAGTACTGCCTCAAAACCAAAAATGAAAGGCTCAATTTAAAAACTATGAGCAGATAAATCCCTGCAGCCAGCTATGCATACAAAAACCACTGGTTTCATAACACAGATAGAGCCGTATAATTCAAAGCCATAAATCCTAACTTGCAAACAGACTTGCAAACATAAAAAACTTTAAAGTTAAGGTAAAAAGGGGTTAAAAAGATACAAAATGAGGCAAATAGTCCTTCACAATTCAAGATACACAGTAATAGCTTTTGTAAAATGAAAAGGTATTTACATACATCATGCTTGCCAAAAATGAGGCCTTAACACTCACTTGTATGTATGTATAATCTTATTTGTAAAGCACTGTTAAGGAGTCGCAGCGCTGCACAATGCTCACATGTTCAATATATAAAAGTATACATGGGGAAGACAAATCACACAATAATTATACACAGAATTCATGTCAGGACAAAGAGATTAAGTGCTATGTGGTAAGAGACACGTGGGAAGGTGGTCCCTGCCCCATAGAGCTTACAGTCTAAGTGGATGGGAGGCTAACATACAGGAACAAATTAGAGATGAAAAAGTGCACAAGGTAAGGCATACAGGAACAAATTAGAGATGAAAAAGTGCATAGGGTAAGGCATACCGAAAGTCAGGAAGACCGGATAGTAGGAGATTGCAGTAGTCTAAATGGGATAAGATAAGGGCATGGCTTGATGTTTTGGCTGCTGTTTGTGAAAGAAATGGGTGTATTTTGGCTATATTGTGCAGGAAGAAGCAAAAAGTTTTGGCAGTATTATTAATATGATTAGAGACGGAGAAGGACAGGTCAAAGATGACCCCCAAGCAGTGTGCTGAGTTAACAGGGTTAATGTGCATGCCTCAAACTTAAGGAATTATGGTAGAGCTATTTAAAATTACTTTTTGGCATTCTGACCAACTATGCATCCAGAACCTCTGGTTTAATACATAACCTCATAACTGAGAGCCATATAGTCAAACTTGCAGACAGTTTTCTAACCGTTTACTAATACTGGGTTAGAGTCAATTCAATGAGAACAAATAATATTAATGTGAAAATTTGTGAACAAAATTCAATTGGAGAAAAAACATTTCTTCTCATTCAATTCAAGTTTTTTCCCATAGGCTTTAATAGAGTGTTTAAGGGATGAACAGTGAGATAAGTTTTTCTGAATTAAATTGTATCTCAAATTGAATCTCCCCATGAGTTTTCAGATGATAAACATTTTTTTCACTGAATTGAATCTGGCCCACTGTGTCAGATATACTGTAGATATGATATTAAACTATTGTTTGTGCAACTGATTTGCACAAACTGCATATATTATCTACTGTGCACAAATAAGTTTACACAAAGGGTGCATAAAATTGACAGGCATTTTCAATAAATCTTTGTATTATGTTGTGTTTCTTTCTCCCTAAAAAGAGTCCAGCAATGAGAAAGAAAGGAAAAGTTAATTTAGAACTCTGTGATGGGGTCAGGGAAAAGGCAGATGTTACATTTATTGCCATAGGTAAACTGGAGAATCCAGGGAGGCTGTTAATTATACAGGACTGGCAAGGAAGTTTCTCTGGAAGAATGTGCACAGTGTTAGTGGGAGTGAAGTAGCAAATCGAATTCGCCAAACAATGATATAATCTGGAATATGGGTAGAGAGGTTCAGCCTGCACCCTGTCTGTGCTATGCTTTGCAGTCTGTCTGTATCCACATTGTGTTGCTCTGGGTTCTTACACAGCTTTTACTAGCAATAACACAACACAATAACACAACAAACAGAACACAAAGGTGAGCACACCTTCTCCTATAGAATTAATCCTGGATGTGTCATATTTAGTCCTGGAAGCTATCACACAAATTTGCTTTGATTATGAATCAAATATTCCCCATAGACTTCAGTAAATTGGCAACATGTTTTGAAAAACAGTATCTTGTCTATATTAATACGGTACATTTAAGAAATTATTCTCTCAAACATAGGGATAACAGTGTTTTCCTCAGTAATAAGAAAAAAAACTACTAGGAAAACTACTCTTCAAAATATTAATATACATTAATGGTCTTATTTATTAAAAATCTAATTTGTGAGGTTTAGAGTTTTTTCTAATTGGAATAAACTCACAATTTAAAAAAAACTTGAATGTTTGCTTATTTATGAAAAAAATTGAATGTAAAAAACTTGATTGAATACAATCATAAAAAGTTTACAGGCTTAAAAAACTCACAAACTTGAAAACTGCTGCTTCTAATACTTTGCAGCCAAAGGCTTTATAAACATATGAACAAGTGGCCATGCAGCATATCTCATCTGCCGAGACTTGATTGGTTTCAGCCTATGAGGCACTTAGGGCTTGTGTGGAATGGTTAGACACAGAGAAAGGGAGTCACCTTCCCATGGAGGAATAGGCCAGGAAAATCGTTTCTAATATCTATCTACTGATGGAGGCTGAACTAGCTTTATTCCCCTTGTGAGGTGGTTCAAATCGGACAGGGAGGACGTTTGTCTTTTGAAAAGTGTTGGAAAAGTCATACTTGAGAACTCTCATGATATCAGGGGTATGTAGGTTTCCTATTTTGCATTGGTAGGTTTCAGACACAGGGAAGGGAGCACAATTCCTGTTTGATGTGGTAATCAGAAATAACAATTAGAAGGTTAGGCTGAGTGCAGAGGACCACCTTGCCCTTGTGAATAACACAAAGTGGAGGTCAATGGGATAGTGCTGAGAGCTGAGAGAAAGAAGCTTAATACTAATATAAAGTTCCCTCTGTAAAGCTTTTAGGACCAGATTAAGAGGTCATCTGCATTCAAACCACTATCAATATATTAAGATATAGATTGACCTCCCCTTTAAACAAAACAGGGATTGCTTGTCCATTTCTTGCGATATATTTAAGTTGGCCAACTACATCAAAGTCATCCCCGCCATTTTTTGGAAGCTTAAGGCACACAATTTCTCAATGTCTTAATATATTGAAAATGGGTTGCGTGCAGAGGACCTCTTGTATTTGTCTGTATGAATGTTATGTTCACAGCTTCATTGCACTCCCACTTAAAGGAGACCTGTCATCCAAAGAAATAAATTCCTTCAGTCAGGAAATAATTCCTTCAGTCTTGGAATTACACAGTCACAGCAAACAGACAGGAACCATTTTGTGGACACGCTTATTAAGATAAATTGTGTAAATCTTGTGTATGCACCAGAATCGGGGACCTAATGCCCAGGTGCAGTGCCCTAAATAATTTTAGAGCATGAGTTGAAGTGCATAATATGAGAATCACAGACTGAGAGCAGAATAACTGCTATTAGGTGTTTATTGTGCATCCACACAATTTGAGAAAGGGCCCTTGCTGCCTGAAACATGTTGTGTGGATGCACAATAAACACCTAATAGCAGATTTCTGCTCCCAGCCTGTGATTCTCCTATTATGCACTTGAACTTACTATAGCGGTTGCCGGTGATGGAACACCATTGGAAATTACGGCATCTTAATTGTGTGTTACTCTGAGAGGAATGTAAGGAGTGCTGTAATACCTAGAAATTGCTGTATGTAAAGTGAAAGTAATTGACTGTCCCGTCTCTATGCCTCAGGTATAGAGGCGGGGCAGATAATATTTGATTGATAGTGCAGATATTTAAACACATTTATAAAAGGTATGGAATTGTTATGGGTTCTAAATGGTTTGCAAATGGCTTTCATTATAGAGCATTTTATGTGCAGGTGACAAGTCTGCTTTAATGGTTTGAAAATTATTGCTGAGCGCAACTTTACCTTTTGTTTGTTTAAGGTTTTGATAACCTGTAGTTCTGCCAGTGGTTTTTGAAGAAGGACAGACATGCTGACACCTGAACCTTGGGAGAACTTGTCCCCAGTCCTTTGTCCTTTGTTTTGTAGGAAATCGTAAAGGGAATGGGTAGATACGAACTTATGATTTATTTGCCTCTGAGCATGCCAGGGAAGGGTGTCCATATTGTGTAGTATGAATGGTTGATGGATTTCTTCCTGGCTTGTAGGATGGTGTAAACTACGGCATGAGAACCCATTTTCAAAAGCCACGCTGTCAGGGATGGCATCTAAGGATTGTGTTAAAGGTAGTGTCCTTGGAGAAGCAGATCTGGGCATACAGAGAATCTCCAGGGCTCATTGACATGGTTGGAGGTCTGAGAACCAAGCTCTCCTGGGCCAATATGGCATGATTACAATGACTGTTATACTGTGTAACTTTTGCTTCTGTAGGACTTTGTATAGTATTTAGGATGTAGGCATTTAGACTAACTGATAAATCATTTCATATTTAGGAAGAGGTGAAGGGAGTCATCTTTCTTGGAGACGAGAGATAGGTTGGAGAAAAAACATTGATTGTTTTGGGGCAATGACACAATTATGATTATTTTTTTTGTACGTTTTCTGTATAGTTACATAGTTAAGTTGAGATGAAAAAAGTCCATCACGTTCAACCCCTCCAAATCAAACCCAGCGCACATACATACACACAATCTGACATACTGACCCCTCACATAAACTATATATACCAATATTTATATTAATTGTTGATTTTAGTATAACTTTAGCCTTAGATATTATGGTTGTTTAATAAATCATCCAAGCCCCTCTTAAAGGCATTAAAAAATTAGACATCACAACATCATTCTGCCGGGAATTCCACAACCTCACTCTCCTCACTGTGAATAACTTCCTAGGTTGCTTCAAATGAAAGTTATTTTCCTCTAATCTGAAAGAGTGGCCTCTGGTGTGATGATCTATTTTATAGAAAAAATATATCCTGCTATCTGTTTATAATGCCCTCTAATGTACTTATAAAGAATAATCATGTCCCCTCACAAGTGACTGTTTTTCAGAGAGAACAACCCCAATCTACCTTCATAATTTAAATCTGCCATCAGCTTAATTGCACTTCTCTGCACTTTCTCCAACTCATTAATATCCTTCTTAAGAAGCCAAGCCCAAAACTGCATTGCATATTCAAGATGCCTATAAAGAGGCAAACTTATTTTTTCATCCCTTGAGTTACTGCCCTTTTTTATACAAAACAGTACTTTATTTGCTTTAGTAGCCACAGAATGACAATTAGACAACTTGTTATCTACAAAAAGCCCTAGATCCTTCTCAGTTAAGGAAACCCTAACACACTGCCATTTAGTATACAACTAGCATTTATATGATTTCTACCAAAGTGCATAACCTTGCATTTACCAGTACAGAACCTTATTTTCCAGTTTGCAGCCAAGTTTTCCAATCTAGTCAAATTACTCTTCAAAGTGATAGCATCCTGCATGGAATTTATAGCTCTGCGCAATTTAGTATCATCAGCAAAAACAGTACTTTCAATGCCCACCTCCAGGTCATTAATAAACAAGTTGAAAAGTAAAGGACCAAGTACAGAGCCCTGCCGTTCTCCACTACCACAATGGTCCAAGTAGAAAATGTTCCATTTACCACCACTCAAGCAGTTCTCTATCCAAATACAAATATTATGTTCAAGGCTAATATTCCTTAATTTAACCATAAACTTTCTGTGTCGTACTCCATCGAAAGCTTTAGTAAAGTTCAAGAAGATTACATTCACTGCCATCCTAGAGTCAAGATTCTTACTCACTTCAGCACCTTGCCAGACCTCAATAGACCCTGAAAAATTAAAATTAAAAAGTAAAGAAAAGAGGTTTGGAAATCACAGAGCTAAGCTTGTTTTAGTACCCTGGGATGAATACCATCTGGTCCTGGACCTTTATATATCTTTACTATCTTTACTTTTGAATTTCCTCTTGGGTGAACCATGCATCATTAGTTGTATTACTAGAATTGGAAGTATTAAGGATACCTGTATTAGCTGGTCCCTCATTTGTGTAGACAGAGATGTGTAGACACTTGCCAGAGATGAGAATACACCAACGTTTCTGCACTTAGCCTTTGTCAAAGGGAATTCTAAGTGCCAAAAACATTGGGGTATTCTCATCTCTGGCAAGTGTATCTGTCTCTTGTGGTGGTTTCCCTTTTCCTGGTCACTCCATATCAGCAATACACCCGGGAGGCCCCTCCCATTCCTGCCCCTAGCTCAGATAGTCCCTCCCTCTCTAGACTTTAAAGGCACCCCAGACACTCACCTCTTTGTCTTTTTCTTTTCTGTTTCTGTCCGTAGCAGGAGGGCTGGTTTGAGTTCCTTCTATCGGTGTTAAACCTTTCAGAGGAACACTAAGGCTAGAGGGGGGTCTCTTCCTCCGTTCCTGGTGAGGGTCTGGAGAGAGAAAGTTGAAGAAGGTCAGACTAATAGGGAACTATGCAGTCTCCTTCTATTATCCCCTGAGGCGTGCCAGGTGGGTGGCTAGAAAAGTTGCCCCTGTCACAAGTGATCCTAGGGCTGTGTGAGGTTCGCTTGGTATGCGGCCGGAACTGTTATTGCCCTTAAGTAGGTTGGTGTCCTGAGCTGTCCTTGTCAAATTCGGGTTCTGGGGGGGGGCTTCGTCTCCTCCAGAGAAATGCCTTTCCTTCCTCGCCTCTTACCGTCTAGTGAGAGCTCTGTAAGAGCTCTTGCGATCTCCCCCTGCCGTTCCTTCTCGTCTGCAGCATCTTGGGCAGCTTAGAAAGAAGCGAGCGCCAGACCCAGGGGAGCGCGTCTGCCGGCAGGTGCGCACAGCTATGACGTCAGTCGGCTTCAATTACACGGAGGTAGGGCTGCAGGGCGCGCCAGGTACCAGGGGGTAAAGGTGAGGGTTGTCCTCGGCGGAGTCGTCTCTGTGCTATCCGCCAACACGGGTGGTAGCCAGAAAAGGAGTAACGCCAGTATGGGGGGCATCTTGGCAGCTTGTTTCTCTGCCTCCTCCAAGATGGCGGCGCGTCCAGGCTGTTTGCAGCAGTAGCGACCATCTTGGGGGAGGAGTTAGCTTCCCCCAGTGGTTTTAAGGAATCGGCTGGTTGCTTCACTGGCTATTTTTCCACTACTGCTGCTAGGAATCGAGTGCCTGTGTTTCAGGTAAGCCATTAGTTGTTCAGGACTGTTGTGTTCTTGGCTTGTTAAGGGTTGTCAGTTAGATTTTCTTATGTTTTCTTTAGAGGTGTTAGTTGGAATTATTGTGATGGATCATTCAGCCTCAAGTGCCTCTGCCTTTCAAGCTAGGTAAGTCCCTCCTTTAGTGTTTTGTTTCGGTAGCCTTTTATCTTATCTTTTATCTTATCTCTCTCTCTCTCTCTTCCTTGTTCTTAGCTTGCCTGAAGATTCTCGTAGTAGAAAACGCAAGACTAAGGGAGCTCCTATTCAGGAATGTGTGGGATGCTTCAAACCACCCCTATTGGGCAAAAAATTTTGCGACACCTGTTGGAGGGATCTCTGCAGGTCAGCCTCTGAGCCCACAGGAGGGGTTCAAGAGACCTCAGTGGAAGGTCAGGAGTCTGCTCAAGAAGCTTGGAGAGATAATGATGACTCATCAGAAGAGGAAGAATTGTCGCATACTAATGTAATGACCTTTACAGATTCAGAGGAAGAATCTGAGATGGTCCATGAATCTTTTGATTTTGCATTAGTCTCTCCCCTTATTAAAGCCTTGAAGCTTACCTTAGGAGTAGAAGAGGAAGCGGAATCAGCTAAGACCCCCAAGGTGTTGCCTACTCCTTCCAAGAATCGACAGACATTTCCATTGTTTGGGGAAGTGACAGATTTAATTAAGGCAGAATGGCAGAAGGCTGCTAAGAAGGTCTCTTTTGTTTCGCCAGGTACCAGATTCGCCAAACTGTATCCGTTCAAGGAATCAGAAGTGAGGGATTGGTCCATACCTCCTTCAGTAGACCCTGCAGTTATTCACTTGGCTAAGAAAACTACTCTACCGATTGACGACTGTTCTGCCTTAAAGGATCCGATGGACAGAAGAGTGGAATCGGATCTCAGAAAAGCCTTTATAGTGGCGGGAGCAGCTTGTAAGCCAGCGGTTGCCTTAGTGTCTGTAGCAAAAGCCATGTCTTGTTGGATTGAATCCATTGACAAAGCGGTGAATGAGAAGGCAGACATTAAAGAGATTTCGGCAAGTCTAGCAGAGCTGAAAATCGCAGCAGGTTTCATTTCAGAGGGTGCTGTAGATTTGACAAGACTGTCTGCCCGCTCGATGGCTATTTCTGTGGCAGCAAGACGAGCACTATGGCTCAGGTCATGGTCCGCGGATACCTCATCTAAGATGAGTTTGTGTACTCTTCCTTTTGAGGGTTCTCGTCTATTTGGAGTGAAACTGGACGAGGTCATAACAAAGGCTTCAGGAGGAAAGAGCCAATTCTTGCCACAGGAGAAAAAGAAATCTAATTTTCATCCTTTCCGATTCGGTGGCCCTCGCGGGGCGTCGGGGGCAAGTTCCTCTCACCATTCCTTTAGAGGGAATAGGGAGACATTCAAGCCCTTTGCTTGGAAGCGGGGCCAATATTCCTTTCCTAGAGGATATAAGTCCAGGCCGACTCAACATCCTAAGAAACCTTCCTGACTATCCGTTGGAGGAAGTAAGGGTGGGAGCAAGGCTGGGGGAGTTCGATCATGTCTGGCAAAATACCATCTCAGACCAGTGGGTTCTGGATATCTTGAGAAGGGGATATCGCCTGGAATTTTCTTCGGTTCCAGGAAGGGACAGATTCATAATATCACCTTACCCGGCCAAAAGAGTGGTCTTGGATCAATATGTGCAGTGGTTGTTAGAAGTCAGAGCAGTAATGCCAGTTCCAGAAGGGGAATTAAGAAAAGGCATTTATTCAATCTTGTTCCTGGCAAAGAAGAGTGCAGGGGGTTGGAGACCGATTCTGAATCTTCAGGAAGTCAACAAACATCTGAAGTATCAGAAATTCAAAATGGAGTCCATCTTCTCCATCATTCAGACGGTTTTACCGGAAGATTGGCTTCTGTCTATAGATCTTCAGGATGCCTATCTTCATATTCCAGTCAGACAAGCCCATCAGCGGTTTCTGCGCTTTGCTCTGGCAGGAAAGCACTTCCAGTTCCGGTGTCTTCCCTTCGGTCTTTCAACTGCTCCAAGAGTTTTTTCCAAGGTTTTGGTAACGCTGATAGCGGCCTTAAGACTGGAAGGGATTTCCATATGGCATTATTTAGACGATATTCTGATGTCAGCAAGGAACAAGGAGACTCTTATTCTCCATCGGGAAAGAGTTTTGGAGTGTCTACAGGCCCATGGCTGGTTAATAAACTGGGAAAAGAGCCAGCTTGTTCCCTCACAGACATTGCAGTACCTAGGAGCAATATTCAACACCAGAGAGGGAATAGTGTCGCTTCCACTTCAGAGAGCACAAGACTTAGCTCGTTCAGCAGCAGCCTTAAAGGAACGGAAGCATGCCTCAGCCAAGGAGTTAATGTCTCTGATAGGCTCCATGGCGGCGACCATCCCTGTCACAAAATGGGCCAGGTGGCACATGAGACCAGCTCAGTGGTTCTTTCTGGATCATTGGGACAAAGCAGGGGGAGATTGGAACCAGCAGATTCGGATGTCTCAAACATTCAAACAGTCTCTCAGATGGTGGATGTCAATAAAGAATCTCTGTACAGGCCTTCCCTTAACACAACCCCAATGGAGGATACTAGTCTCAGATGCTTCCACGTTGGGTTGGGGAGCACATCTGGAAGAGAATTGGATCCAGGGTCTGTGGTCTTCACAGCAGATAGGAGTACCATCCAACATTCTGGAAATCAGGGCAGCAAAGAATGCTCTGTTTTCGTTCGGCAGTCAAGATGCTGATAGACAACACCTCAGCAGTGTCCTATGTCAGAAGGCAGGGGGGAACAAAGAGCCGATCTCTGCTATGCGAGGTACAACCAATTGTGGAATGGGCAGAGAGGAATTTGACTCATTTAACAGCAGCTTATCTCCCAGGAGTGCAGAATCAAAGAGCGGACTTCCTGAGTCGGAACATTCTGTCGGTTCACAAGTGGGCATTACATCAGGAAGTATTTCAGAGGCTGGGAGAAAAGTGGGGTCTCCCAGAAGTAGATTTGATGGCAACAAGCAACAACACACAGTGTCCGACTTTTTCTCCAGGAGAGTCTGTCCCAAGGCGAAGGCAACGGATGCTCTTCTGCAGAGCTGGAACTTTCAGCTAGGGTATGTGTTCCCTCCGTTTCCACTAATCCTTCAGACTCTTCAGAAGATTATTCAGGAGAGAGCGGAAGTAATCTTGATAGCTCCAAGATGGCCACGCAGGCCGTGGTACCCTCTTTTGTTAAAATTAGCAAGGGCTCCACCATGGCCCCTTCCCAGAAGGAAGGACCTGTTAAGTCAGGGACCTATCTTGCATCCAAACCCAGGAGCCTTATCTCTCCAGGCTTGGAGACTGAGCGCAAAAGATTGGAATCCTTGGGTTTTTCAGACAGTGTGATCTCGACGCTCTTAAAATCAAGAAAGCCTTCGACTTCTACAACTTACTATAGAATTTGGGAGAGATTCATGGAATGGAAACTGTTACAGGAGGAATCAGTAGAGATTTCAATATCTCATATCCTTGGTTTTTTACAAGCAGGATTAGAGAAGGGTCTTCAATATAGAACCTTAAAGGTCCATGTTTCAGCTATATCAGCTCTATCTAATAGAGCATGGGCAGAGGAGCCTATGGTTAAAAGATTTTTTACGGCTGCCCTCAAGTTACGACCACCACGGAGGTCAGCTTCAGTAGTTTGGAGTCTTCCTTTAGTCCTTAAGGCCTTAGCCTCGGAATCTTTTGAGCCACTGGATTCTTTATCACCAAGGTATCTGACGCTCAAGACTCTTTTTCTGGTGGCGATAGCTTCCGCATCCAGAGTGGGGGAATTACAGGCGCTCTCCTGTAGTCCAGGACATATTATCTTCTTACATGACAAAGTTATTCTAAAACCAGATAAAGCCTTTCTACCAAAGGTGGTGTCATCTTTTCATTTAAAGAAAGAAGTCATTCTTCCCAAATTCAGGTCAGAGGATGCAGAGTCTGAAGACATGCTTAAGATTGATCCAGTTCGATGTCTGGTTCGTTATTTGGAAATAACGAGAACATTTAGGATTTCCGAGAGGTTGTTCATTATTCCGGCAGGTTGCTTCTACGACAACAATCAGCAGATGGATATGTCTCTGTATATCAAAAGCATATGAGTCTCAAGGCAAGCTAGCTCCGGAAGGTTTAAAGGCTCATTCGTCTAGGGCGATTGCTGCATCCTGGGCAGCATTGGCGGAAGTTCCAACTTCTCAAATCTGCGAGGTGGCCTCTTGGTCGTCAGCAAAGACCTTCATTAGGCATTACTCACTTGATGTCTCGATATCTAGCAATCATGCCTTTGCAGCAGGAACTCAGCTTGCATTTGTCTCTTAAAATAAAAGATCTTTTTGCAGTATTGGAGTTTGGAGTTGTTCTTCCCACCCTTCTTATTATGGCTTGGTAAATCCAGGTGTATTGCTGATATGGAGTGACCAGGAAAAGGGAGAATTGTTTCATACTTACCGTAATTCTCCTTTCCTGGTCACTCTCCATATCAGCATTTCCCACCCTTAAATTGTAAACTTGGTATTTGACAAAGAGGTGAGTGTCTGGGGTGCCTTTAAAGTCTAGAGAGGGAGGGACTATCTGAGCTAGGGGCAGGAATGGGAGGGGCCTCCCGGGTGTATTGCTGATATGGAGAGTGACCAGGAAAGGAGAATTACGGTAAGTATGAAACAATTCTCCCTTTTTTTCCTTGAAATATATTGCTAGGTGGTATGTATATCTTTGCTTATACTGTTGTACATGTATTACACTGAACGGCCATTTTTTGATGAATGTTTTACAATTTGAAATCAAAAGATATTTTTTTCATACCTCCTGTTGTCTGCAAGAAATTTCTTCTGAGTGTGCATGCCCAATACATTTTCTAAATGGTTCAACTGTCCCAGCTAATTTAAAAGCCTTAAAAGCACATACTGTATTTTTAAAAGCACAAATTAAAAACTGGGTTAATGGATAGGCTATGCAAAATAAAAAAAAATTACTAATATAGTTAATTAGTCAAAAATGCAATGTACCGTATAAAGGCTGGAGTGACTGGATGTCTAACATAACAGAACACTACTTCCTGCTTTTTTTAGCTCTCTGGTTTTCCACTGACTGGTTATCCTGGTGACCAAGCGTAACCAGTCAGTGACTTGAGGGGGGGAGCACATTGGTCATAACCATTGTTTTTGAATCTGATCTGAATGCTAAGGATCAATTGCTAACTCACTGAACGGTTATGTCCCATGTGGTTCCCCTTCAAGTCGCTGATTAACTTACGAATTTCAAGTTTCTGGGAGTTTTAAAAAAACTCACATGAATTCGAAATTCGATACTTGATAAGTGTGCCTCTAAGTGTATAACTTGCATTTAAATTAGTTTTGCCAACGTGCATATCCTTACATTTATCAAAACCGAACCTCATTTTCCAGTTTGCTGCCCCCAGTTTCCCAATTTAGTAAAATCACGCTGAAAAGCTACAGCATTCTGCATGGAATCTATAGTTCTGCACAATTTAGTATCTTCAGCTAAAATAGAAACAGTACTTTCAATTCCCACCTCCATGTCATTAATAAACAAGTTGAAAAGAAAAGGACCAAGTACAGAGCCCTGCGGTACTCCACTAACAACACAGGTCCATTTAGAAAATGTTCCATTTACAACAACTCTTTGTTATCTATCTTTTAGCCAATTCTCTATCCAGGTACAAATATTATGTTCCAGGCCAACATTCCTTTATTTAACCAGTAACCTTCAGTGTGGCACTGTATCAAATGTTTAGCAAAGTCTAAGTAGATTGTATTCACTGCCATCCCAGAATCAAGGTCTGTGCTCACCTTAAAAATATAATATAAACATAAAATAGCATAATAGCAATTGCATAAAAACATGCTTGCACAAACTCGCAATATTATTATTTGCAATGAAGTCAAGTATCTTATCCCTTAATACCCCTTCTAAAAGCTTTTCTACAACTGACATCAGACCAACTGGCCTGAGGCTGAGAATGCAATCCCTTTTTGAATAGCATCATCACATTAGCAATTCACCAGTTTTTCTGCACAATGGCAGATCTCAATGAATCCTGAAAAAGTAAGTAAAGAGGTTTAGTAATCATAGAGCTAAGCTCACTTAGTACCCTGGGATGAATACCATCCAGTCCCGGACTTTGTTTATCTTAACATGTTCTAGTCTCTTTTGAATTTCCTCATGCATGAACCATGCATCATTAGCTGTAATATTCGAATTTGGACTATTAAGAATGTATGGCTGAAGTAATGTTTTTAGGTTGTTGCTTTTGCATTGCTGCTGTCACAAGCTTTTCAATGGAAAAGATCATCACTAAAAATGATGCTTGGAGCTCCTTAAGCCAGTCAGGTATAACTTTAGGAGGAGAGTTTGCCTGAGGATGTACAGCCTCTGAAGGCTTGATTTTCTTGGGTAGTGCCTGGCTCTCTTGCACTCAGTTTTATTGGGGGTTTTAGTTTCTTTAAAGGAATCATTCCCCTGCCTCAGCATTAGCCATTTGGTTGGTGACAGTCTTAGCCTCCACATAAGGTGATATATGAAAAAAGTTAGTGAAAATATCTCCCTGCTAATGAGGGCGACTATAAGGGGAGGAAATGTAGCTTGTCTCCCTGTTAGAGGGTAGATTTAAGTATCTCACTATGCTAGTTAGTCAGTTTGGAAAGGGTTAATCTGGGCACAAAGTTGTAAGTGTTATGTAGCATTAGGGAGAATAGCGTACAGGAAGTTGAGTGGAATTACCTCAAGAGATAGCAGAGGACTTCTCTGCAATGTGCGCCTTCATAGTAGCATAGAGACATACTTTATTAGTTCCCCATACCGGGAGTACACTAGAAGATGGTAGTGGTAAGTCATGGGGGAGTTCACTCCCATTGCAAACTCCCCCGCCTCCATTGCAAACTCCCCCACATTCGTACCTCCTGCCTCCTGCAAACTCAACAAAATGATTGCAGGGGGTCCTCAGAACTGGGCAGGCACCACTGCTGCCATGAGGAGGCAGCAGCCTGAAGATTACCAGGGATTAGTGATGGGCGAATTTATTCGCCAGGCGCGAATTTGCGGCAAATTTGCGCGATTTGCCGCCAGCGAATAAATTCAGGAAACGCCCGAGAAAATTCGTCCAAAAAAATTCTCGCAAAAATCCTGGTAACTTAAAGAGCTAAAATTTCAAGTTTTTAAATCAGAATTTTGGCTCTTCTAGTGCAGAGAGCCCAACAGTGATGCAGTCCCCCCTCAACCTGCTCCAAAGCATAGAAAGGTAAGTGCCCAGTGCAAGAGGGTGGCACCTGAAAGGCCACCTCAGGTGGCAAAGACCCCAGAAGTGCCCCTGGCTCTGTCAGCCAAGTCCAACCCTGTCAACCTAAGTCTTACCAGATGAGTTTCACAGTATAGATGATTATGCATTCCATTAGGAAAGATTAAAAAAATGTTGGACAGGCCAGGTGAGGACCACTAAAAGAGGGATCGTTTTGTAAGGTAAAAGTAAGGGCCAATTTACAAGGTGACGCCACACTGAAGAAGAAAATACATATCTAGGGGTCATATACATGTAACTCAGACTGCAGCGGTAAGGTAGAGTAGTTCATATTACCACTGTATAATACAAGCTCCATATGTATATATCTTTAACCTTTTTTACATCCAGCTGGTAGGTCACAGGTCACTTGAACATTTTTCTCACAATGGAAATTTGGTTACTCCTTGAATTACATAAAATATTGCAATATACCTGTTTCCGGACAGAAGCCGTACATCTTATCCTTGTCATAGTCTTCTGTGGTAGCACACCACCTGTAGCCATCTGTTCGCCCTTCAGTGGTGCAGCTGTTGTATGTGTTGCCTTGAAACTTAAAAGGAAATTTGCAGGGCTTCCCTTCTGCGTTACCAGTTAAGGTAAATAGCACTGTAGTAGAGAGAGAAATACATGGCACAAGGCAAGTTAAAAAAAGTGACTTGTTTTAGAAACAAATGTTTTGACAGTTTTTCAAAAGGAACAAGTTAATATTTTGAGGGAAAAATGGCTGGCCTTTAGGGTGTTCAGCTTGTGAAGCTGTTTAGGGATAGAGGCCATGAGAATAGCTATTACATTTTTGTATAAACAGTTGAAACACAGATTATTAAAAACAAAATCAATATTTTGACTATCACTCTCTAAAAGGCAGATTTATCAAAGAGTGAAATTTATTGTCACTGTAGAATCTCAGCCACTTTCATTGCTATTCCTATGGGATTTTAGAAGTGTATTTAAACATGGTGAACTCTATAACTTTTCACCCATTGATACATCACTAAAGCTCACCAGTTGTGAAAGTACCTGATATACTTGAGTATAAGCCGAGTTTTTCAGCATCCAAAATGTGCTGAAAAAGTCTACCTCAGCTTATACTCGAGTCAACGGGCGCTAGCTGAGATTGCAGTCACTGCTAATCATTCCTATACCAACAGAGGCTTGGGGAGAGACTGCAATATCACACAGCACCCTCTGTTGGTTATATGAAACATTAACAGTGACTGCAATATCGCACAGCGCCCTCTGTTGGTTATATGAAAGATTAACAGTGACTGAAATATCACACAGCGCCCTCTGTTGGTTATATGAAAGATTAACAGTGATGGCAATATCACACAGCACCCTCTGCACATGGTAGTGGGACAGTGGGACAATGCACATAGTAATCCGTTTGGCAATTCTCTGTCACCATCAACTTTGCAAAGAAGTCTGGTTGATCGCTGGGGTGGTCGCTTTGGCGCAATGTGCGCTGCTGGGAGACAGAGCTGTAGTTGTGTCTAGGCTTATACTCGAGTCAATAAGTTTTCCCAGTTTTCGTAGGTTAAGTTAGGCAACTCTGGCAAAAGAGGTAATGATTAGTAAATCCCGCATTTTAGTGAACTTGCGGAGTAGCGTTCGTTCACCTAAGCGAAAAGTCACCTGTCAATAGAGTGTGAATGACCACTAGCGCCAGTCTCTTTCGCTAGTGAATTGGTGCCTGCACCCATTAGTAAATTGCCGTTGTCTCTGCGGGTGGCAACGCTGGCGAAAAGTTGCTAGCCACTTCACTCTTTAGTAAATTTGCCCTAATGGGGTAATTTATTAAGGTTAAAATGTGAATATTTTTGCCACGATTCCAAAAAATGAAACTTTTTATTATATTTTAAAAAAACTTGAATATCTGGTACAGGTATGGAACCTGTTATTAAGAATGCTTGGGACCTGGGGTTTTCCAGATAACAGATCTTTCTGTAATTTGGATCTTCATACAATGGGGGTTGTTCTAGGCAAGATTGAAGATGTTTTTTAAATTTGAGTATTCAAGTTTGTAAAGTCACTAATACAAGTTTTTACTTTCAGATTTGTCATAAATAAGTATACATTCAAGTTTTTTAAATTGTGAGTTTATTTGAAGTAGAAAAAGCTCTAAACCTCACAAAATCAAATTTTGATAAATAGGCCTCAGTGTATAACCTGCATTTATGCTATTTCTACCAAACTTAGGGAAGCCTGCGGTGGAAAAGGGGCTGACCGCTACTGCAGCAATAACACGGGATAACACCGGCTACTGTCACTGGTTACGTGTTCTGCAGTTTGGGTGCTATTGTATCAATTGAACACTACCACTCCTCTGGGTTAGAGTTTATATGTTGAGTGTTCTACAAGGGTAACTAGCATCGATGTTCTTGGCAGAAATGTTTTTAAACCCTGTTTTACGTTTTCACTTATGTCTTTCACTTGGTACTTGCTTGGTGTATAACAATATGACAATACTGTATATGTTAATTCTACGAAACACTTGGTCACATGACAAGACCTAATCACGACCACACTTGGTCAGCACCACATCAGTTTTTTCTATGTGTATACACTCTGATGATGACATCATGATGGGGTTTGGTGCCATTTTGCACCGTATGTGTTTTTCACCTAAGTCCTGTGAGTGTGGTTTCCTTTTTTACTGTATATTACTCTATGGTAAATACGTTCCTTCTTTGCAAAGAGTACAGTTAAGTAGTACTTACACTCATGTGGACAAAAGCCATATTTCCCATCCTTGTCAAAATCATATGTAGTGGAGCACCAAAGGAAGCCATCTGAGCGACCAGAATCAGTGCAACTGTTGTATTCCTTATCATTAAAAAGGAAAGGAAAGTTGCAGAACTCTCCATCTGCATTACCATACTTTACTTTCACAACTGAAAATGAAAACAAAATATATTTATATAATAATAAACAGCAAAGCAGTATATGAAAACTACACATTGTATAACTGAACTGTGCATTATTACATAGCATGTAAACCAGACACGCTGATACAATAATATAATACTATATAATAAATATAACCAAATATATTTGAAAAGGCTGAGAGTAATAGTGCTCATGAATTAAATGCATAATCCACATTTTTCAATTTCTAGCTAAGAAAAAGTTACAATTGGTATCCCAAACCCAGAACAATCATCAAGGTCCCAGTTGCAGCTCAGTCTTCCGCTGATTACAACCACCTTTCGCTTCGGGTGCCGCCAGGTCTTATCGTGAGAGGACCAAGGATAAAGTTCTGGGCAGGCAAGGGAACCAAACGTAGTACTGAAATGGAGAACAATGGAGAACAAGAAGCGTAGGACCGGCCAGGATGGGAGCAGCAGTACAGTACAGATGAGCGGATATTTGAGGTCACAGGCCGAGTTCAAACATACCAGATTTGAAGTACAAAACAGGATCCAAGAAAGTAGTCAATACACGGGCAGTGTCAAGAACCAATCAGGAACACTCAGAATAGCACCCAGGAACTAATGAAAAGACATATTCTTTGGGCAATGCAGAAAGGTACATGGTGACTTTAAAATATTCTAATTTCATGGCAACCACAATGACGTCACGCACAGGCGCTGCGTCAAAGCCCCTAGACCACCAGGTATTTTTTAGCCCTTCCAATGCACCAAGTACTGCAGCTTACCCCTAGAAAGACAAGAATCTACCAAGCTTTGCACCAAATACTTAGGCTGACCTTCAAAAGAAACTGGAGGAGGAGGAGACTGATGTACAACTGTACTTTACTGCCGGCTTTAACAAAGAAACATGATAATAATCAGAAATTTTAAGCTCATGAAGAAGTTCTAGATGGACAGTACAAGGATTGATGATTTAAGACACAGAAAATGGACCAATGAATTTTGGGCCTAGCTCGGCAGAAGGGAATTTCAAATAAATATTTTTTGATGATAACCAAACCTTGTCATCGACCTGATACTCAGGAGACACCTTATGATGCTTGGCAGAAACCATCTTTTACTGCAGAGGACAAAGGCTTTTGAACCCTTTTCCGAATCTTAGAGAGATTGTCCACCAAAGAATTTACAGCAGGCACGTCTAAGGACTGACCTGAGAATGAAAAGGCTCTAGGATTATAACCAAACACAGTAAAAAATGGAGATTCTCCAGTGAACGAATGAGTAGCATTGTTAAATGTGAACGAATGAGTAGCATTGTTAAATGCGAACTCAGCCCCACGGTAGACAATCTGCCCAGAGTGACTGACTACTAGAGACATAACACAACAAAGATATTGTTCCAAGCACTGATTTGTTATTTTGGTCTGGCCATTTGTCTGTGGATGGTATGCTGAAGAAAAAGACAAATCAGTGCCCATAACTGAGCAAAAGGCACGACAAAACTTTGATACGAACTGAACAGAGACAATATTCAATGGAGCTCCATGAAACTTGTAAATATTAGAAAAGTTTTTTATAACTTGGCATAGTCATAGGGTCTATGCAGGAGCAAGGTTTTGGCAGCCTTTTTCGAGAAGACACCAGAAAACGATGATTATACTGAAGGTAGCCACTAATGAGGTTGCAGCCAGCACATGAGGAATTCGTAAACATAAAGGCTCATAACCTGTACCCCAATGGAGGAGCTTTCCTGTGACCCAATCAATTTGGAGGTTGTGTCCAAGTAACCAGGGGAGACCCAGAATCACAGGGGTTTGAGGGCAATTGATGATGTAAAAGGACATCTCCTCAGAGTGACTCCCAGCAGACATGAGCCTTTCGGACTGGGAAGACACCAACCCATTGCCTTGGGACTACCATCAATGGCCAGTATAAGGATAAGGGGTTTAACAGGTATACCATGCCTATGAACAAAGTTTATATCTAAAAATGTCCTAGCTAGCCCAGAAATGAGAATGGTAGGACACTGTATGTGATCCTTATTCCAATTTAAAACAACCGGAATTATAGTTGTCTCTTAGGACAGGCGCCTCCTATCCCCACAGTAAAGGCATAACCCATTTGCCCGTATACGACCCTTCTCCTCCAAAGACAAGTGGGTAGAACTCAATTGCATGGGTTACACAAGGGGCTCCTGGACAGGGAGAAGTGGTCTGGGTGCAGACCCAGGGGAAGGAGTTAACGGAGCAGCTGGAAGGGACTCTTCTTGAAGTCTCTTTCTATGTCTCCTATCTATCTGGATCATCAGATACATGAGGGACTCAAGTGAAGCCTGAAGGGGAAAGTTAACAAGGCTATCCTTGATAGCCATGGCCAAACCCACCCTGAACTGACTCCTTAAAGCAGTATCATTCCAGCCCATCTCTACCACCCAACGGTGGAACTCCGTATAATAATCCCTGACTCACTGATTGTCTTGCCAAAGGTTACATATGGCAGCATCGGCAGGACCTTTCAGGGAACTTAAGTTTGGGCTCCACCATGGTGTTAACAGGTGATGCAGGTGGAAGCCTTCCTGACGGGGCTGGTGTAGACATGGAAGCAACGGATTGCTGTTGAATGGTATCCCGTCATGCCGAACTATTTGGTCCTGCTTGGACTCTTGCTCTCCGAGATGCTGAAGTAAACTTGCAAGAATGGCTTCGGCGGTGGCAGAGGAAGCTTTAGCACCTTCATCATCCATGTCGGCCCAACATACTTTTACGATTGGTATCCCAAACCCAGAACAATCCCCAAGGTCCCGGTCGCAGAGTCAGGGACAGGCAAGGTCAAGAACAGATTAGGAACACTCTGAATAGCACCCAGGAACTAACGAATAGACCTTTACGTTGGGCAATGCAAAAAGGTACATGGCACCTTTAAATATTCGAATTTGTCTCCAACCGCAATGACGTCACGCACATGTGTCACTGCGGGCATCCCCACGTGGCAGGCATCCCGGTATTCCCCCTAGACCACCAGGTATTTTCCTTACAAAAAAATTCCAAAAACCTTAACAAGTCCTAATTGATTTATAGTGATCCAATAGGATCAGTGCAGCTCCCACTGACTTCCATAGCACCTTGACAGATTTTACTTGGCAAAGTTTTGCCTTAGAGTTTTTGTGTTTTTTTCACTTAATAAATCTCTCTCTAAACCTCTCTTTATATATGTGCTCATCTCCTCATACATATCCTCCCAGACCATAAAGACAGTTCACCTCAAGAACTGCATAAAACTCTTTATGTCCCAATTGCACCTTGCCTTTGCAATACTCTACCACCCTAAATCAGGAAAGCTTCTACACTAACAAGTTACTCAAAGTTCATTAACCCTTTAAATGCCACAGATCGTAGAATCTACGTTCTGTGGCAAAGGTACTTGAAATGCCACAGAACGTAGATTCTACGTTCTGCAGCACTTCCGGGTTCAGAAGCGGAGGAGCGGCTGTTAGAGCCGCTCGCTCCGTTCCTGCTCGATCCCCTGCCCCTAGGCAACGAGCAGAGCAGGGGATCGAGTGGCCCCTGGGGCGCGATCGCCCAGGGGCCCAAAAACAGCAGCAGGCACGTGTTACTTACGTGTCCTGCTGCTGCAGCCTGCACCGGATCGACGATCTCCGCCCCCACAGCACACAGACAGGAACCACGAGGCAGATGTCTTCCAGGGAGTCTTCCTGATCGCCTGCAACAGTCTCCAGCGATTTTTTCAGGTTAGTGCAACAATTACACACACAAACACACCAACACACACTTATTACAGTAATACACACTTAGATTCACACTTACACACACTTACACATACATTTTTGGGGATTGGGGGGGTCACTTACACTCACTGCACTTACACACATGTGCACACGCACACACGCACACATAACATGTAATTTACCATTTGTACACACGCACACGCACATACATGGCATTGTGGCTTTTTTTTTTTTTTCTTATCGCATCGTCTCTTTTTTTGGCTGAAAAAAATGTTTTATTGCCATTACGAATAGCGTATTCGCTAACCGTACTGTGCAATATCTTTTTTATGTTATTTCGGTGATTATATTGCAATTTTGGGTATTTTGGTGCATTTTTAGCCATTTTATTGAATTTTTAGCCATTTTATTGCATTTTCAGCTCTGCGTATGTTGTGTTCACTTGTTTCTAGCCGTATAACCTGTTTGGCCCAGCTAAAATATTCAAACTGTGATTCTGACGGCCGATAACACTAGTCTGGAAAAAAAACATTGATTTTTGTGGTTTTATTGGATTTTTTTGCATTTCACTCTTTACTGCCTTATTTTGTTTTGCCTTGTAAATTTTATCTACTTTATATCCATTTGGGGGTCTCTGTGCGCCACATAGTTTGGTATATCTATGCATATTGGGCATCAAAGTGTTCAGTAGACCCCTGGCGTTCATATTTAGGATGTTTTATGCTGATACGTTACGAAATGTGGGGCATATAATGGGGTAAAATTCAAGCTTTGTGACGATTTTCAGAAATTTGATAAAAACCGTTATGTTCAGCATTGCTTTGCAGTTTGGCAGTTTGCAGTAGAAACACTTATTTACCCATATTGGATTCGTCAGAATGTGTACTTTCTGAAAATATATGGTTTTCTGGGGTCTCTGTACTGTTAGGGGGGTCTAATGTCGCATAATACACACACCAGGTGCTCATATTGCAGCAGCCAGCGCGTCAGCCGTGAAAATGTATATACACTATTGTCATTTGGGGGTCTCTGTACACCACATAGTTTGGTATATCTATGCATACTGGGCATCAAAGTGTTCAGTAGACCCCTGGCGTTCATATTTAGGATGTTTTATGCTGATACGTTAAGAAATGTGGGGCATATAATGGGGTAAAATTCAAGCTTTGTGACGATTTTCAGAAATTTGATAAAAACCGTTATTTTCAGCATTGCTTTGCAGTTTGGCAGTTTGCAGTAGAAACACTTATTTACCCATATTGGATTCGTCAGAATGTGTACTTTCTGAAAATATATGGTTTTCTGGGGTCTCTGTACTGTTAGGGGGGTCTAATGTCGCATAATACACACACCAGGTGCTCATATTGCAGCAGCCAGCGCGTCAGCCGTGAAAATGTATATACACTATTGTCATTTGGGGGTCTCTGTACACCACATAGTTTGGTATATCTATGCATACTGGGCATCAAAGTGTTCAGTAGACCCCTGGCGTTCATATTTAGGATGTTTTATGCTGATACGTTAAGAAATGTGGGGCATATAATGGGGTAAAATTCAAGCTTTGTGACGATTTTCAGAAATTTGATAAAAACCGTTATGTTCAGCATTGCTTTGCAGTTTGGCAGTTTGCAGTAGAAACACTTATTTACCCATATTGGATTCTTCAGAATGTGTACTTTCTGAAAATATATGGTTTTCTGGGGTCTCTGTACTGTTAGGGGGGTCTAATGTCGCATAATACACACACCAGGTGCTCATATTGCAGCAGCCAGCGCGTCAGCCGTGAAAATGTATATACACTATTGTCATTTGGGGGTCTCTGTGCGCCACATAGTTTGGTATATCTATGCATATTGGGCATCAAAGTGTTCAGTAGACCCCTGGCGTTCATATTTAGGATGTTTTATGCTGATACGTTACGAAATGTGGGGCATATAATGGGGTAAAATTCAAGCTTTGTGACGATTTTCAGAAATTTGATAAAAACCGTTATTTTCAGCATTGCTTTGCAGTTTGGCAGTTTGCAGTAGAAACACTTATTTACCCATATTGGATTCGTCAGAATGTGTACTTTCTGAAAATATATGGTTTTCTGGGGTCTCTGTACTGTTAGGGGGGTCTAATGTCGCATAATACACACACCAGGTGCTCATATTGCAGCAGCCAGCGTCAGCCGTGAAAATGTATATACACTATTGTCATTTGGGGGTCTCTGTACACCACATAGTTTGGTATATCTATGCATACTGGGCATCAAAGTGTTCAGTAGACCCCTGGCGTTCATATTTAGGATGTTTTATGCTGATACGTTACGAAATGTGTGGCATATAATGGGGTAGAATTCAAGCTTTGTGACGATTTTCAGAAATTTGATAAAAACCGTTATGTTCAGCATTGCTTTGCAGTTTGGCAGTTTGCAGTAGAAACACTTATTTACCCATATTGGATTCGTCAGAATGTGTACTTTCTGAAAATATATGGTTTTCTGGGGTCTCTGTACTGTTAGGGGGGTCTAATGTCGCATAATACACACTCCAGGTGCTCATATTGCAGCAGCCAGAGCGTCAGCCGTGAAAATGTATATACACTATTGTCATTTGGGGGTCTCTGTGCGCCACATAGTTTGGTATATCTATGCATATTGGGCATCAAAGTGTTCAGTAGACCCCTGGCGTTCATATTTAGGATGTTTTATGCTGATAAGTTATGAAATGTGGGGCATATAATGGGGTAAAATTCAAGCTTTGTGACGATTTTCAGAAATTTGATAAAAACCGTTATGTTCAGCATTGCTTTGCTGTTTGCCAGTTTGCAGTAGAAACACTTATTTACCCATATTGGATTCGTCAGAATGTGTACTTTCTGAAAATATATGGTTTTCTGGGGTCTCTGTACTGTTAGGGGGGTCTAATGTCGCATAATACGCACACCAGGTGCTCATATTGCAGCAGCCAGCGCGTCAGCCATGAAAATGTATATACACTATTGTCATTTGGGGGTCTCTGTGCGCCACATAGTTTGGTATATCTATGCATACTGGGCATCAAAGTGTTCAGTAGACCCCTGGCGTTCATATTTAGGATGTTTTATGCTGATACGTTACGAAATGTGTGGCATATAATGGGGTAGAATTCAAGCTTTGTGATGATTTTCAGAAATTTGATAAAAACCGTTATGTTCAGCATTGCTTTGCAGTTTGGCAGTTTGCAGTAGAAACACTTATTTACCCATATTGGATTCGTCAGAATGTGTACTTTCTGAAAATATATGGTTTTCTGGGGTCTCTGTACTGTTAGGGGGGTCTAATGTCGCATAATACACACTCCAGGTGCTCATATTGCAGCAGCCAGAGCGTCAGCCGTGAAAATGTCTATACATATTGTCATTTGGGGGTCTCTGTGCGCCACATAGTTTGGTATATCTATGCACATTGGGCATCAAACTGTTTAGTAGACCCATATGTTTATATTTAGGATGCTTTATGCTGGTAATGATACATGGACAATACGATGCTGGAAAGTTGAAGCTTTGAGGCAATTTCCAGATATTTCACCAAAACCGCCAAATTTGGCAAAGCCTTGCGACTCAGTAGTTTGGAGCAGAAAGGCATGGGTACCCATTTTAGATTCTGTAGAATGTGTACTTTCCAAAAATATATGGGGTTGGGGGGTAAACATCTATTTCTGTGTTTTTACCCCACAAAAATGCAGTGAATGTGTTAATTTTTCATTAGCTGAAGTTACCCACCGGACAATTTGTATGTGCTAACTTCATTTTGGGGCCTCTAAATGCCATATACTTTGGTAAACTTATGAACGATGGCCACCAAAATGTTCTGAGGAACCCTGGCAATCATATTTAGGGTGCTTTTTCTTAGTACGTAATGACACATGGGTGATATGGTGCTGGGAAGTTGAAGCTTTGAGGCAATTTTCAGATATTTCACCAAAACCGACAACTTTGGGAAAGCCTTGCGACTCAGTAGTTTGGAGCAATAAGGCATGGGTACCCATTTTAGATTCGGTAGAATGTGTACTTTCCAAAAATGTATGGGTTTGGGGGGTAAACATATATTTCTGTGTTTTTACCCCACAAAAATGCAGTCAATGTGTTGATTTTTCATTAGCTGAAGTTACCCACGGGACTGTTTGTATGCGCTAACTTCATTTTGGGGCCTCTAAATGCCAGATACTTTGGTAAACCTATGAACAATGGCCACCAAACTGTTCGGAGTAACCCTGGCAATCATATTTAGGGTGCTTTTTCTTAGTACGTAATGACACATGGGTGATATGGTGCTGGGAAGTTGAAGCTTTGAGGCAATTTTCAGATATTTCACCAAAACCGACAACTTTGGGAAAGCCTTGCGACTCAGTAGTTTGGAGCAATAAGGCATGGGTACCCATTTTAGATTCGGTAGAATGTGTACTTTCCAAAAATGTATGGGTTTGGGGGGTAAACATATATTTCTGTGTTTTTACCCCACAAAAATGCAGTCAATGTGTTGATTTTTCATTAGCTGAAGTTACCCACGGGACTGTTTGTATGCGCTAACTTCATTTTGGGGCCTCTAAATGCCAGATACTTTGGTAAACCTATGAACAATGGCCACCAAACTGTTCGGAGGAACCCTGGCAATCATATTTAGGGTGCTTTTTCTTAGTACGTAATGACACATGGGTGATATGGTGCTGGGAAGTTGAAGCTTTAAGGCAATTTTCAGATATTTCACCAAAACCGACAACTTTGGGAAAGCCTTGCGACTCAGTAGTTTGGAGCAGAAAGGCATGGGTACCCATTTTAGATTCAGTAGAATGTGTACTTTCCAAAAATATATGGGTTTGGGGGGTAAACATATATTTCTGTGTTTTTACCCCACAAAAATGCAGTCAATGTGTTGATTTTTCATTAGCTGAAGTTACCCACGGGACTGTTTGTATGCGCTAACTTCATTTTGGGGCCTCTAAATGCCAGATACTTTGGTAAACCTATGAACAATGGCCACCAAACTGTTCGGAGTAACCCTGGCAATCATATTTAGGGTGCTTTTTCTTAGTACGTAATGACACATGGGTGATATGGTGCTGGGAAGTTGAAGCTTTGAGGCAATTTTCAGATATTTCACCAAAACCGACAACTTTGGGAAAGCCTTGCGACTCAGTAGTTTGGAGCAATAAGGCATGGGTACCCATTTTAGATTCGGTAGAATGTGTACTTTCCAAAAATGTATGGGTTTGGGGGGTAAACATATATTTCTGTGTTTTTACCCCACAAAAATGCAGTCAATGTGTTGATTTTTCATTAGCTGAAGTTACCCACGGGACTGTTTGTATGCGCTAACTTCATTTTGGGGACTCTAAATGCCAGATACTTTGGTAAACTTATGAACAATGGCCACCAAAATGTTCAGAGGAACCCTGGCAATCATATTTAGGGTGCTTTTTCTTAGTACGTAATGACACATGGGTGATATGGTGCTGGGAAGTTGAAGCTTTGAGGCAATTTTCAGATATTTCACCAAAACCGACAACTTTGGGAAAGCCTTGCGACTCAGTAGTTTGGAGCAGAAAGGCATGGGTACCCATTTTAGATTCAGTAGAATGTGTACTTTCCAAAAATGTATGGGTTTGGGGGGTAAACATATATTTCTGTGTTTTTACCCCACAAAAATGCAGTCAATGTGTTGATTTTTCATTAGATGAAGTTACCCACAGGACTATTTGTATGCACTAACTTCATTTTGAGGCCTCTAAATGCCAGATACTTTGATAAACCTATGAACAATGGCCACCAAACTGTTTGGAGGAACCCTGGCAATCATATTTAGGGTGCTTTTTCTTGGTGCGTAACGATACATGGGTGATATGGTGCTGGGAAGTTGAAGCTTTGAGGCAATTTTCAGATATTTCACCAAAACCGACAATTGTGGGAAAGCCTTACGACTTAGTAGTTTGGAGCAGAAAGGCATGGGTACCCATTTTAGATTCGGTAGAATGTGTACTTTCCAAAAATATATGGGTTTTGGGGGGTAAACATATATTTCTGTGTTTTTACCCCACAAAAATGCAGTCAATGTGTTGATCTTTCATTAGCTGAAGTTACCCACGGGACTGTTTGTATGCGCTAACTTCATTTTGGGGCCTCTAAATGCCAGATACTTTGGTAAACTTATGAACAATGACCACCAAAATGTTCAGAGGAACCCTGGCAATCATATTTAGGGTGCTTTTTCTTAGTACGTAATGATACATGGGTGATATGGTGCTGGGAAGTTGAAGGTTTGAGGAAATTTTCAGATATTTCACCAAAACCGACAATTTTGGGAAAGCCTTACGACTCAGTAGTTTGGAGCAGAAAGGCATGGGTACCCATTTTAGATTCAGTAGAATGTGTACTTTCCAAAAATATATGGGTTTGGGGGGTAAACATATAATTCTGTGTTTTTACCCCACAAAAAATGCAGTCAATGTGTTGATTTCTCAGTAGCTGAAGTAAAGTCCTGAACAATTTGGATGTGCTAACTACATATTGGTGTCTCTAAATGCCAGATACTTTGGTAAACCTATGCATAATGGGTATCAAATTGTTCAGTGGACCCCTGGCAATCATATTTCAGGTGCTTTTTCTTGGTACCTAATATAGTTTGGGATATGCGGAGCAGCAAAATAAAACCTTTGAAATGATTTTTCAGAATTTTGAATTTTTTGTTGAAAAACCGCTATGTTCAGACAAGCTTTTATGTTTGGTAGTTGGGAGTAGAGAGACATAGTTACCCATTTTGTAATCGGCAGAATGTGTACTTTTCAAAAATGTATGGTTTTCTGGGGTAAACCTACGGTTTCAGGATTTTTTGCCTTGGAATCTAAAGCATGCCGTTTTCTGCCTTAGTGCTTTCAAAATTTGGTAATAGACTGCCGGGAGTTTTTGCTGTACAGAAATCCTAAATCTCCCTAAAACTATACATATCTGGTATTGGCACGTTCGAGAGACATAAGGCTTTCCAAATCAGTTGGATTTTCATCCGTAAAATGAAATATTTTTCTGGTATAAATTGATATACGATGAAAAATGGTAATTTTTCTTTTTTTTTTGGTATTTAGCACTATAAATTTTTTTGCACAGGTGTAAATACATGAAAACTCAGGCAGATTTAGAAAGCTCAGTTTCTACCGAAAAAAACAATGTATAGTTTTCCTAGGTAAACTATAGGTTTCCCCTCAGAAAATGCCCCTAAAGTGAGAGAGCACAAAATGTTTCAAAAACGGCTGGCATTTCGCGTAACCAAAATGTGAAATTCTGCTGGCACTTAAAAGGTTAAAAATCCCCTTCAGGAGCAGTGCTGTCCACCTTCTGTGTTACAGAGGGACAGAATTTTTCTGGCTACGTGGTGGAGGGCTGATAATGTGGTAGCCATCCTTAGGAGTTTCAGGGGTTCTTTTTATATTGCCTGTTCAGGTGGAACTATTCAAACCCCTCTTACTGAGGTCTAGCTATAGAAACAACCTATGACAAAATTGTAAATCAAAAAAAAGAAAGAAAGAGAAGGCTATATTTGGGAATAAGCTGGTAAAATAAATTTACAATTTAGGCATATCGAATTATCTACTTTTTACAGAATAGCGGCTGTGTTGCAACAGTTTGCAAATCTACTGTATGTATTCTAAGCTTTAAACATAGTTTTTAGCTACTTAGAGGTATATATGTTACAGCATTAGTGGAATTACTCACTAATTCAGGGCAGATTTTGTTGTCCTTGTAAATACCCCTAAAGTGATAAGCCCTTTAGAAATGTCACCTTGTTTTCCCAGACAGTACTGCATAATAATTACATTGGTACAGATATTTACCTTGGCCTTCTCCTAGTGTCCAAAGCTCATCATCGTCAAAATGGGAATCGCCTCCAACTCCTGATCCAGGTGCAAATGCATGAGCCAGAAGTCCATCTTTGCCATCAAATGGATATCCATCACCATGTTCTACAGAACAGAAGAATGAGTTAAGATCCCTATACACGGGCTGATATAAGCTACCAACTTATTGCAGCTTATTGGGCAGTGTATGGGGCCCTCCGACGGGCTTCCACAATTGATATCTGGCGGAAAGTTGGGCAGATGTTAATTGGTCAGGTTTAAAAATCCTATTGGATCGGACGACTGCATTGATTCGTTAATGCAGTCCTCAATCCACCTGCCCGTATTCATGTCATTTTGATCCAATTCTTGGGCCCTTGGCCCACAATTGCCCAGCTCATGGTGGGCACATTGGGGAGAGATCCACTCATATGAAGACCTTGCCAAACGAGAGGATGTCTGTTTGTATGGCCACCTTTAGAGAGAATAAGAGCTCTAATTAGCATTTAGGCTTTAGGGCTTATTTATGGAGTGTAACCACAATTGTGGTTGCTCAAAGATGGCTGCAGCTGGAAAATTGGCAGCAGGAGAATTGGCACCATTCATTACAGGTGACTAGATTACTTGTGACTAAAGCCACTCTTTGCATTTTGACACAAAGCACCAATTTGCCTCAGAAATTGCAGAAGATGAATTGCATGCACTGTGCCTATTTACTCAGGGGAACCCTGGAAGCACTACACATTGACACAGAGTGCTGGAAATGACCACATTCCATCATCAAAGTTTTTAGGCACAATTGTGTTCAATTCATGCCAACGTGAGATTGCACTGTTGTGACCAAATCACGTCAAGTACAACTACTGTTGACAGAAGCAATGATCCTAAAATTATGGGGACATTTGGGTAAATAAACATAGCGACTTGTGCCAAAAATTGTATCTTGTACATTGCAATTGTGACCATAAAGGAGCATATAGATTCATATTAGATGATACCCCATCGTCCAAAATTGATCATGATATCTGCTTCTCCATCATGAATTCTGTTAAATTCCAATGGTGTGACATCACTCCAAACTTTAAAAGCACGTGCAAAAGCATCATCAACTGTTTCAGAATCCAGATCTGTTGTATAACCAAGAATCCTGGGAATTAGAAAAAATACACAGAGCAGAATAAATAACTATTCTGTGTTAACATACAGTATATGTTGGAAAAGCAGTCAGCACATCGATTATCTCTCCTGTAGAGAATTGGTGCAAGTTCCTCAGTGGCCACTTTCCACTGATATCACGACAACCTTTGTTTGTAGAACAGCACTAGATGCCCAAAGCTGAAATAAAGGCTTTTTAAACAAAAAGATTGACAGTCTGGTGCTGTTCTGCAAACAAAGGTTAACATACAGTATATGTACAGGTATGGAAAGTTGTCTAATTTCAGGCAGTCTCATTCTGTGGTTACTAAAGCAAATAAAAACTGTCTTACATTAGAAAGGGCATTAACTCAAGGCATGAAAACATAATTTTGCCTCTTTACATGTCTCTAGTAAGGCATATATATATTAGAGGGCATTATAGACAGAAAACATGATATCTTTCCCATACAAAGGATCACCACACCAGAGGCCACCCATTAAGACTAGAGGAACAGAACTTTCATGTGAAGCATCATAGATGGGCCTTCACTGTGAGGACAGTGAGGTTGTGGAATGCCCTGCCGCATGATGTTGTGATGGCTGATTCTGTTACTGCCTATAAGAGGGGTTTGAATTATTTCTTGGACAAGCATAATATCATAGACTATGGTATATTGTTTATGTGAGTGTATGGATGGGTCAGTGTGAGTATGTGTATGAATGTACGCTGGGTTTCATTTGGAGGGGTTGAACTTGAAGGACTTTTTTCAATCCAACTGAACTATATAACTATGTAAGTAGGAAAGAAACTAACTTGCCTGTATGTCAGATGGTTTTTGTCCCATTTCGGTTTCCTGGGAAAGAAATTATAGTTGGCTACATCGGGGTTCCCACATCTTGGCTTTTTCATGGTTTCAATGGTATTTTGATCAAACTCCCCAGTTTCAGGAAGACCAAAAAAACTTTGCATTTTCTTTAGGGCATCCTTAAGAACCATCAGGTGACATTTTTCCTTAGGGCAGCCATAAAACTGATTCAGGTATTGCTGAAAAAAAATACAATCAGCATCAGACCAAATAAATTTTTACTGAACAACTTCTTTCTGATAAATATCTAACATTGGCTTGCTCTTGTAGATTTAATTCTGTACTACACTTCTAAACTTCAGCATCTACAGAACTCTTAGGGGCAAATTCACTAAGCCGCAAAGCGCCGAACGCTAGCGTTAATTCGCTAGCGTTTGGCATTTTCGCTACTGCGCAAATTCACTAACGAACGCTGGCGTAGTTTCGCTAGTGTTACTTCGCAACCTTACGCCAGGCGAAGTATCGCTAGCGACGAAACTACGCAAATTCACTAACTTGCGCAGTGTACTGAACGCTACCTTTTACGCTAGACTTCCGTCACCACCTCAGACCTGGCGAAGCGCAATAGAGTAGATAGGGATTGTTTAAAAAAAAGTCAATTTTTTTTCTAAGTCCCAAAAAACGCTGGCGTGTTTTCTACATGATGGCTGATAGGCTGAAAAAGATCGGAAATTTTTTGGGGCTCCCCTTCCTCCCCCCTACATTTCCTGACTCATGGCAACTTACCTAGGCAGTGGGCACATGTGTAGGGCAAAATAAAAATTTTTATTTGCTGATTTGAAGGTTTTCTAGGCATTTGTAGTGCAGATACGTGTTCCTCCATTGAAATTTGAATTTCGCGCCGTATGCAAATTAGCCTTCGCTAGCGTAACTTCGCTTTATATAGCGAATCAACGCTAGCGCAACTCCGCAACCTTACGCTACCCCTGTGCGCAACTTCGGATTTTAGTGAATTTGCAGAGCCATGGCGAAACTACGCCTGGCGAAGTGCGGCGAAGTGCGGCGAAGTTGCGCCTGGCGCAACTTCGCATCTTAGTGAATTTGCCCCTCAAAGTGATACTGACACTAAAAGTTCAAAATATTAATTTACTATTGATGATAGTTCTGCTTTTGTTCTTAATTGTTACTTGAAGTTCCTAAACCTGACTTTTTGCCAACCTGATTGTCCCTTCTTAACATGTCAGTTACAGTTTCTAATGCTAACACCCTACTGCTGCGCAAATATGGCAGCCCCCTCAAAGAGGAACATGATCGTAAGAAAGGTAATGTAAAAGCTTCAGGCATATACTTTTATGGCAAAATAATAGCATTCAAAGATAATGTTATGATAGATATATCAAAAAAATATATATAGATATATAAAAAAGGTTATTTTCTGGTATCTCTTTAAAAGTATTGTAGCTATCTATCTTATTTTTTATTTTTGCTTTTACTAAAAAAATACATTAATTGGTTTGCTAAATACATAATTTATTAAGTGAAAATCATAACATTTCTTATATAGTACATCTTAAAAGACACTTTCTTTAAGTTGACTTCACCTCACAACAAGGTGCTGACTGTACTAGTGTCTGCTTCATTGACTTAAGCTAAAGTGCTCACCCGTGGGGGCTTATCAATATCTGGGCTGAAGTATTGTCTTATGTTTACCGGTCACAATTCCTATTTGTAGTTTATTTGTTACAATCTGGTATGGCGGTGTGAAGTTCTGGTTCCATATGTTATCCCACTCAGTGGAAACCTTACCTGTACTTTTTTCTTGTCCAATTCCTAATTTGCACTGTTGTGTTAACCTTACCCTATTCTGTCTTGTCTAGTTCAAACTATGTTACCTGACTGAATCCAGACCCCTGGGCTATTTACAACCCACCCTAATTACTTTTATTATCTCTACAAGTTATCTCTGTCTATCTGTAACTTTCTAATTTATTGCCTATAAACCCCTTTTCAATGATCTATATAGTATATATAATGTGCCTTTCCAGCCTTTCATTTGTATGTTGCCTGATGAAGGGGCCTGTGTGTTCTGAAAGCTTGCAATTGTTACTTATTCAGTTAGCCAATAAAAGGTATCACCAACCTTTACATTTTCTCCACATTTTTTTTAACAGTTTTACACATTTTTCAGCGAAGCGGTACAGATACGCTTATCACTTCTAATAACATGTTGGAGATAAGATGCTTTAAAATCAAAGATCTATTCATCAGAATTTCTACATTTACTTTTTTTGCAGTTTTTCTCACACATAAAACAAGCAATGCATTTTGCAGTAGTAAAAATATCTGTATGCAGAAGGAAAATGGCATTTCTACATACCACAGAGTTGTGTTATCTATGTATAGTGAGCATCAAACTGTTAGAAGATCCATGGCATTCATGCTTAAGACGTGTGTAATGATATGTGGGAGATTAAATATTGCAAAAATTCAAGCTTTGTGATAGTTGTTATAAAACCACAACAATTAGCAAATGACTGCCATATACTGGACATAAAAATATTTAGAAGACCATCCGTAGAAAGAGATTATTAGCAATTTTGGATTCAACAGAATGTGTGCTTTCCAAAAATATATGGTTATCTGGGTTAAACCTATTGATTTTCTTTCTAGTATGGCACCAAGACAGCTCCTTAAACAGATGGATGGGTTAAGAAAGTCTTGAATCTCATCAGTTGCTATAAAAAGCAACAAATAATAATGGCGCCTGTGGGTTTTTTTTTCTGGAGCAACAGTCCGTTTTTTTTTTACAAAGACCACATGAAGAAATTATAGCATAGACCAATTTTTTTTTAGTGAAACAGACCACATGGTGAATAAACGCTAGCATGAATCTGCCATGGGCAAAAAAGTTTGCTCATCCCTAGTAGGAAGGTAAAAACGTAGACTAGTAGATTTCAAAATAGAGTTTGAAAATTTATACATTTACCTCCTAGATATTTAAGCATTTACATATAAAAAAGAATGCAGATATAAAATATATACATACTGTATGTCACCCCAGACCATTATGCAAAGCTCTACATACTCTTAGGGTCAGATTTATCAAAGGTCAATGTGAATTTTCTAAATAAAAAACTTTGAATTTTGAAGTAATTTTTGGGTACTTTGACCATCGAATAGGTCAAAATTCGATTTGAATTGAAAAAAACTTTGAATATTCGACCACTCGAAAATCAAAGTACCGTCTCTTTAAAAAACTTCGACTTTGACACTTCGCCACATTAAACCTGCCGAATTGCTGTTTAGCCTATGGGGGACCTCCTAGAACCTATCTGAGGCTTTTGGGCAAATTTTGAGAAGTTAAAGTTTTGTTTTATAAAATCTTTCGAATCATTCGATTCGAAGGATTAAATAGTTTGATCGTACGATTTTACTTCGATCGAAAACGGCCGTTTTCGCTGGAAAAACTTCGAACTTCGATCCTTGATAAATATTCCCCTAAGTGAACAAATTTAGTTCTAGTAGCAAGAAATCATCATAAACATCAACCATTAGTTAAACATACTCAGTTCCTTTGGCACTAGACCTTAAATTCCCAGTATGAGTGCAATTTGACCAAATTTGCCTATTTCAGCAGCATATCAAGTGTATACTTTGACAATAACAAAAAACATTTCTTGCCACAGTTGGCACAGAGTGATCATAACTAAAATCACATGCCAAGTGCATGAAACAAACAGGTAGTGACTCAATGAGGCCAGTAGATGTATTAATCAGCCACAAAATTACTATAGACTAAAATGAACCACCCAAGCCTCAAAACTTGAAGAAAGAGTAATAACAAATAATTAAAAACTGCCATCATAAAAAATATCTTTGATAATTATTATTATTATTATTATTATTATTAACATGCATTTTTAGAGTGCCAACATATTGGGCAGTGCTGCGATTAGATGCTCAATATATGTCCAAAAACTGCCAAAAAATGCTTTCAACCAATTTTAAATATATAACTATACTGTATCACTATATCATGACAGTATATCCTAAATAGCAAAGTAACCAGTCAATCATTTAACTGTTGGTATCAAACAGACTCTCAGACACATAACATAAACAATCCATTAATGGTAACCATAGGTAGAAAATCAAACGGAAAATCTGTCTTATTTTTATATATAAAAAATATAAAATTGCACTGGAGTTTTGCAAGATTGGATATATAAGACTGGCCATCTCAGTATAGTGAGCACAAGGTCATTCCATGATTACTACAAGCACACTTATTATGCAGGTGCCACATATGCAAAGTTTTTAGACAGTTATTCATAGTCAAATTTTAATGAATGGACCAAAAAGTGAATAAGTAACCAAAAGTTATGACAAAAATACCAATATTTCTAGAGGGTGGAGAAAGGATATTTCAGCAGGGTAAAGCCATTTTTTGAGTTTAATTTATCTTTAAAAGTCTCCAGTCAGATGTTTGCTTGCATTGAGTTTGCATTCAGGCATCTTGATTTAATGAATACTGCAGTGACCTTAGCTTTATAGGTCAGCTGAAACAATACATGATCTGGCACAGGAGAGGATTGTGTATGACAGAGGGTTGAGTACAGATCAATGTTTAGAACTAAGAGTGCTGTAGAAATTAGAGAAATGCATGAACTGAGGTAAGGCAACCCGGGTGAGTAACAGAGTGATAGGGTTGCTTTAAGGTATCAGTTGGTCAAAGTCAAAGATCTTATTGGTGGGCTCCCACCAGGCCTGGACTGGGAGTCAAAATAGGCCCTGCCATTCCAAGTACACAGAGGCCCAAAGAGCCCCGTACCAGCCCAAACAGCCCCCTACCAGCCCACTATATGGTAACTTTCTATGGAACCATACAACAGCCCCTCTGGCATTTGCCAGAACCCACAGATTGCCAGTCCGGGCCTGGCTCCCACTGACCAAAAAATGTGTGAATTACCCTCAAGCAGATAAACTTTAATATTAGGCAATAAATAAATGTTCTTACTAGCCTTACTGAAGAGAGTATGATCCCCAAGTGTGTTGCCCTGCACCAACACCTATTGAAGCAGATAAATGACAAAATGGGGTCATCACAGGAATTATTTAATGGTCATGCTATATACAGTAGCTATTTGAGATTATATCTGAGGGGGGCCAGTTGGTTGATGAGAAAAGGAGAAAGCAGAGATTCTAAACTCTTATTTTTCATCTGTCTACACAAATGAGAAACCAGTTAATGAAGCTTTCCTTCTTAATAGTCCCAATCCTAGCAATACAAGTAATGTTGCATGGTTCAACATGAGGAAATTCAAAAGAGACTTGAACATGTTAAGATAAACAAAGGTTCTGGGCTGGATGGTATTCATCCCAGGGTACTTAGAGAGCTTATCTCTGTGATTGCCAAGCCGCTTTACTTAATTTTTTAGGATTCATTGAGGTCTGGTACGGTGCCGAGAGACTGGCATATTACTGTGGTGCCACTATTCAAAATGGGAACTCAGTCTCAGTCTCAAAGCTATAGGTCAGTTAGTCTGACATCAGTGGTAAGAAAGCTTTTGGAAGGTTTATTAAGGCATACAATACTGGACTTCATTGCAAATCATAATACTATGAGTTTGTGCCAGCATGGTTTTATGCATAATAGATCTTGCCAGACTAATTTAATTTCCTTTTATGAGAAGGTGAGCAGGGACCTCTATTCTGGGAAGGCAGTGGATGCGATCTACTTAGACTTTGCATTTGATATACAGATGAAGCCACTTGGATTTGTGAGATAAATGCGTCATGACTCATGGTTAATTGAAGAAACTGCGTTATCTAAAGTCATCTTAACTCATTTAATGCATTTAACCTTTCCATTAGCATACCAAAGCACCATTGTGAACAATGGTGAATGCCTTAATTAGATGGGATGTTGTGACGCAGTTTTCTGTGTTAAATGAGATAAATGGGATATCTGTGTTTAGTTATTCTGTGTCAAACAGACAAACCAAAGTGGCTGCATCTGTAGTGCCACACAGAAGGTTACAGGTTAAATTAAGGAATGTTGGCCTGGGACATAGTATTGTACCTGGATAGAGAACTGGCTAAAAGACAGGTCACAAAGAGTGGTGGTAAATGGAACATTTTCTAATTGGACCAGTGTTGTTAGTGGAGTACCACAGGGCTCTGTGCTTGGTCCTTGGCTTTTAAACGTGTTTATTAATGTGGGCATTGAAAGTATTGTTTCTATTTTTGCTGATGATACTAAATTGTGCAGAACTATAGGTTCCTTTCAGGATGCTGCCCCTTTGCAGAATTATTTGACTAAATTGGGAAACTGGGCAACCAAATAGAAAATGAGGTTCAATGTTGAAAAATGGAAGGTTATGCATTTTGACATAAATAATATATATAAATAAATGCAAGTTATACACTAACTTGTTGGGAGTTTCCTTAATTGAGAAGGATCTAGGGTTTTTTGTGGATAACAAATTGTCTAATTCTAGGCAGTGTCATTCTGTGCCCACTAAAGCTAAAGCCACTAAAGTACTATCTTGCATAAAAAAGGGCATAAACTCAAGTGATGAAAACATAATATTGCCTCTTTATAGGTCCCGGGTAAGGCCTCACCTGGAGTTCCCCTGCTTTCCGGTTTCATGCGTTTAGCCGCAAGGGAGCGCAGGAGTAGACACACTGAATTATTTTCAATGGGGCAGTACACACACAGACGCATGTAAGCGCCAAACGCAGGAAAAATGCAACATGCTGCATCCCAACCTGCATTCAGCACTTACATGCATCTGTGTGAGTACAGCCACATTGAAAAGAATTCAGTGCATCTACTCCTGTGCTCCCCTGCAGCTGAACGCATGAAACTGGAACTCAGGGGAGCACAGCAAAAAAAAGAGCCCAAAGAGTTGCATAAATGGAGGTGTAAAGTGTTGTAAAACCTCCAGGATAAAGATGCTCACCATGCCATTTGCTGGTGAGCAGTTGCCATCCATACATTGGGAAAACAAAGCAATTTCTCACAAAACAATATAGCTCAATTAATTCTATCCAAGGTGTTGCATCACCTGAGTGACTGAGATTTTGATAAATGTAAGGTCATACACCTGGAATGTAAAAACATACAATACACTCAAGGACATACAATTATATGAAACGAAAGGACAGGGGTTGTTTTCCTTAAAGCTAGAACTCCACAACGCGTCTGGAGCATACACGTCACTATGCAACAAAAAGCATGCAACGTGTCTGATGTTCTAAACACGAAGTGAAGGAGAAATCGCAGGTAAGAACTACATTTATCCGACTGTCGGAACAACAAGGCACTTATGAAGGGATATGCTATTTTTTTACATTAGTGCCATTATAGTCAGATAGTAGAGGGTTCTTGATGGTACACTTGATGGTGTTTTGTCTATTTTTGACCCACAACTTTCTTGTCCAGCACAAATTTACAGGCCTACTGTAGAGAATTGGACAGCAGCACAATCTACCACTAAACTCTCAAATAAAATCCCAAGACCAGGGCCTTGATTTAGCTGAACTAATAAAGACTGAGGCATTAGAAACTTTGACAGATTGAGAAGACAAAGCAGCCAAAATCATTTTTAATCACCGGTGATGTTGCCAATAGCAACCAATCTTCAATTAGATTTCAACAGTCTCCTACAAGTTTTACACAGCATCATAAATAGGCCCCTGATGTACATTAATATTTTGAAGAGTAGTTTTTCAGTATCAATATCACTCAATAAAACAATACATACAGGTGACCAAACAATCCTACTGAGTTAATTTAATTATTGCATGTTTATTAGTAGATTAGAAGGTATGGTGATCCAAATTGTGGCAAAAAAACATCAGGTACCAAGCGCTGTGGATAATAAATGCCATGCCAATATAAAAACTGACATCACACATCTATTATCTGTAACCAGCTATGAATCCACAATAACTTGAAGTCGACTTTAGTTTTCTGCACTGAATAGTAGATTAGATTTGCCTGGATAGAGAACAAGGCTGTTCTCATTTAATGCTGCTGGGCACTGTTTAGTTTTCAAAGTACAGAGCAACAGCACATTAGTAAGGATTCTACAGTGCAGCCAAGTTCCTCAGTAAGGATTTGGGGGCTAATTTATTAACATTTGACTACATAAAAGCTGGCTAGCCTTTTGTTTATTTAATTATTTTTTTAAGAAAAACTCAATTGAAAAATCCCATAACAGTAAAAAAAACTAGCAAGACAAAAGAAAAATGGTTAGATAAAGAACTTACTCGTAATTTTACTAAACTTTAAAATCTTAGTTTTATAAAATTTATAAACGAACCCCCTAGTCTGTATTAATGATCTCTGCCGTTAGAGATATGTGCCCAGTCAATAGATTTGTATCTACAAGTATGTTCTATAGGCTGAAAGTACAGTAAAACAGCTTTCAATAAGAAACTTAGTTTTTTTGAGTATTTTTTTTTAACTAAAAACAGTAATATTAAAAAAAAAAACTTACCGCAGCAAGTTCCACGTCTGTCTTTGGAGATTTGTCTCCTGGAAACTTTATGATAGGAGATGGAGCAGGGGAAACATAATAAAATATACTAAAACTATTGAAAATGAGTACTAAAACGTTAATAATTTTAATTGTCCGCATGCTAAAGCCTGACTTTCTGCCGAAAACCTTTATGGAACTGTTCTAATAGATAAATGGACTGCTCATTCCAGGTAAACAGCTTTGAGTTAATGTCTGTGTTGCAGTTTCTTTGTATGAATAGCTGTCCAGATGTACATTCTGCTGCTACCGCAAGAGGAAGTCTGGAAACATGAGAAGGGGAGAGGCCAGATGCTGCTGCCAAGTCTGTTTAACTCAGAGCTTGCTGGCAAAGTCTGACATTCCTGTAGAGGAACTGCTGCCCCACCTCCATTTTTTTTTACAAGCTGAGTTCATTTAGAATGGCAGTACTAATTAAGGACATTCAAACTAGAAACTGCTTTCTGTGTTGAAGTCCATTGACTTTCTGAATAACAAAATAGAAATACTAAATAATGGGCCGAATTCAAATAACGTGAAAACTCATGGAGAGATTGAATTTGAGGGAAAAAAAGTCTCCTAATTTTTGCTGTATACTTCAATAGAGTTTTTTTTGTGATTAACAGTGAGATACGTTTTTGTTCTCATTGATTTATATCTGGCTCTATGAGAAAATCTGGAATTAAATTAGGAGATAATTTTTTCTCATCATATTGAATTTGGCTTTAGGGCCGGTCATACCAAATTCGGGCCCAATTGGAAGCAATTTGGCTGGGCCCCCTAGAAGGGAAGTCTTGTCGCAGGGTCACAGGGTTGGGTGGGCAAATAGTGCCTGCTTTTCCCTCTGTCCAAGTGACTGCTGGCATTTGGGGCTGGGGGCAGGCTGGGAAACTGGGAGAAAATGTTCCCTCATTTTGTTTAGGCTACAGATGCAGCCACTTTGGTTTGTCTGTTTGACACAGAATAACTAAACACAGATATCCCATTTATCTCATTTAACACAGAAAACTGTGACACAACATCCCATCTAATTAAAGCATTCACCATTGTGAACAATGGTGCTTTGGTATGCTAATGAAAAGGTTAAATGCATTAAATGAGTTAAGATAACTTTAGATAACACAGTTTCTTCAATTAACTCTGAGTCATGACGCATTTAACTCACAAATCCAAGTGGCTTCGTCTGTATGTGCGCAAAAGAATTTGCACATTTTGGTTACCAGTGTAAAATGGGTGTGCAGTACCATAGATTATATATAAAGTACAACATTAATACATTTCATTTGTTACTTCAACTGCATACTCGGCACAGGTATACTGTACATTTTCATAGTAAACACATGATGCATTATTTAAAGAACTACCCTCAAACCTTCCTGCTGTATAGTACAGGGGAATATTGTTGCTGGTATTCATTCATGGAATCGCTTTGTACAGGCAATAAACAAACTTAGGGAATTGTATGTATTTCACCTCAGGGAAACAAAAAAAAGAGGAAACAATGCACGCTCCTATAGGCACATACACCGGGTCCCTGCTTGATTTTTACTTACAGGATTCTCGGTGTGTGGTCGTGTGGTATTTTTTCCGCCCAACACCCGAGTGTGTTGGTAGCCTTACTTACCTGGGCTGATGTTCCCTGAGGTGAAATACTTTGGGAATCTGGTATGCTGGTAAGGAGGATTCCTAACTGACTGCCTGCTTCTGATACTATGTCCTGCGAGATATCTACGGGACATTATAGATTAAATCTAACCATCTGAAGGTCTAAGCAATTCAAATGGTGGGAAAAATATATTTTTTGACTAGCACAGAGTAATACCTATGCTGCCATAGTTTTATGGGGTCTCTCTTTACAGGCTATGAGGAAACATAGGGGGCTGTTCCTGCTAAATTGTGCTTAGTACAGAAGAATACCTATGCTGCCATAGTTTTATGGAATCTCTCTTTACAGGCTATGAGGAAACATAGGGTCTGTTCCTACTGAATTGTGCTTAGTATAGTGGAATACCTATGCTGCCATAGTTTTATGGGATCTCTCTGTACAGGCTATTAGCAACATTATGGGGCTGTTCCTTCTGTGGTGTTTAGTACAGGGGAATACCTATATGGATAAACATTTAGCAACAATTGGTGCAAACTACAAATTAGCTGGCCTGTAAAAAAACTCCCACGGCAATATGTAACTGTCAAATGTGACTTTTGATTTGTATTTTCTGATATTTTCTCTCCTTCTTTACCACACTATCCCCTTTGTCTTGTCTTATCTCAGCTCTTATGTGCTTCTCTTACCTTTCTTTCACATACCAAATATTCTTCTTCTTCCTTGTCTATATTTCACCCCCACTATCACCTCTGCCAGTTGGTCACTCCTCTTTGGCGTGTCTAGTCACCTGACGCGTTTCGTGCCTCTCTTTGGCACTTCATCACCTCTGATGAAGTGCCAAAGAGAGGCACGAAACGCGTCAGGTGACTAGACACGCCATGGTTTAGTTGAACAGTCTCAGGAGAATGCCTGTCTGTGTTTTTAAAGATGCTTGGAAATAAAGACATTTTTTTATCTTAACATCCTGTGGTTATGGCTCCAGTCTATCTATTGCTGTCTTGGATGTTGCCAATTTGCCAGGAGCGGAGTCCGGCTGACTGAGGGCCACCACGAGGGTAGATGCGGACCGGTCGCGTGTGAGTAATGAATATATATAAGAAAAAACACCCATTGAATTTAATGCGTTTGGACAAAAAACAAAACAAATGTTAGTCACTCCCAGTGATTATAATCGCTTACCTGATACCCTAGGCTCCTGGGGACACCTGGGCACCCCAGTGATTATAATTGCTTACCTGATACGCTGGGCTCCTGTTAGCTGAAAGTAACACTTTTGAGTTGAAAGAATCCACAGTTAAGTGACTGTCCCCCCAGTGCCATAACTACTCGCCGGAGGGCCCTGATACAGAAGGGGCTCTCCTTTTAGGCCTTCCACCTATGAATCATGTGCTGGAGTGCTACTGTAAAATCTTCCCCTGCCCAGTCACCCACGATAAATATAATCATGTTTGAATCAGGCTGCTGACTGGAATAAAGCAACTTAAAGCAAACAAATCAACTGAAAAGGATAAGTATTTATTAACTGCTATTTTATATTAAGGTTTATATTTAACTACTGTGGTTTTATTTTTTAAAGGTTTTTTTTTCTGTCTTGGGTGCTAAACAGCAAAGTTTGGTGTGCTAGTGTGCTTACAGCAAGTTTGTCACAACCTGCTTTACTTTGCAGTTAGTTTTCCCTCCATTTGAGGGGGTGGGGTTTGATTAGTTGCACCTGAACAGACTGTATACATAGAACCCCTGGGACTCCAGTGGAGCTTGCTCTAGTGTTAGCTTCTCTTAAGTGTTTGCTCATTAAGTGGGGGATCTGTAAGTGATGTTATAAACACCGGAGTTAGTGGGGGATCTGTAAGTGGAGTTATAAACACCGGAGTTAGTGGGGGATCTGCAAGTGGAGTTATAAACACCGGAGTTAGTGGGGGATCTGTAAGTGGAGTTATAAACACCGGAGTTAGTGGGGGATCTGTAAGTGGAGTTATAAGCACCGGAGTTTAAAACTAAAGGAGGTTCAAACTAGGTCAAAAGTTTGTTCTAAACCCTAATTTTTATTTATTTATTTTTATTGTTTCCTGTTTTGATCTGTAACTAGGATAATGAGTGCTAGCAGGATTGAAGGTCTGACTCAGTGCGCAGTCTGCCATATGTATGCAGATTTGGAACAAGAGATCCAAAATGCTTACCTCTGTGGTGGTTGTGAGCAAATTGCCACTTTGGAGGCTCAAGTTAGAGCACTAGAGCAAAAAATTGCAACACTGCGGTCGATTGACAATCTTGAAAGGAGTCTTTTGCTCACTGAGCTGGATCTAGCGGGGTCAGATAGTTTGGGGGGAACAGAACAGCAGCAGGATGTTGAGGCAGCTAGCTGGGTGACAGTTAGAAAATCTAAGGTGGGCAAAAGGAAAATGAAGGCTGATCCGGAGATTATACATTGCAACAAATTTGCCAGATTGTGTGAAGATGATGGGCGTATAAACTCTGGATTGGCAATTTTAGATGGGGCTGATCTCTCTAACAGCCGGGAGACCAGTTTCTCTAGTAGTGGTGGGGAGGAGAGTAGAGTCAGGCCTAAGCAGATTGTGGTTGTAGGGGATTCAATTATTAGGAAAGTGGATAGGGTAATTTGTCGTCCGGAACGCTACAACCGAACAGTTTGCTGTCTACCTGGTGCCAGGGTTCGGCATGTGGTTGATCGGATAGACAAATTATTGGGTGGGGCTGGGCATGACCCAGCTGCCTTAGTGCATATCGGTACTAATGACAAAATAAATGGTAGATGGAAGACCTTAAAGAGTGATTTCAGGGATCTAGCCCGTGCCACATGCAAGTTTATGAAAACAGCGGGAGTTTAGGGAGCAAAATGCGTGGCTCAAGTCTTGGTGTAGGAAGGAAGGGTTTGGGTTCCTAGAGCACTGGGCTGATTTTTCGTTGGGGTAAACCTATACAGTCGTGACGGTTTGCACCTCAATGGAAGGGGGTCCGCGGTGCTAGGGGAAAGAATGGCTAAGAGGTTGAAGGAGTGTTTAAACTAGGCAAGGAGGGGGTGAGATAAAAAATTATAGGGAAGATAGGGTAGACTGGGCAGTGGGGTTAGTAAGGGGTCATGGGGGAGGAGTGAGGGGGGCATATAGTTTACCAGTTAAGGAGGTCCCTCTGTCACAAGGAAAACAGAATAATACAAACTTAACATATAATTCTCCACTAAGTAATGCAAATTTCAAAAGTAAAAGTAGTAACCTCTGTTGTATGCTGGCTAATGCACGGAGTTTGCCAGGTAAAATGGGAGACCTAGTATTAATTGCATGCTCTAAAAATTATGATATAATTGGTATCACTGAGACCTGGTGGAATGAAACATGTGACTGGAATGTGAATTTAAATGGTTACACCTATTTTAGGAGGGACAGAGGGATTAAAAAGGGTGGAGGAGTGTGTTTGTATGTAAAGCCTGAATTAAAGCCATGCGCTAAAGAAATAACAATAGCTGGCGCTGGTGAGGGTGTAGAATCACTCTGGGTAGAGATTTTGACTGGGCAAAAGGTAACAAAAAGAATTATCATTGGTGTATGATATAAACCACCTTGTATAAGTGTCGAGTATGAAGCCTAGCTACTCTTGCAGATACAAGCGGCTTCGCAGCTGGGTCAAGTTGTTGCTATGGGTGACTTCAATTATCCAGACATTGACTGGGGTAATGGGGTTGCTAAGACAGAAAAAGCTAGTAGGTTTGTAAATATGCTGAATGACAACTTTTTATTCCAGCTCGTTCAAGAACCTACTAGGAATAACTCTCTTTTGGACCTTGTAATAACTAACAATACTGAACTCATCTCTAACATTTGTGTGGGTGAGCATTTAGGGAATAGTGATCATAACATGGTCTCCTTTGAGATTCTGTTGCAGAAGCAATTCTATAAGGGAGTAACTAAAACACTAAATTTGAGACGTGCAAACTTTGACAGTATAAGGGCATCTCTGCAACATATTAAGTGGGAAATGCTTTTCACAGGGTTAAACACAGAACAAAAATGGGAAGTCTTTAAAATGCTGCTTAATAAATATACTTGTCAGTATATTCCACGTGTAAGCAAGGAACGTCGTTGCAAAGCAAAACCTTTTTGGTTCAATAGAAGCGTTGGTGTTGAGGTGGGTAAGAAATTACGTGCTTTTAAGGCTTTGAAGTTAGCTGGGACAGCCGAAACATTTATAAGGTACAAGGAGGCCACTAAATCATTCAAAGAAGCTATAAGGCAAGCTAAAATTGATATAGAAAAGGATATTGCAGCAAGCAGTAAAAAAAAATCCAAAATTATTTTTTAAATATGTTAATAGTAAAAAAATGAAGCAGGAAGGGGTGGGATCTTTAGTTTCCGAGGGGGGTCAGCTGGTTGATGAAAACAAAATAAAAGCGCAGATTCTGAACTCATATTTTTCATCTGTCTACACAAATGAGGAACCAGTAAGTGAAGGTTTAGTTCTTAATAGTACCAATTCGAGTAATACAACTAATGATGCATGGTTCACACATGAAGAAATTCAAAAGAGACTAGAACATGTTAAGATTAACAAAGGTCTGGGGCCAGATGGTATTCATCCCAGGGTACTTAGCGAGCTTAGCTCTGCTTAGCTCTGTGATTGCCAAACCTCTTTACTTAATTTTTCAGGATTCATTGAGATCTGGCATAGTGCCGAGAGACTGGCAAATTGCTAATGTGGTGCCTCTATTCAAAAAAGGATCCCGTTCTCAGCCTCAAAACTATAGGCCAGTTAGTCTTCATAGCAAATCATAATACTATGAGTTTGTGCCAGCATGGTTTTATGCGTAATAGATCTTGCCAGACTAACTTAATTTCTTTTTATGAGAAGGTAAGTAGAGACCTCGATTCTGGGATGGCAGTGGATGTGATTTACTTAGACTTTGCTAAAGCATTTGATACAGTGCCACACAAAAGGTTACTGGTTAAATTAAGGAATGTTGGCCTGGAACATAGTATTTGTACCTGGATAGAGAACTGGCTAAAAGATAGACTACAAAGAGTGGTGGTAAATGGAACATTTTCTAATTGGACCAGTGTTGTTAGTGGAGTACCTCAGGGCTCTGTACTAGGTCCCTTGCTTTTCAACTTGTTTATTAATGACCTGGAGGTGGGCATTGAAAGTACTGTTTCTATTTTTGCAGATGATACTAAATTGTGCAGAACTATAGGTTCCATGCAGGATGCTGCCACTTTGCAGAGTGATTTGTCTAAATTGGAAAACTGGGCAGCAAACTGGAAAATGAGGTTCAATGTTGATAAATGCAAGGTTATGCACTTTGGCAAAAAGTTATACACTAAATGGCAGTGTGTTGGGAGTTTCCTTAAATGAGAAGGATCTAGGGGTCTTTGTAGATAACACGTTGTCTAATTCTGGGCAAAGTCGTTCTGTGTCTACTGAAGCAAATAAAGTTCTGTCTTGCATAAAAAAGGGCATTAGCTCAAGGGATGAAAACATAATTATGCCTCTTTATAGGTCCCTGGTAAGGCCTCATCTGGAGTATGCAGTGCAGTTTTGGACTCCAGTCCTTAAGAGTGATATAAATGAACTGGAGAGAGTGCAGAGATGTGCAACTAAATTGGTTAGAGGGATGGAAGACTTAAATTATGAGGGTAGACTGTCAAGGTTGGGGTTGTTTTCTCTGGAAAAAAGGTGCTTGCGAGGGGACATGATTACACTTTACAAGTACATTAGAGGACATTATAGACAAATGGCAGGGGACCTTTTTACCCATAAAGTGGATCACCGTACCAGAGGCCACCCCTTTAGACTAGAAGCAAAGAACTTTCATTTGAAGCAACGTAGGGAGTTATTCACAGTCAGGACAGTGAGGTTGTGGAATGCACTGCCGGGTGATGTTGTGATGGCTGATTCAGTAAATGCCTTTAAGAATGGCTTGGATGATTTTTTGGACAAGCATAATATCAAAAGCTATTGTGATACTAAGCTCTATAGTTAGTATAGGTATATAGAATTTAATTAAAAGTAGAGAGGTGTGTGTGTATGGATACTGGGTTTTCATTTGGAGGGGTCGAACTTGATGGACTGTCTTTTTTCAACCCAATTTAACTATGTAACTATGTAACTATGTAACTATGGCTTCTGTGGGCCCCAATGGGGTGTGGGCCTCGGGTGCAATTGCACCCCCTACACTCATGGTAGTTACGCAACTGTGTCCCCCTTATGGGTAAAGCAATGGATGATTGAATCTATATTTACAGAGTGATTGCATCCTATTTCTCGTGCTTAAAGATTCTTATGTGGATCCAGTTATTAAACTTTATAAATACAAGTATGAATAAAACTCCTATGTGGTTGCTGGGCCTCAGGTACTGTATATTAGCAATTAGCAGGGCTAGAACTACAGTAGTTGTAGGCAGAAGAGGCATGTGTCTAAGGCGCACAGGTGGAGAGGTGCTAGGCATGCACCTTTTCCCCCATGTTCCCAAACTAAGGGAAAGTGACAGGTGCCCGGCCACAGGTGGGTGTCCCAGACCTCCATCAGATTTTCTTGTATACTTAAAGGGCACCAATCATAACTAAAATCATAAATACACTATGTGAAAGTTCAAGAAATCTGATTTTTAAAACAGTTAGGGGGTTATTTACTAAAATTTGTGATTTGTTTGTTATGAAATCATACTTTTAAAAATCACGAATTTTTCAGAATTTATTAAACCCTGAGGATGGAAAAGTCTGAATCTGAAAATCCAGCATCTCAGACCTGTCAAGGTTGCATATAAGCCAATGGGAGAAGTTCCAATGATTTTTTGATGTGAGCTGAGTTTCTTGCAATACCCCAACGTTTTTGGACTTTTCGGATGAAAAGTCTGAAAAAAACGCGAAAATTTTTCGCGAGATTTTTATCCGCAAAGCTAATTTTCGGGAAAACTTAATAATAAATAAGCGTAAAAAACCCTGGCAGATTTGATCAGAGTTTATAGCAGAAAATATTGAGATAAATTTGAACTTTCATAAATAACCCCCTTAGAATTGTTTGTATAATGTAAATCATCAGCTCACTATACCTTCTGCAAGATCTCCCCTATCTCCACTGCAGTTCTAGCTGAGGAAGGCATCTTGGATTTCACTGGCTCATCCTACTTATATCTTCCCAGCCAACTGTAGCTCTGAAATCTTGCACATGCTCAGATGAAATTCCTTGGTTGCTTATCAACCCTTCTAAGCTATTTTTAAATCAGCCAAACCTCTGTGTTAGCTGCTGTTCAGTAGTGCTGCCACCTTCTGGAAGTTATTGTGTGCCCATCATTTGCATAATAACATCACCAGCAATCTTAAATAGATATCTGCAAAAGCACACTAACTTTTAGTATACAGGTATAAGATCCCTTATCTGGAAACCCGATATCCAGAAAGCTCCGAATTACGGAATGTTTAAATATATTTCTAGTAGATTTAAGGCATGAAAACCCAAATTACAGAAAGATAATTTATCCGGAAAACCCCAGGTCCCGAGTATTCTGGATAACAGGTCCCATAAGGGTACTACAAATTTTTAGCAGCAACACAAGTTAAAATAATAGCATTGCTGTAATCAGTTGCAGTAGGTAACTGGAGTGCTGCAATGGCACACCTTTGCTAGTTAATTTAGTTATAGTTCAGCTAGTTATTGACATAATAGGAGGCTATATTTTGTTTCAGAGGATGAGGGGAAATATAAAAGAAAGAAGTGATGGTGAGAAATAAGGAAGCTAAAGCCTTATAGGTGGAGATTGTCTAGAAAATTAATTTTAGGGGTATGCTACAGACCCCATCAGGTTAGTGAAGTGGAAGAGGTTCTGCTCTTGTTGCAAATAGAAAAAGCTGCTAATTTGGGGCAATCAAGCATCATTTTAATTACTCAGATACTACCAGGACAGTTAAAGGGGTTGGTCATCTTCCAAACACTTTTCAGTTCAGTTGTTTCCAGATTGTTTTCCATTTTTTTTATTTTTTACAATCTTTCCAAAGATGAGGTTTCCCTGGCAACTAAGTAATCAAGGTACATATTCTGAACTATTGCACTGTGCTACATTAGTTGATACATTTCCCAGCAGCATTTGTGGAATATTAGCAACTTTTAGAATTATACAGTTGCCTTTAATAAAACTCAGGAATGCTGCTCATCAGGGCCAAAGATAAGAAATGTATAAGTTTATACATTTGTTGCATTATAATTTTGTCACAGTTGTTGGACAACCAGAAATGATGCCACACTAGATCTAATGATTAATCATCTCGCACCAGACCCTAACCCACTGCACCCCAGCCCACACCCGACCCTAATCCGGCATGATTTCCTCTTTATATACCAGTGCCCGACCTGCCCCACTGTGATGTCAGAAAAGGGCCAGGCCTACACAAGTATATAAAAAGGCTCGAGTAGAAGCAGAAGTGGGTCAGAAGAAGGCTGAGGGAGGGGAGCATGGAGGCTAAAGATCAGCCTGAACCCATCCGTGGCCCAAGGACTGACTTGCAGGCTTTGGGCCAGCCCACACGTCACTACAAATGATCACTAATAACCCAGAATGTATAGCAAATGTATTGAAGTAGTTTCCTGGGTAATAGTGACTATATTTGGACAGCCCTGCCCTAAATGAGCTACTGAGACTGAGAATGAAAACTAATTGCAAATTGACTCAAAATATCACTTTATGAATCATAGCAAATGTTAACTTAAAGATGACCAACTCCTTTAAGCCATTTACAGTGATAGATGGACTTCAGCATGTGAAGCATTTGCTCAGTTAAAGAAAAGGCTTACAAAATCACCTATGTTTTCGTATCCTGATCCTCACAGGCAATACGGTATATCTTCCATGTTGATGCTAGTTATGCAGGACTGGCAGATGTTCTGGCCACTGATCAGACTTCGTAACAAGTCTGACACCCAGTGAGAAGAATTATCCTGTGCAACTGGAGTTTCTGGCTTTAAAGTGGACCATTGTGGAAAAGATGCATGACTACTATATGGAGCTGAGTTTGAGGTGAGAGAAGATAATACTTCTCTCAAATACATATACTTTGATTACTGCTAAACTTGATGCCACAGGACACCATTGGTTAGCTGCACTGTCAAACTATTCTTTCACTCTCAAGTATAAACCACGGCCTTAAAATACTGGAGCAAATATACTATCTAGAAGATCTGACCTTCCTGCTTTATGATGTAGAATGGGAAGAGATGCCCAGCTCAGGTATGAAGGCCTACTGTGCTACAAGAAGCTATGGTGCATGCCAATATCATTGCTTGACATAACTCCATTGGAGGTTGATCTTCTGCTGGATGTTTCTACTGATGGAGTCACCGGGACTACTCTCAATATGTATCCTAAAGGAAAGCTTAACTACAGCCCACCACTTAGCAGAAGAGAATGTAAACAAGCTGAATTCTAGAAATAAATGGCGATTGTTGCTACCAAAGTGTCACTGAGAAATTTAGGAGTGCCTGGCAAGCATAAGCTTGCTGACCACTGGATGCCAGAACTGTTGATGTTGTAAGCAAACTGCTTTGGATTTCTGTGTATAAGATAAAGGAACCTGGGGTTTGAATAAAAATCTGGCATTGATATCATCTACTTTTACCCCAAGTGAGAGATGTTTATTTAGCTGCTGTTACAGAGGAGGATCTGTTGAAAATGAACTCCAATACAAGTAAAACAGGTACAAATAGAAAATAGAAAGTAATTGACAAAATCTTTATTTCTGGGGAAATATCTGAAAACAATTTAACTGAAAAAAGTTTTGGAAAGTGAACAGCCCCTTTGAACACATTTGTATTTTCTGTATTCTTTTAACCATATAATTTCCATTAATTAATGGAGTCACACTCTCAACCTGCATCTTTTTACTATTAAAATACCATAAATGAGAACTCAACCCCCCAATTACCCACTAAGCTAGATAGTCCATATGCCTGCTTCCCTGCCCTGAAAAAGTCCCTAAAATAATTCTCACCTAACAGTGCAGAGTAAGTGCAGCAGAACTTGTGGGCGCCATCTTTCAGATCACTGGTCTTCATCTGTAATAGAGCATCATATTGGCATGCACAATTGGAGCATTCTTTCAGCTCATAACGACTGTGCATGCACCAAAAGTTCAGGAAATTGCAGAAGAGGACCCGAATTGCCGAATAGGTAAGAAATATTTTAGGGGGGGAGCAGGGAGGGTGGACTATCTAGGTTAATAGGTATGGCCTTTTGTTAATTGGGGGTAGAGTTCTCCTTTAAAAAAATTCGGGGGGTTTAACTCCACCAGAGATTTTGATCATATTTTGTGGGACAGATTTAATCTGATCCACCATGCAACACCTTTTGACAGCATATTAGAAGGTGAACAAATTCTTTAATCAGTTCTTTTCTTCACTGTATACAATAGAGGATCGTTCCAATAGGGGCACAGATTGCTCATCTTAATCTCATCAGTGGTTGATGCAGGATATAGTACCTAAAAGTGTCCTCAAAATTAGAGAGGGTAGTTCAGTTTCTATTTCTGATTTTCTCAGACTTGCTTTCACCTGGTATGGTTCCTTCCTATGGATTGGAAGGAAGATGATGTAATTCTATTATTTAGAAAGGAATTACAATCTCAGCCTGTCAATTAATAGATCAGTAAATTTGACATCTGTAGTAGAAAAGTTCTTTGAAGACGTGTTAAGGGATCACATTCAAAATTATGTTCCGGAGCCTTATGAGCAGTAATCAGCATGTCTTTATGAAACATGGGTGATGCCAGACCAACTAGATTGCTTTTATGATAAGTTTAGTAAGAAGGTGTACAGTAGATGTGACCTCTGTTGGTGTTAGTAAAATCTTTTGGAAAGGAAACAGTACAGGATAACATCTGGCCCCAGACCTTTATTTTACTTTACATATTGAAGTCTTGTTTGAATATCCTCCAGAGTGACCCATCTATCAAAAGGAAACCCTTCATTAGCTGGTTCATTAGTTGTGTAGACAGACAAAAAACAACAGTTCAGAATTTCTGCTTTTACGCTGCTCTCAACAGCCAGCTAATAACAATGGTCCTTCCCTTTCTTACTTCATTTTTTTACTCTTTACATATTTAAAAACATTTTGGATTAATTTTACTCCTCACTGCAAGGCCCATTCCTCTATTTTAGCATGGCTTTATTAGCCTCTGTTCCAGATAAAAAAATTTAGCTGTCCCAGCTAATTTGAATGCCTTAAAAGCACATTTTTTCTTACCAACCTCCCCAAGAAAATCAAACTACAAAGGTTTTGCTTTGTGATGTGGTTTCCTGCTTACAAGGGGAATATACTGATTTATATTTATTAAGCAACTTTTTAAAGACATTCCATTGTCCTTCTATGTTTCCTGTGAAAAGCCTTTCCCAATTAATATATTGCAGAGATGCTCTAATACTGACAAATTCTGCACATCTAAAATGTTGTGTTTTATTTACTCCTTTATAGAGTTGTCTCTGTAACATAATCTCAAAGGAGAACATATTAAGATCACTGGTCCCTAAATGCTCACCCAAGCAAATGCTAAAGATGAGTTCAGTATTACTAGTTATTGCCAGGTCCAAAAAAGATCCTTATGTGATTGCATTAAGCAAGGGCAAACAAGGCATTGAGCAGTATAGGCATAGATTTGCAGCAGGGAAAGCTAATTCTTCAATTTTACAGTGTCTGTACAGCTCCATCTAAAATATGCTGTGCAGTGTTGGGTTCCTGAGTTCCAATGGGAAATTATTGAATTAGAGAGAGTCCAAAGAACAGCTTGACTAGTAAAGGGTATTAAAATTTCTAAATTATAAAGAAAGACAGGTCAGGCTAGGTTGGGCCATCCATTCCGATCAGAAAAAATTAGGTTTCTTGTTATTATTCAGAATATTGAGATAGTGAGAGCTGTGAAGTACTACAATTCTCTCCCTAAATCAGTTATACTGACAAATACCTTCAAGAAACTAGGACGACTTTTTAGCAAATGATAAAATATAGGCACCCTACATGAGTTAAGGAACTCATGCAAGGAACGCATGCACAGGGGCCTATTTACTCATTTTTGAGGTTCGGATAAAATGCGTGCACCTAAAAAAAACCTGAGACAAAACGTGTGCAATTTCATGGGTTTTTTCTTTATTAAATGCTGACTATTAGAGGTTCCACATAATATTCTCAAATATATTTGTGTTTTCACCATGTATTTTCTCAAACAGTCATAAAAACATAACCTCAAATTTTGGTAAATCAGTCCCTAAAGGTTGAACGTGATGGATGTTTGCCTTTTTTGTCACTATGTTGCTAATCAAACTACAAACACACAACATATAGTTAAGCATATACAGAACAATGGAAATGTATCTGAATGACCTGTAAGAAATAAAATCAGTATATTTGAACATAAGAACATATGTAACACTGACAGACCGTTTTCAAATGCCAATTTGTATATGCCAAAATGCAAAGACTGTCTGTGTCTTTCTATCACAGAATGCGAAGACCATCAGTCCCACTCCAAACCAACATAAGAAGACCAAGTCTTAAACTCTGAACCACTATCTAACACATTAGGATGGTATATGCATAAGAAACATAAAAACAACAGTTTTTTTGTAGTGGTACAAACATTAATATACACTTTAGCCCTATCAGACCGACCAGTAAGGAACTTGTATCTATTTCCTTAAATGAGGGGACTATTAATAGACTCTCTATGATGTCTTTAAATATTGTCTTGCATTGGCCAAAGGGGGTTCTCAAGACACCAGCCCTAATTGACTCCGGGGCGTATTGATGTTTCATCGACCAGGATTTCGCTGCCCAGTCCAAGCCCTTTTGGTGTCCTTGTTGAGTCCTTGTCATTTGATGTTGTGTCCTCTCCATTGTATCCTGTAATTTTGGGGTATCCATGGCTTCAAGTTCACAATCCCCCAATTAACTGGTGTACCAATCAATTTGGCGTTTTTTCACCAGATCACTGTTCTCATCACAATGTGGAATGGTGTAATCTTCAATTGTTTCTTCTGATCCCCGACTTGAACTTATTCCCGAACCTTACCATAAATTCCTTGATGTATTTGATGAGAGAAGGGCTGACAAACTTACCCCACATTGAATCTATGACTGTCCTGTCGATCTATTACCCAGAGCAGCAATTCAGTTTGGGAAAATGTATTCTTTATCTGAGCCTGAGCTCAAAGAACTAAAGAATTACATCAATGGTAATCTTAAAGGTTTTATTCATCCTTCCACTTCTCCTACTGGAGCTGGTATTTTCCTTGTGGAAAAGAAGGACCACTCATTACGACCATGTATTGACTACCAGGACTTAAATAAAGTCACTATTAAGAACAGGTATCGTCTTCTCCTTATACCTAAACTATTCCAAAGACTATGTTCTGCTAGAGTGTTCACAAAGCTTGATCTTCGAGGGGCATATAACTTAGCTTGCATTTGCCAAGGAGACGAATGGAAGACATTGTTCCACATACGGTATGGGCATTTTGAATATTTAGTGATGCCTTTTGGACTATGCAATGCTCTAGACACTTTACAGCACTTTAAATGCCATTTTTAGAGACTTCTTAGATAATTTTGTCATTGTTTATCTGGACAATATCTTAATTTTCTCTTCTACCCTTGAAGAACATAGACAACACTTGAAAAAAGTATTCTCAAGGCTTCAAACCCATAAACTTTATGCTAAACTTGAGAAGTGTGAATTCCATGGAATTATATCTTCTAATGGTATTTCTATGGATTCCCTCAAGATCGCAGCTGTTCTTGACTGGCCTGTTCAAAGATTGGATATCAAGGGTCAATTTCTTTAAATTAAGTCTTCTAATGCAGAACAGAACTACGACGTGGGAGATAAAGAGGTTCTTGCCATTAAGGCTGCTTTTCAAGAATGGAGACATCTGCTGGAGGGCGTTAACCATCTAACTTTGGTCTTCTCTGATCACAAGAATCTGGAGTATTTGCGGTCAGCAAAAATACTCTGTAATTGACAAGCTAGGTGGGCTCTTTTCTTCTCTTGTTTCAATTTACATGTAACATATAGACCGGGTTCCAAGAATGGTAAGGTTGGTGCTTTGTCATGTTTACACTACAGACCATCCAGCAGGCTCAAATAACTTTTAAGAAGTACACTGAAACGCAAGAGGAATGTGGATTTCCATGTGGGTGACTCTGTATGACTTTCTACCTGTAACCTGAAACTTTCCTGTCCTTCTAAAAATGGGGGCAAAGCTTTGTAGGAGCTCCGGGTGGCACATCTTCTCCCTCCGGCGGTGCTCCCAAGATGGCGGTGCCCATGGTCGCCACGTGGATAGTGGCGCCGGCACAATGACGTCAGTACACTGCGTCAGACGCTACACGCAGCGTCATACAGCCTGCGCCGAATTGGCACCAAATTTCATTATAAAAGAGTGTCCAGGACACCAAATTCCTGCCCAAGTATAGGTTCTGTATGTTTAACGTTCCTGGGTGCTCTATCTAGCTATTGAATTGATTTTTGAACTTTGATCTTTGCCTGGACATCAACTTCAATTTATTATGCCTGCCTTTGGACTATTGCCTGGACCTTGACCCTGATTTTGTCTTAATCCTTGTCTGCACCTTGAACCGGAACTTTGACCCTAAAGCTTCCTCCTTGGTCCTGACTCCCCTGCTGGTAGCCGATAGGCCCCCTGACATTTCCCTATCATCAAACAGGTCAATCTAGTTGCTTTCAAATTAGAATTACCTGATAGTTTCTGGATCCACCCAGTATTTCATATTTCTTTGTTAAAGAAAGTCTCCAAGAATCCTATCCTATCAAGACAGGCTTGATAAATGCTGAGATTAGGCCAAAATGTTGCCTGGTTGTCTGACCTAATAAATTCATATTTTCACTTTTTGAAAAAAGTTGCAACAGCGGCATTTTTTTTTCTTCTATTATTTTTCTATTATTATTTATATCTGCGGGTAGCTCATGTTGCATAGCATAGCACAGATGGCAAACATTTCTGAGGAAATAAATACCTTCCCAGTGTTTGACAGACAAATGACGGGGCAGTCACTAACATTTACATCTTCTAGCAACTAAATGAGATTAAAATCTAACGCAGAGAGCTGCATTACAAAAAAGTGATAAAATATGTGTTAACAGGCAACATTATTTTAAAAGTTAAGTTAAAGGTCTTGTTAAAGGAATAGTACAGTGTAAAAATAGAACTGGCATGGCTGGCTATGTAAAATTAAAAATATTTTATTATAAACATTTTAAAATATAGTTAGTTTGTCAAAAATGTAATCTATAAAGGCTAGGAAGAATGGATTTCTATCATAATAAACAGAGCACAACTTCCTCCTTTTGCAGCTCCTAATCCTACAGTAAGAGACTTGATGGGGGGACCAGATGCTACCTACTATTTGGTTGCTATGGATTACTGCCCCTGCATTTAATTTCATAACCCCCTAAAGATGTTTAACAGGAACAACAATTGGCTCCTACTGCTCATCAAGCAGCATTTCTGCTTTTCTCTATTCAGAAGATAAAGTAGACAAGTAGCAGTCAGAAGATTAGCCTCACAGCCAAACACCAGGTCTAACTCTATGCTTACAAAAAAATAACTCTTTTCTTTTTGGTGATACAAATTATAAGCACTCCATGAAACCTCCATCATTTTAACTAATGAAGCAAATGACAGTGTCTCTCATATTACACTTCTTATTGAAAGTATTATTTAAGAGATCACGGGGCAAATTCACTATGCGCCAAAGCGCCTAACGCTAGCGTCAATTCGTTAGCATTGGCCATTTTCGTTACTTCGCAAATTCACTAACGGACGCTGGCGTAACTTTGCTAGCATAACTTCGCACCCTTACGCCTGGCGAATTTGCACAACGGACGTAACTACGCAAATTCACTAACGCGTGTATTGTTCTGAACGCTACCTTTTACACTAGACTTCCTTCGCCCAAAAAACGCTGGCGTTTTTACTATATTATGGGTGATAGGATGAAAAAGATTGAAAATTTTTTTGGGGCTCCCCTCCTTCCCCCCTACATTTCCTAACTCATGGCAACTTAACTATACAGTGGGCAGATGTGTAGGGCAAAATAAAAATCTTATTTGATGTTTTGAAGGTTTACCAGGCATTTGTAGTGCTGCTACATATTCCTCCATTGAAATGAATTTGGCACCGTATGCAAATTAACCATCGCTAGCGTAACTTTGCTTCGCTTAGCGAATCAATGCTAGCGCAACTTCGCAACCTTACGCTACCCCTGAGTGCAACTTCGGATTTTAGTGAATTTGCAAAGCGCTGGCGAAACTACGCCTGGCGAAGTGCGGCAAAGTTACGCCTGGCGCAACTACGAATCTTAGTGAATTTGCCCCCATATCAGAATAACAGTCTCAAACACATTTCTTCTGCAATCCTGTGTAAATTTATAAAAGCATAACAAACAAAAAATTATTAAATAAAACAGTATTTGTAAATGTTAAATTGCACAATCTTTACATGACAGATGCTGCTTTTCAATACACATATGGTTCAGATCCCATATTATTAGATTCTCTGCCCACAGCAAAATTAAAAAACTATTTAATTTTTAAGAGAAGAATGGTCAGGCCCTGGAGCTATTGTGCTTACTAATGCAATATGTAGGGTATACTGATTTTCTGCTGGTTAATAATTATTATGTGTCCTTAAAGCACTACAATACATTAAGATGGGTTCCCTTAGTTTGACTGCTCCCTGTGTAGCCCCAGAACCATAGAAATGGTGGATAGACAAATGTACAGTATAGTTGTTGTTTTTCAGCCTGTCCATTACTAGGCCCCAGAATTAATTCAGGCTGACTTTTGAATTAAGCAGTAGCACATACTGGCATACCACCAAATAACTAAAATGTAAAATGATTTACATTCAATTGGTTGTTTAGGCATGTCCATCACAAATCCTCTAGTCCATATAGTGCAGAAGTTTTAAAGGTTTTGTTGTTTTTTTTTGGGGGGGGGGGCTCCGTTTGCTTTTATATGCTTAATATACATTGTTGAGCCCAACTCCAATTCCTAGACATGTTGTTTTTACAGAAGCAAAAAAAATATCATATTAATATATTATTGATATAGCATCAATGTATAAATGCAACTGAGATACAGCTATTCCACTACTCTCTGCTTGCTTCTGTGTCTCCATTGACAGACACTGCATCTGCCTGCATGTAAACAGAAAGGGGCAGATTTACTAAAGTGGCCATCGCTAGCAAAAATTCGCCAGAAATCTCATCCACAGGGCATTGGCAATTTACTAACAGGCGTAGATGACAATTTCACAAGAAAAAAGTGGATCAGCGCCTATGGCAGCAGAGAAAACACAAAATGGAAATATGGTTTATTTATTTATTTATTTTATAAATAGGTGTAGTTATTTATCCCACATTTTTCTAAATCAATATTGTATGTCTGAGCGCATCTTGAGGTACTAGTGTGCTATAAAGTGTATTTTAGTTCAATAAGTGCATATTAACTATATGAATGTTATTAAAGTGCTCATGTGTAATAAATTATTTCTTTCAATATAACTATAAAAATGCCCGTAAATTCATGTCTATATTCAATCCTTGTAGGGCCAGGGTTTGCATGTTATAAATCCACCTACTTTCCTCCTGAAGTGTTTATTTAACCCTGTCTCCGTCTCTCCCAGTTGTTGCTATTTCCATAATTTTAATCCTTTAGCATTCTTACTATGAAAGTGTTTAAAATTATTCGATACATTATAGTTTTCCACTCCTTTTTCTATATTTCTAACATGTTTGTTTATTCTTTCCCTTAAACTTCTACTTGTTTTTCCTATATACTGTAAACTGCAGGGGCATTCCAGGCAATGCACAACATTTTTAGTAGTACCGGTACATTTAATACAATGTTCAATGTTGTATACCTTGTTCGTAACTTTAGATTTTAAATTTTTCAGCATACTTACAGGCTTTGCACAAGGCACATGGATAAAAACCTTTCCATTCTTCCTTTTGTTTCTTATTTTTCATTTTTTCAGTGGGTATATAATATTTGCCCTACATTTCTTGCCCGTTTGTATACTACCTGGGTTATCTCCCCTTCTGAGACATTCCAGTGCCTCCATAAAATTTTTTGTATTGCTTGAGTCCCTGGGGCGTATGTGGTAATAAACATGCATTTTTCTTCCTTATTTTTTTCTTCCTTATCTTTCACACATTTATTTTCCTTATCTCTTAGTAGATCCACTCTATTTATTCTATTCACTTTTTCTCGTGACTTCTGAATTAGTTCTTTAATACATCCCCTTTGTGTGAATCTGTTTGATATGTAGTCTAATTGTGTTTTTAATTCCACAGGATCTGAGGATCTTTAATTTATGCAATTGTCCATATGGAACATTCTTTAGCCATAGTGGTGTGCGGTTACTCGTGTTAAGGACATAGTTACACACATCCAATTTTTTTTTTAAAGAATGTTTTAAAATTCATCAATCCCCCATCTCCTGTTTTTCATAGTAGACTGTCTGACAATGGTACTAAAGAAAAATTACTTTAGATATTCGGGTTCATACTATTGGCAAAAACAGGGCACGTCAATGGGCGCTGCGGTCGCTCCCTCATTTGCCAATATATTCGTCCATCAACTGGAGAAAAAATTGTTTCTCCAAAGCCCCTTTAAAAAGCATATAATTTGCTATCACAGGTTTGTGGACGACATACTTGTACTATGGGACGGTGAAGTGTCAACATTTGAGAAAATGATTTCTGTAGCCAATGAAGCCCACCCGACAATAAAATTTACAACAGAAGTAGGAGGAAATACCATCAATTTTTTATATGTAGCCATTAACATCAACAATGGGAAAATAAGCACCAGCTTATTTAGGAAGGAAACAGACAGAAATAATACCCTTTTGGCATCAAGTTTCCATCCCCAAAGTGTAATCCGAGCAATCCCCAAAGGTCAATTTATAAGAGCCCGGAGAATATCATCAACTGAAGAGAACTATACAAAAGCCGCAAATACCCTAAAAGAAAGATTCCAAATCAGGGGCTATAATAAGTTGGAGATTGAAAACAGTGAGAAAATAGCCAAAGGGTGCAAGAGGGATGATTTGTTGAAATACAAACCAAAAGGGGAAAACAAAAAAACAAATCTACCATTTGTAAGCCAATATTGTAGCCACAGCAAACAAATTGAAAGAGTTGTATCTAAGTACTGGCCACTACTCTTGCAAGACAGAACACTAAAACAAGAAATTTCCACATCCCCATTGTTTAGTTACACTAAGGGCAAACCCATAAGAGACACATTATGTCCAGCAGAAGTATACCCCCCGAAACATCCAGGTACCCAAAGATTTATAGGAGTACCTAAAAAGGGCACTTTTACTTGTATGGGGTGTATTTGCTGCTCCTCAATTATTAAAGGGGAAACTGTGCGACACCCGACACAAGGCACCCCAATAAAAATTAAACATTATGCTACTTGCAATACAGAAAATGTAATATACCTACTAAAATGCCCATGTGGCAAGGGGTATATAGGCCAGACAAGCAGGAGCATAAAAACTAGGATTAAAGAACATAGGGGAAACATCCGAAATTTTAAACAAGGAACTCCTACAGATACTACTGTATCAAGACACTTCAATACTGCAAACCATAACCAAACACAGTTGAAGTGGATGGTATTAGAAGTAGTCCAACCCTCACAAAGGGGAGGTGATATGAGACAATATTTATTACAAAAAGAGGGATTCTGGATAAAAAGATTAAATACCTTACACCCACAAGGCCTGAATGACATCTGGAATGTAAAATGTTATCTTTGAGATTTTGTAACAAAATGAACCACTGCAACAAGGTTTTCTTTTGATTTGCAACATAACTTCCTGCGTAACAATATGCATTCGTTACAATTGCCTGCTTGCAATAATGTATTACCCTGTAACACAATTGATACATATTTCTGTTTCCTTTACAAATAACTAGTTTGCCCAGTATGAAACAATTGAATACTTCATAATGAGTGCTATAATACCACGTAATGGTAAGATGGGCAACTACATAATATAGAATATATTTGTGGTATAATGTGAATTGATTTCTTTCAACCAAGCTAAGTATTGCAACATAGAAAACACTAATCAGTTATATAAAACAACGTTTATTTTCAGGTGTGACTATTCCAAGGTAGGCCATTGAAATGGCAGTACCATGAACTTCTAATTGTTTAATTGTTTGAGTCACCCACTTGAACTCCCACACACCTGCACGGGGTGCATCACACTAAGTGGAACAATGGACTGATTGGACACTGATGGACTTTGCACAACTCCCTAAGGGGAGGTCTTTTACACTATTTCTGTATAAATGTTTTTTCTTCATGTGTAAAGTATAACACTTGATAAAGGGCCTTGAGCCTGAAACATGTCGTGGCAATAAAGCACAATTAGCAGCAAGCACTGCATTCTTGGCTGTTTCTCTCAGTAACTCCAATTTCAATTGATTTACGCTACACCTGAGGTGGGGGTGTACACTGAGATAGAAGAAGCCTATTAAACCACTCTCCCAGAGCGCAGTCACTTCTATAGATTGGTCATCTTGTGTTTGGCATTGTTCCCTGTTCCTCTCCCTGCTTAAAAGTACTACACCATATTTCCATTTTGTTGTTTGTCATAGGCGCTGATCTGCTTTTTTCTTGTTAGATTTTTTCATGTACAGCTGAGAGACTAGAAAGGATCGGCAGGAGCGAACCAATCTAAAGGACTAAAAAATGTTTTTCTTATTCTTTCATTAGTCTCTTTTGTAGATGACAATTTGCTATCAAAAGAGACCATTGCATGTACAGGAATCAATAAACACCCAAAATGGCAATGACCACTTGTTGCCCACTGTTATAAACAAGGAACAAAGTTATAAATGTTCACATAATGTATGTGAAATATATGGCTCATTTATTACCCTTTTATTAATTTTATGTTTATTTATAAACATACACTTGATAACTAGAAATACAAACAGGGATTGGGTATTCCACTCCCTCATCAAGCATTATAAAAATCAGAAACAGAGTGGGAATAAGGTGTAATTCTGTATATACCTGTATGGGAAATCATGTGTAGGGACCTATAGGATATCCTATCCCTATAGAGTTAATCCCCTACCTTTTGTATGTAGTTCTCTTTTCCCTGGTTATTGGGCCAAGCCCTTGTAACTGGTAAAGTGTAACACCCACACCTATTGGACAAAGAGTGTAATGACACTCCCCTGCCACACTGCTATATAGTGTTGTGCAGGGAGTGTCCTCTTCCTCTTTGGCTCCTGGTGCTGCTGCTAGGTGAATCCCCATTGAGCCTGGGATCACCATAGGCCCCAGTAAGCATTTACCCCAGAGGGATCTGACACCTTTGGTGCTAAGTCGGGGACCAGGTAACCCGGTGAACGAGGACCAGCTAATATAGTAAGATCTTGTTATAGTCTCTCTAGGAGAGAAAGACAGAGAGGTGTAGCAGAAAGAGCAGTTGTCGCTCCTATGAGGATTGTAGGAGGAAGTAGCTTCCCACAAGGCCTGTTTGCCTTTAGAGCAGGGAACTCAGTTGATAGGCATCTAGGTGAGCAAAGGACTACCTGTACCCTACCTGATAGATCCCGATCCCCTCACTGTGCAACGTCGGTTGAACTGGGAATTGATGTACACCTATCTGCAATATCTTTTGGGAGTCGCACCTGTTTGACTGTGAACCTTGTACTGTCCAAAGTGATTCCACCTGCTGTGTCCTCAGTATATTTGTAAGTAAACCTGTGGTCATTTGCCTCTGGCATAATAAATCTGTGCTCCTGTTTTACCTTTTTAAAGAACCTCCTGGCGTCCATTATTCTATATTTGCATTTATATGCCTGTGAGTTGTAGTTCAACTACAGTTTAAAGGGGAAGCTTCTATTTGGCGAAGGCTCTGCCCTGGGTGAGGATTCGCAATGTAACCCATGCTCACTACCTAGCTGTTTACCCTTAACTCCTAATTGGCAGAATAGGCCAAGAAAGCGTTACATATGTTTTTAAAGTTTTTCCCTTTTTATTCTCTTTTTGTCTTTTTCTTACTCTTAATACAGCACTTATCCAAAAAGAATATAAATGAGAGGTGAACATGGCAAGGCAGAAGTACCAATAGTAAGTTTATGCAATGGTTAAATAGAACATGCTGTATGTGGTGGGCACAGCAACTCACAACTATAGTGGGGCATAAAGACAAGTAAAACGAGTAAGCACTGCAGCACCATTTAGAAATCTTTCAACCACTTGAGGATTGAGCATGAATTTGGGAGATTTTACATCTATGTCAGCTTATCCAGAGCATAATAAAATAGATTCAGTTAGCTACTAACTCTAGCCAAGCAAATAACCACAGACCAAAAAAAATATTAATTTTAGTTGTTTATTCTAGGCAAGCAGATTTCCGGTGTTCTGAGCCCAGCATTGCATAGTGAAATACATTTTGAGTCCCCTGATTCCTATATTATATTACACTTACATTATAGTTAAAGGGGACCCGTCAACCTAAAAATAATTTAAGATCCTATTTTATTGTGCAATTCAGATGAAGTACATTTTGCTTAAGAAAATATATGAATAGGCACGCACTCCTGCGACACACCAGGTTGGATAAAATTCAATCTTTATTCCATGGATTAAAATCAAACGTCCTAAAGTGTTTCATATCTAGAGATACATAATCATAGGCACCCTATGATTACGTATCTCTAGATACGAAACTCGTCAGGTCAATTTTCATGCTGGGTGAACTCTGTTTTTTTATTAGAACCATTAGAATATATACTTTTTTCTGTATGCATTTACATTTTATTTACATTTTATAAATTAATTTAATATTGTTTGCTTTCATCTTTTGAAATCATAGCAAGCAGATCATAGCAGCTATCATTCTGTGGAAGCTGTTCTCAAGACAAGCTTTGCATCATCACAAAATCATGTGAAAGGAGTATCAGATGCATGTACCCATGCAACAACTACAAAATTAAAGACATGAAGGTCAAACTGATTTCTGTGCCTATTCTGTGTTCTATTAAAAAATGGGTTTCATGATTATTTTGAAAAGGACTTTTATTTATGTCTGGGTGACAGGTACCATTCACAGGGATTTTAGCTCCACAATAGCATATGCTTAGGGGCAGATTTATCAAGAGTTGAAGTGAAAATTTAAATTTCAAGTTTTTTTATGGCCAAAACTATGAAAACTCGACTAGGGAATTGTTAAAATTCGATTCAAGTTTTTTTAAAAAAATTCAAATTAGATTTTTGAGATTTATCATACACTGGCATTTAAGAACTTGAATTCAACTATTCTCCGCCTTAAACCTGCCAAATTGCTGTTTTAGCCTATGGAAGTCGTCCTGGGATCAATTTGGAGTTGTTTGCAGTCTTCCTGACAATTCGAATTTTCGGATTTATCCTATTCACCCGATTTTGCCAAATTCGATTTTGGTCGAATTTTGAGTTCATGGGAGTTCTAAATAACATTCATAAACTCAAAATTTGACCCTTGATAAATCTGCCCCATAGTTTCCAAACACAGCACCCGGACAGCCTCTTAGATAGATAGGTAAAGAGTGCTCAATCTGATAATAGCGATGTCTATGTTTTTTTCTGGCACAGAAACTTGCATATTATTCCCTGAAAACCAAAACAAATGGAAAAATGCTAGCGCTTTCTGAAACAGAACAGTGAAATAGGCTTATGTTATGAAGATCCAAAGTACGGAAAATCTGTTATCCAGAAAACCCCAGGTCCCAAGGATTCTGGATAACAGGTTCCATACTTGTAGTAAATTAAACATGAATAGGTCAGAGAATGATTTGACATTTTTAAACAAGAATAACTTTAAAAATGCAAATGTAAAAAAATTTGTCTTGTATTATCCTTAAACAGGGAAAAGTCCTCAATCAGTATTTTCAACATCAATCAATAAAGAGGTGAGATAATTAAAGTGATACTGACACAGGGTGCCCCATATCCCTATCAGGGATCAGAGGACAAAGATCACCCGGATGCCCCAAAGGGAGACACTGCAGCTGCAGTGAGGTCTGGACCGGGGCCTAGCGGCACACCAAGCCGCGGCCTAAATTTGTAAGACGCACATAGCGCGCATAGCGCGAACAAGAATCTGGAGACCGTGCCCCAGCAGAATAACCGGAGGCAACCGCAGGGAGGGAAAGTACCTCCAATTTGAACTATAAGGGGCTAACAAAGTGGTCTGAGACCAGAGAAAACAGCAGCAAAGCACCCAAAAGGGAATAGGGAGCAGGTAGCTCCAAACAACACAGCCAGGAAGACAGGAAGTATACAAGCCTGTGTAAATCAATAGCTTGGCACCCACAGTCTGATCCCAGCTCAAATTGAATTCAGAAAGAGATGGGGGGGTGACAAAAACACAGCTGGGAGAATGCCGCAAAGGAAAAGACTGGCACCAGGAGTCCGCAGACCTCACAAAGGGACATTGCTCCCATGTTTCATAAGAAAATCAAAGAACGTGAGGGAGCAGCAAAAGGGGCTCTGACAAGATGAGGAAGAGAAGAGAGGGCGGATAGCCCCACTAGAGAGCCTGTAGAGTCAGGCAATGAAAGCGAAGGGGAGAATAACCTATATTCACAAATTGCAAAGCTACCATCAAAGGCAGACATCAAAGAAATGCTGCGTGAAGTAACAATGTCCATCAAAGAAGATATACAGGATATTAAAAAGGACATGGCAGCTATGGTTCAGCGTACTAAGGAGATCGAAGGTAGTGTATGTAAACTACACACCAACCAGAAGGCCTTATACTCAAAGATGCAACAGCAGGATAATATCATCCTAGATCTCCATAGACAGTTGGAGGATCAGGAAAATAGGAATAGGAGGAACAACATTAGGGTAAGGGGAGTACCAGAGAAAATACAGAAGGAAGAAATAAATGCAGCAGATCTTCAATAATATATTGAATAAAGAACTATGAAAAGCCTATGGACATACAAATAGAGAGAGCCCATCGGGTTCAGAAACCTAAAATGGTACCCCTAAATGCCCTAAGAGACATTCTGTGCTGTTTGCAAAGTTTTATTATAAAGGAAGAAATCCTACAAAAAGCAAAAGAGGTGGATAACATTATATACGAAGAGAATTCAATTAAATTATTCCAAGACCTGTCAATGTTAACACTTCGTAAAAGAAAAGCACTGAAACCCCTTACAGATCTATTGAGGGAGGAAAATATCCTCTACAGATGGGGATTCCCCTTCTCACTGATGGTAATTAAAGATGGGACAACATGGGACAACATCGATAATTCGCAATCCGAAAGACACGGGCAATTTTCTCAAAAAATTTAAGCTTCCGGAGATAGACTTACCTGATTGGCCATTGGACTGTATGCATACCCCGGACCTGAAGCTGGATTTTTTAAAAGAGTGGAGCACTAACCCGACTGTGCAAAAAAACATTCCTACACGGATAACAGCTAAGGAGAAACCCAAGCCATAGAAGTAACCGAATGTGGAGCAGGAAGAGGACATTTGGATATAAATAAGAAAATTGTGTTTGAAGCAACTAAGCTCCCTTCATTGGACCCTTTAATGTGGGACTAAGAACAAGACATTGTATTATTGGCAAAGGGAACCAGGCAAGGGTAATGTATAGATCAGCTTTATATGATGGTAACTGGTCCCTGGAAAGGGCTATGATAATAGAGAAGTAATCTATAAAAAATAAAGTATAAAATAAATGTATAGGAAGAGAAGCAGGATCAGACATGTGGTGGTAAAGCTCTGGAGAGTATGTAGTTTAATATCTCTCTGTGGCCGAGGCAACCAAAAACCCCCAAAAAAGTGGTTACCGTATATACTCGAGTATAAGCCGACCCGAGTATAAGCCGAGGTACCTAATTTTACCTACGAAAACTGGGAAAACTTATTGACTCTAGTATAAGCCTAGACACAACTACAGCCCTGTCTCCCAGCAGCGCACATTCTGCCAAAGCGACCCCCCCAGCGATCAACCGGACTTCTTTGCAAAATTGATGGTGACAGAGAATTGCCTAACGGATTACTGTGTGCTTTGTCCCACTGTCCCACTACCATGTGCAGAGGGTGCTGTGTGATATTGACATCACTGTTAATCTTTCGTATAACCAACAGAGGGCGCTGTGAGATATTGCAGTCACTGTTATTCTTTCATATAACCAACAGAGGGTGCTGTGTGATATTGCAGTCACTGTTATTCTTTTATACTGTATAACCAACAGAGGGCGCTGTGTGATATTGCAGTCACTGTTAATCTTTCATATAACCAACAGAGGGTGCACTGTTATTCTTTCATATAACCAACAGATGGCACTGTGTGATTTTGCAGTCACTGTTATTCTTTCATATAACCAACAGAGGGTGCTGTGTGATATTGCAGTCACTGTTATTCTTTCAAATAACCAACAGAGGGCGCACTGTAATTCTTTCATATAACCAACAGAGGGTGCTGTGTGATTTTGCAGTCACTGTTATTCTTTCATATAACCAACAGATGGCGCTGTGTGATATTACAGTCACTGTTATTCTTTCATATAACCAACAGAGGGCGCACTGTTATTCTTTCATATAACCAACAGAGGGTGCTGTGTGATATTGCAGTCACTGTTATTCTTTCATATAACCAACAGATGGCGCTGTGTGATATTGCAGTCACTGTTATTCTTTTATATAACCAACAGAGGGCGCACTGTTATTCTTTCATATAACGAACAGAGGGCATTGTGGGATATTGCAGTCTCTCCCCAAGTGAACTGTTGGTATAGGAATGAGTAAAAGTGACTGCAATCTCAGCTACTGCCCGCTGACCCGAGTATAAGCCGAGGTAGACTTTTTCAGCCCATTTTGGATGCTGAAAAACTCGGCTTATACTTGAGTATATACGGTATTCCACTTCAGCCACTGGTCATAACTGGCAGCTTCAGGGGAAGAGCCCTGAAAAGCTTGAGTGGCATGTTTTTTTTTTATGCTTTTTCCCCTTTGTGTAAGGTGTATTTTTTTTCCCTTTATTTCCTGTCCTCTTTTTTTTTTGAGGTGTATTACTCACGTGATTGGTTTGAAGTGTGTTATGATAATATTATATATAGCTAAACAAACGTTAAGTCAGAAATATAATTTTGATGCGCTCCGATAGTATGAATAAGGTAACTAATATGGAATGTAAGATCCTCTCTTTCAATGTAAATGGTATGAATGAACCAGTTAAGAGATTAAGGGTAATTCATGAATGTAAAAAATATAAAGCAAAAATGTTGATGTTACAAGAAACCCATTTTAGACATAATCAGCTACCAGTGTTGAATTGGAAGGAATATCCACAAATTTATACGAGTAATAATCCAGATAAGAAGGCTACAGGGTTCATAACTTTGGTCCATAAAGATCTGACATTTAAACTGATAGATTATATTTCAGATTCAGAAGGACGGAATGTGATAGTAAAGAGCAAATTAGCTAACCAGATATGCACGGTGGCAAACGTCTATGTCCCAAATAAAAGACAAGCCATTTTGTACTACAGTTTTTAAGGGTCTTAGAAAAATTCGGGGAAGGTTTAATTATAATGGGAGGAGACCTAAATATTATGATGAACCCATTTATGGACTCTTCCTCTAGCAAAAGTAATATTTCCTATAAAAGTCTTAAAAGTCTTATAAAGAAGGCTTGTATGAAATTATATTTGGTAGATATATGGAGGGTGACCAACCCCAAAAAGAAAGACTACACACATTATTCCAGCACATCAGGTATATTCAAGAATTGACTATATTTTGGTGTCGCGATAATGGGTACATCACTTTCAACAAGCTTACAGTGGGGTATCTACAATCTCAGACCATTCCCCAGTGATAGTAAGCTATAACATACCAATAAGTCCAGAATTCAATTGGCGATTTAATGAATTTTTATTGCATAAAGAAAATACTAGAGAAATGATACAGAAATGGATTACTGAAATAGTAGAAAACAATAGGGACTCAACTGTTTCACCAGCTACTATGTGGGAGACGCTTAAATGTATCTTGAGAGGTCAGTTGATTGCCTTAGGGTAGAATCTGAAAAAGAAGAAAGAAGAGGAAATAAATGGGATTATAAAGGAGATAGCACAATTAGAACAAGCCCATAAGGAAACATTAGCTCAAAAACATTAATAGCTCTAGAAAATAAGAGTCCAATTAAAGATAGTCCTTAATCATTAAGTTCAGAAGGCATATCTAAGATCAAAGTATCAATACTATGAGCTGGGAGACAAATGTAATAAACATTTCGCTAGGACTTTAAAAAAATCTACAGCCTTGGAATCATATAACGGCCATAAAAAACTCAAAAGGAATTGCAGAATCATTTCATGAATACTATCAATCGCTATATAAATTACAGAAGGATAACTCTAACCCTAAAAACTTAGAGGTAATTGAGAAATTTATTAAGGAGGCAAATTTAAATCCAATAAATAGTGATCAGGCCCAAGAACTAGAGGCACCTTTTTCAGCCAAAGAAATTGAAGAGGGAATCGAATCCCTTTCCCCGGGGAAAAGTCCAGGGCCAGATGGGTATATAGCTTTATTCTAAAAAAACCTTTAAGGCTGATCTCACTCCACTGCTATTATCTTATTATAACTATATATAGGATAAGGGGGGCTTTCATATACAAGCTCAGGAAGCTCATATTACTATTATACCTAAACAGGATAAAGACCCACAACAGTGTTTGAGTTATAGACCTATTTCATTAATAAATATAGATCTAAAACTATATGCAAAAATTTTAGGAAATAGGATAAAACAGTTCTTACCCTACCTTATTCAGCAAGATCAAGCTGGGTTTGTACCAAAGAGAGAGGCAAAAGATAACTTAGCAAAAACTATATCCATAATTGGGTTAGCTCAAAGAACAGAAATACCGATGCTTATACTTACCACCGATGCTGAGAAGGCGTTCGATAGAATATCCTGGGTATTCCTGGAGAAAACCTTGGACAGCTTTGGTCTAGGAAAAAAATAAAGCAGAGGATATTTGCATTATACGATAGACCGTCAGCCAGAATTAAAATTAATGCCACGTTATCACCAAGGGTCCAGATATTTAACTGGACGAGGATAGGATGCCCTTTATCTCCAATCCTGTTTATATTAGTAATGGAAGTTTTTATTTTCCCACATAAGAAATAATACGGATATTTTGGGATTGGAAATAAAGGGCAAGGAATATAAATGCGCAGCGTCTGCGGATGACATGATTATGTATGTTACGAAACCACAGATGACACTGCCTAATTTAGTGAGGCTTTTGGATAAATTCGCTGAACTATCCAATTTTAAAATAAATTATACAAAGTCAGAGATATTAAACATCAATGTCTCTAAAGACATTGCAGAATTGGTAAAAAATAATTTCTTATTTAAATGGAGTAGCTCCACGATTAAATATCTGGGGGTTAAAATACGAGCAGATGTGGATAAAATCTATCGGGAGAACTATATACCGCTTTTGACAACTTTATAAAAGACAATAGATAATTGGAAAAATCTAAGGATATGCCTAAGGCACTATATATATATATTCCAAGTGCTACCTATAGAAGTGCCCCAAGCTTTTTTTAATTCATTTAAATCGATGTTAACTAGATATATTTGGGATGGGAAATGCCCTAGGTTAAAATATAAAATGCTAACTAGGTTAAAAGAGAAAGGGGGCTTGGGATTACCAGACCCTCATTTACTGTATACTTTATAGCAATACACCTGGGGAGGATTCTGGATTGGACAACTAGAAAAGAAAAGAATGAGTGGGCTCTCTTGGAACAGCAGTGGTATCAATATCCGTTAGAAAGTGCATTGTGGGTAGATAATTGGTCAGGGCCTAAAACTGTAAATCAACACCCATTAATTAAAGCAACTATGAAAGTGTGGTACAAAAATAAAATAGCTTTGCACCTTACCAGTCCCCCATATGTGCTTCAACCTCTGATGTGTAACTTGAATCTTTCTAAGTTTGGAAACTTAGAAAGATTCAAGGTGGGAGAAATGGGGAGATAGAAGTACAAACATACAGGATCTGGTGAGAGAGGATAAGATGATACCACTTAATGAGATACAAAAATGATGGGGAAAACACCCCAGAGATATGTGGGGATATAACCAGGTGAACCATTACATACAATCGCTCGGACATCAAAATTGGGAAAGAACCCTGACTCAGTGGGAGCAATTAATAGAGGAAGATCCAGTAATAACAAAACCATTATCGAAACTCAATAGGATGATTTTAAATAGTGAACAATCCAAAATCCCTATGATCTGTTCGCAATGGGAAAAGGAATTGGGCATTAGTCTCTCAGAGCAAGGGTGGGAAGAGATATTTAAATATGGGCATAAGATGTCGAGGGCCTCTAAGACAAAATAGACAATATACAAATTGGTAACTAGGTGGCACTATACACTAGTAAGGTTAAAAAAGATGTATCCGCATTATTCCAATGTCTGCTGGAGATGCAATGAAAGTGAGGGAACCCATATACATATCTGGGTAACATGCCCAGCCTTGAGTTCTGGTTCTGGGACCAGGTGCTAGATACTATCAATAAGGTAACAGCATCCAAAATAAGTAGGGATCAATGGGCCTTAATTCTATTGATTATTAAGGGCGATAATTTCACAATGTTGAAGGATCCACTGACCTTTCATCTGCTCCAATCACCAAAGGCTCTTATCCCCAAGAACTGGAAATCAAGAGGCCCCTTCCTATATTAAGTGGCTGGCGGTAGTAGAAGAAAACAGACAATTAGATGAGTTAACACACTTATATCAAAATAAAAGTGTAAGTTGTTTGGTCCTCTTGGCATCAAGGGGTAAATCAACAAGGAGTATAACACGGAGATATGAGCCTAGGAAAAGGAACAGATGAGAGGTTAAGATAGAGTAATCAACACAGCTAATGTATGAACCCTATGAAGCCAATGTTTGGTTTATGTGTTTTTTATATTTTAACTGCCTCTTAGAACACCTCCCTTCCCTCTCCCCTACCCCTATTGTTTTTGTATCTGTTTCCTGAATGTTGAAAATTTGTTTTTGTTTATCTGTTTTTTTTTCTTACTTTTCCTTAAAAATAAATAAATAAATAAATAAAGAATTTAAAAAAAAAAAGTGAAACTGACACAAACAAACAACTTTTTAAAATATGTACATTAAAAGTTACTTATAGGTCATCCTGATGATTACCCCCAGTATCTCTTTAACCCTTTAAGTGCCAAGAACGTAGCTCCTACGTTCTTTTAAAAAAGGCTTTAAGTGCCAAGAACGTAGGAGCTACGTTCTTTACTAAGTCAGCGCTCCCTCTGCACGCGCAGCAAAAACAGCGTGCAGAGAGGAGCGATCAGCGCCACAACCCCTAGGCAACGAGCTTACCTGCAGCAGATTGCTGATCCTTGCCGACACCCTTCTCCAGGAGCGATACAGACGCAGCAACAGCTTCCTTGTCGCAGGACCCGGACCTCACGTGTTCCAGCACCGCCCACGCACTTCCTGCTGCTCTGACTCATCGATCCTGGACCCTACAGCTCTGAAAAGGACCCCCTTCATCTAGATTCGGTAAGTGCCCCCTTTTTTTTTACTTATTTAGTACAAGCATTTACATGTACACAATACACATATTAGTAAAAGTAGTTTTTTTTTTTTTTTTTTGCTTTTCTGACTTTTCTGATTTTTTTGATTTTTCCCACTTTGGCACTTATTTACACACTCACATACACATATGCACAAATGTATACACTTTTTAGAGCTGTACATCCATGCATACACAAACACACACTTATAGGGGTTTTTTGTACTTTTTTTTTTTTTTTTTTAGCTCTTCATTTTCAAGTTTCCCTCTTGTTATTTCCCCAAAAAACGTTAGATTTCATAGCGTGACTACTGGATCAAGCATTCTGACCACTAACCACGCTGTCAGAAAAGTTATTTTGTTATTTCGTTGATTTTCCTAATTGTATTTGATTTTTTGTGATTTTTATTGCAGTTTTATGCTTGCATTGTTTTTCCTTGTGTCATTTTTTAGCATCCTTTACACTTTGATCATTTGGGGTAGAAACACATTTTTAGCAATTCTGTGTTCGTCAGAATGTGTACTTTCCAAAAATATATGGTTTTGGGGGGTCTTTGTACTGTTAGGGGGTCTTACGGCACATTATATGCAGTCAGTGTGCTATGTTCACAGAAGGCGAATTGACAGCCGAGAAAATTCTTATGCACTGTTTTCATTTGGGGTCCGCACGTGCCCACCTGCTTTGGTATATCTATGCATATTGGGCATCATACTGTTCAGTAGACCCTTGGCATCAATATTTATGGTGTTTTCTAATTGTATGTAAGAAATTGGGTGAGATAAATGCAACCAACTGCAATATTTTTAGGCGATTTTCAGAAATATCATAAAAACTGCTGCCTTTAGCGTTGCTTTGCAGTATGTACGTTTGGAGTAGAAACACAGTTTTAGCTCATTTTTATTCAGCAGAATGTGCACTTTCCAAAAATATATGGTTTTCTGGGGTGAACGTAATTTTTTGTACCTTTGCCTGTCACAAAATGCTGTATATGTGCTGATTTTGCAGTATCTGGAATTACTCGTATGGGGTGTCTTCTTTCTGGGGCCCCTATACGCCACATACTTAGGTGTACCTATGCATATTGGGTATCATACTGTTCAGCGGACCCAGACTTTCAAGTTTAGGGTGTTTTATCTTGGTATATAATGATATGTAGGAGATACAATGCTTTAGAGTTGGAGTATTGAGGAGATTTTTGTATATGTCACAAAAACTGCGAAATGTAGGAAAGCTTTGCTGCTTGGTAATTTGGAGTAGAAAGACATGCATACCCATTTTAGATTCGTCAGAATGTGTACTTTCCAAAAGTATATGGTTTTCTGGGGTGAACATGCATTTTTGTACTTTTGCCCCTCATAAAATGCTGTAAATGTGCTGATTTTTCAGTATTTGGAATTACAGAACTGTCTTCGTTCTGGGACCCCTATACGCTACATACTTAGGTGTACTTATGCATATTGGGCATCAAACTGTTCAGCGGACCCTGGGCTTTCATATTTAGTGTGTTTTATTTTGGTATATAATGATATGTGGGAGATACGATGCTTCAGAGTTGCAATATTGAGATGATTTTCGGTAATGTCATAAAAATTGCCAAATGTAGGAACGCTTTACGGCTTGGTAATTTGGAGTAGAAAGACATGCATACCCATATTAGATTCGTCAGAATGTGTACTTTCCAAAAATATATGGTTTTCTGGGGTGAACATGCATTTTTGTATTTTTGCCCCTTGAGAAATGCTGTAAATGTGCTGATTTTGCAGTATTTGGAATTCCAGAACTGATAACTCATATGGGGTGTCTTCGTTTTGGGGCCCCGATACGCCACATACTTAGGTGTACCTATGCATATTGGGCATCAAACTGTTCAGCGGACCCTGGGCTTTCATATTTAGTGTGTATTATCTTGGTATATAATGATATGTGGGAGATACGATGCTTCAGAGTTGCAATATCGAGATCATATTCGGTAATGTCATAAAAATTGCCAAATGTAGGAACGCTTTACGGCTTGGTACTTTGGAGTAGAAAGACATGCATACCCATATTAGATTCGTCAGAATGTGTACTTTCCAAAAATATATGGTTTTCTGGGGTGAACATGCATTTTTGTATTTTTGCCCCTTGAGAAATGCTGTAAATGTGCTGATTTTGCAGTATTTGGAATTCCAGAACTGATAACTCATATAGGGTGTCTTCGTTTTGGGGCCCCGATGCGCCACATACTTAGGTGTACCTATGCATATTGGGCATCAAACTGTTCAGCGGACCCTGGGCTTTCATATTTAGTGTGTTTTATTTTGGTATATAATGATATGTGGGAGATACGATGCTTCAGAGTTGCAATATTGAGATGATTTTCGGTAATGTCATAAAAATTGGCAAATGTAGGAGCGCTTTACGGCTTGGTACTTTGGAGTAGAAAGACATGCATACCCATATTAGATTCGTCAGAATGTGTACTTTCCAAAAATATATGGTTTTCTGGGGTGAACATGCATTTTTGTACTTTTGCCCCTCATAAAATGCTGTAAATGTGCTGATTTTGCAGTATTTGGAATATTATTCAAATTGCAGGTGAGTGATTGCTCACCAAAATGAATTACACCTCAAAGGAGATGTTGATGATGAATATAATAGATCTGTCACTTAAATTAAAGTGCACTTAAATATGAAGTGTGAGAGTTGTCTTAACAGAAACCAAATCTGGGGATACTGAGCAAAGCAACCCATCTATTGCCCACTGGTCAGCAAATTCACTCAACCGGCCAGTGAACACTGCCTGGGTGTACTCTGCTCGGATGCGGGAACGCACCAGCACCCGGAACAAAGCCTCTACCGGTAGAGGATTCCCACCCTCCAAACATTGCATTCTAGACTTATGAATGGCTAGTTTGGCTAAAGCTAGGAGCAAGTTGAAGAGAAGGTCTTTCTCTCGATTGTCCCGGGATACTGGGCGTCCAAAAATAAAAACGTGAGGGGAAAAATGTAACCAGAACTGCAGATGAAGTTTCCTCAAAAGAGCCAAAAGAGGTTGCAGTCTAGCACATGAAAAATAAGCATGAAACACAGACTCCCTTTTGCCACAGAATGGGCAAGCAGCTGTGGAGTCTGTAAAATGGACCAGGTACTCTCCTGTGCTCAAAGCATCATGGAGCACTCTCCAACTCAAGTCTCCAGTGGGTCTAGGCACCAGGCTGGAATAAAGGGCTCGCCACTGGGGTTTCTCACCCTCATTAAACACCCGCCTCCAGATGGTATCATAGCGGGAGACAAGAGCAAGAAAGTGTACAGTGTGGAGCATGAGGGAGTACAATAGCTTTCTTGTCATGTCATAAAAGCACGTCGAGGTAAAATTCTCCAACTGGCTCAAGTTGGGAGAAGGAGGTGTGTCAGGGGATTGACGGGTCTTGGGTGCTATTTTTATGGCTGGAGGTGGAGAGTTCCAAGGTGGATGTGGTTCTCCACCACGTAAAACCCCATCAATAAATGAGTGAGAGTCAGGAGAGAGGTTATTCTTGATCTCCTGGAGCAGACGATGTGGAACTCTAGTGGTAAGGTACCCCATGCGTGGCATAACTGCCCGAGCTTCCACCCAATCTGACCTCTCGAAATCCAGGAAATCCCCAACTCTGGTTAGCTGAGCCCTGCAAAGGCGGTGACGGATGCTGGTGGACTCCAACATCCTAGTCTTTAAAGATGGATTGTAAAGTATGGGCTCAGTTAGAATGTCCTCCCCCTGAATGCCTCCTTGCCTTAGCACAGTCACCATGCTCCAGGTCTTTAGAGTCTCTTGGTAATAAGCCGGCAATGGTGAGAGGCTTCTTATGAATCCTTCAGGTTCGATGACAAACAATTGCCGGTCATACCCCATGTTGCGTACCTGATGATAAAAGCTGGATGCTAGGGTACACCACTGTGGAGAAGGATCTGCATACAAGTATCTCTGTATCTGCTGGAGACGGAAAGTATGTACTTGAGAGCGTATGCATACAACTCCCTGTCCTCCCTCACTCAAGGGTAGGCTTGAAACACCTGCAGAGACCCAGTGCTTTCCCATCCAGAGAAAGTCCAGCAACCTTCTCTGGATTTTAGCAATGAATTCTTGGGTTGGGCTAAGACATGTCAGCCTATACCAGAGTTGAGAGGCTACCAGCTGGTTAATCACCAAAGCCCTCCCCCTCATAGAAAGCATTTTAGCAAGACCCTTCCACTTTCCCAGGCGGGTAAGAACATGCTCCTCAAGTTCAATAAAATTCTGTGGAACAGGACGCTCTTCAGCTGACAGATAGACACCTAAATATTTGATGACTTTAGTCTCCCACGAGATGTCGCGAAAAGCAGAAGGCAAAGAATCTACATGTAGAGGACCTTCCAGAAGGCCTGAGCTCTTGGTCCAGTTGATCCGAGCTGATGAGGCAGCAGCGTAAACCTCTTGGCATTCTTGTGCTCGCTCAAGATCAACTAGGTCCTGGGCCACAAGGATGACATCATCAGCATATGCTGAAAGAACTACCCTCATGTCAGGTTCCCTGAGCACCAGTCCTGTAAGCCTCTTCCTTAGTAGACACAGGAAAGGCTCAATGGCCAGTGCATACAGCTGTCCCGACAAAGGGCATCCTTGTCGAACTCCTCGTTTGAAGGCCAGAGGTGCAGTCAGAGACCAGTTGATTTTAACAAGACACTCTGCAGAGGTGTACAGTGTTTTCAGATAGCACACAAACTGTGGGCCAAAGCTATAGGCTTGCAGAGTGCCTAAAAGATATTGGTGATCTACTCTGTCAAATGCCTTCTCTTGATCCAGGGAGAGAAAAGCGAGAGATAGACCAGCCTTCCGGGCAAAATGTAGTAAATCCCGAACCAGAAAGACATTGTCAAAAATTGTCCGGCCGGGGACTGTATAGGACTGGTCAGGATGAACCACCTCTGCCAGCACAGACTTGAGCCTGAGTGATATAGCTTTGGCTACAATTTTATAGTCTGTGCTGAGCAATGAGACCGGTCTCCAATTCTTAATAAGGCGGAGATCCCCCTTTTTAGGTAGCAGTGATAACACTGCTCGACGACACGAAAGTGGCATCTCACCGGTCTTGAGGGCCTCATTTAGAACCCTATGGAAATCATGTCCCAGAGCATCCCAGAAGAACTGGAAGAACTCTACAGTCAATCCATCTAGCCCTGGAGATTTATTATGGGGCATTAAGTGGAGTGCTTGAGAGAGTTCATTCAGAGTGATTGGTTTTTCCAACCTCTCTCTTCTCCCCTCGCTGACCTCTGGAAGCCCATTCCATAGCTCCCTGCAGGCATCTGGAGAGATGGGATCAGGAGAAAAAAGGTTCTGATAGAAGGACCGGGCTCTGTCCCGGATAGCCTCCGGATCTTCAAGGGGGGTGCCATCCTCCGCAAGAAGGCATGTTATTTGTTTTCGATTCCCCTTCTTCTTCTCCAGAGCATAGAAGAATCGTGAGCCACGATCCATATCGCAGAGTAACTGCATGCGGCTTCTTACATAAGCACCACGAGCCTGTCGATGTTCCATGTTACGCAGAGTCTCTTTCTTTTCTACATATTCACACTGTATGGCTTGGTCTTCAGAGCCTGACAGCCTTTGCTCAAGATCAAGCACCTCCCTATTCAGAGCCTCAATCTCTGCATTTTTCTGTCTGCTCAAACATTTTGTATACTCTTGACACAAGAGCTTTAGGTGAACCTTGCCTACATCCCACCATTGACTCAGTGTGGCAAATTCATCCTGATAACCCTTCCAGTCTGTCCACATTTCCCGGACTGCCTTTGCAAACCCTTCATCCTTTAATAAGCTGTTATTAAAGTGCCAATAGGCTGCTTTGGGCAGAGATGGTGCAACTGCCACTATCAAAGAAGCACAATTGTGGTCCGAGAAAGGTGCCAAGCTAATATTACTGGACCGAACTCGTGACATAATATGGCTAGATATATAAAGCCTATCAATCCGGGACTGAGACACACGGCCATCCCTCACCCTAACATAGGTGAAAGCATCGGTTTCTGGGTGTTGTTCTCTCCAGATGTCTACCAAGGAGAAATGGGCAATGAGTTCCCGCAAAGCTGACTCAGATGAATCCCTTTTCTGGGGAACATTCCGGTCCCGAGCCTCAAGGGTGTAATTGAAATCACCCCTATAATCACGGCTTCATCTGAGTCAATTGTCTCCATATAGGCTGATAAACTTTCAAAAAAATACTTTCTCTCTGGTCCAGTAGTTGGGGCATACAAGTTTATCAGATTGTATGTTCCACTAGACTCCCGGACCCGGAGATGTAACAGACGGCCTGGGATGACAGAATTAACACTCAGTACCTCTGGCTGGAAGGATTCTGAGAACAAGGTCACCACCCCACATGACGTCCATGTGAGGTGATTAAAAAAGATTCTACCCTTCCATTCCAGATGCCAGGTCGCTTCAAGCTCCTGAGTGATATGGGTCTCTTGAAGGAAACTCACAGAGTACCCTCCTTGGCGTAGAAAGGAGAGTACCTGAAACATTCTAAAAGGCTCCCGACAGCCATTTGTATTAAGAGTGCTTATACTTAGAGCCATTATTGTGTGTTAGTAAATGCTTTAGCCCTCACAGAGGCCTGGTGAGACAAACACTTTTTGTGGAACTTAACACTACGGAGATATTCTGCAGTTCCATAGTTTTTGGCCTCTTTTATGACCTTGATGTATTGTCTCACAGAACTGATCACCAAAGTCAAATCATGCCACTTCTCTAGAGCCATATGTAGCTTCTTCTCCAATTTAACACCAAGGGTGCTCTCAAGAAACATCTTGAGATCCTCAGCTGGGATGATTGGGGTAGAAGGATTTGTCACAACTGTGTCAACCTCCTCTTCGATGTCCCCCTCATCCATGAACTCTTCTTGGCTAAGGGATTGATAATTTCCCCTCTCCACTGGAGCTTTGATAATATCTACACAAGAAGTCGCAGGAGAAGGATCAGAAGCACCTGCTATCTGGAGACCCAGCAACGGCTCAGATAATACTTGGATTTGCTTGGAACACCACTGGAGGTGTTTGGCTCAGGGGTAGCAGATGGAATTGGCTCCTTAACAACAGGAGCTTTAGAGGCTCGATGGGCAACCTCTGCCCTTTCCACTGCCTCCTGTGCCTCCTGAATGGCAATAACATTGGTGTCAGTGGAAGAGAAAGGAGGAGAGATCTTAACATGCACAGTAGACCTTACAGAGTCTGTCTGGCTATCCTCCATATTTACAACTCTAGCCTCATTATCCTCCCTCGCAGCATTGTCTGCAGGATCCTGTATGGGGGTTGTCCCAATGTTCTCCATTTCTTGGAGTGAAATACCCTGAGGCACTAAACACTGAGGCTGGTTGTAGTTCCCAAAGCTCAGCACCTCAGGGACACTTACGGCCCACTCTGCAGGGGTTTCATTAGCTGTCCCGTTATACTCCAGGGGAAGATCCCCTGTTGGAGACAGATGCAGCACCACTGACTCTGTGGGGAGACCCATAATCCCCTCCTCTTCCCCAACTGGGTCTATAGGTGCATGGTCTGGCACCAGTTTATTGCATCCAACAGTTGGACTAGACAATATCACCACATGAGGAACAGATGTTTTGCTGCCCTTTTTGCCCTTGGATGGGGGTGCTCCATCATTGACCACTGAAACCCATTCCTCAGGTATCAGCCTGTTGGATTTAAATTTCCTCTTCTTTTTCTTGTCATTTGAAGAGGAAATGCTACTCTCTGCTCCCACCACGACAGGTGTTACAACCACCGGCATCCCCACACCCTTAGGAGTGTTAATAACAGGGTTACGTTGGTTTTTGGCAAGAACAACTGCAGCACTAAGGGATGCATTGACATTCCTCCCCCCCTTCTCTTTTGCTGAACTTGAAATGCAGGCTGTAGCCTTAGATAACTTGAGTGAAGAAGGAGGAGGTTTGGAGGTTTCAGAGGTGGGTTGTGTAACAACCCCCTTGAGGTTCTTTACTGAAGGGGATTTCTCCTTTGAGGAGCCTGCAGCAATAGATGTGGCAGGGTATGGTGTTGCATTAGAGGTACTGGGGGCAGGAACAGGGACTGTGGTCTTAATATGCCCTTTGGGGCAACTCTGGCGAGTGTGCCCCAGGTTCTTGCAAAGGAAGCACCTCACTTCTTCAGTGCAGTAAAAAATTTTATAGAGCACCCCCTCAAATGGAACACCAAAGGACCCCTCAATAGTATCTTGACCCCGAGGCAAAAGTAATTGCACCTGCCTTTTAAAAGAGAGGATATGTCTCAATCTGCTCTCCTTGCAACCCAAGGGAAGTTTAGAAATAGTTGACTTTATTTCACCGAGGGCTTGCAGGTGGGGTAGCAATAAGTGGTCTTGCAGGAAGGGGGGCACATTAGATAAGACTATCTTTATGCCTAATCCTTCTAGGGGTTCTACAGGGATATAACCACCCCCTACTGTGATGCCTCCCTGCACTAGAGTATGCACTGCAGTTAGTGTACGGGCAAATATTATGGCTTTCCCATACATTTTACTTGCTGCCACTATTACAGATGGGCCCACCACTTCAGCTGCAGCTTTTATGTAAGCCTCTATGCCATGAGCTCCTGTCATTAGACATCTAACCCCATGCTTCCTTGTAAGCTGCTCTACCCCAGCAGTGACTTGGCTTGGGTTGTTGCCAATAGCCACTGCCTGTGCAAAACTTTTAGCAGGGGTCACATTGGCTGCAGCAGCAGAAACAGAAGCAGTGGAGCTTTTTGACAGAGGCTGTGACTGGTGCTTTTTAGCATAGCTACAGCCAGGTTTTTCAGCTCCTTTTCCTTTAGGAGCTTGAGGTATTTTTTTATAATTTTGTTTTTTATTCCCTCCCATTTTTTTACAAAACAATCCACAAAAAAGTAAGCTTAATTCTATGAATCAGCAAAAGTAAATGCAACAATGAGAAGCTTTAGCAGGGAGAGGGTTAACGAGAGCAGGTGCCTGGGAGTTGCACTGCTACTAGAAAATGTTTTATTTTCTTAAATCCTTCTCCCTTTAGCTTTCTCTCCTTACAAAACAAGGATAAAAGTAAAAGCACACACACAATCTGTGCAAATAGTGATAAATTTCAGCTGAAACTAAATACAAAAAAACAAGTGAAACTGACACCCAGGTGTGGGGGAGGGGTAGGGGATCTGTCAGTGAGTTTGTAGCCCACAGGAAGTGAAGGGAACTGGGCTAGCAATCACTCACCTTCTGGGTCAAAATAAAAATCGATTTTAAATAAAGTAAATCAACTCAAAACTTCCCAAAATTCACACACCAAGTAGCTAACACCTTCACACACCAAATGAGAACAAAAAATCCTGCCTTAAACAGGGATTTCTCTGCTTAATTTGAAATCAAACAGAGAGCTTTCTTTTTTGTGGCTTCTGCAGTATTTGGAATTCCAGAACTGATAACTCATATGGGGTGTCTTCGTTTTGGGGCCCCGATACGCCACATACTTAAGCATACCTATGCATATTGAGCATCAAACTGTTCAGCGGACCCTGGGCTTTCATATTTAGGGTGTTTTATCTTGGTATATAATGATATGTGGGAGATACGATGCTGTAGACTGGACACTTTGAGGTAATTTTTCAAAAATGTAACACATTTTTATAAAAACTGCTAACTTTAGGAAAGAATTGCAACTTGGTAGTTTGGAGTACAAATATATACAGTATTTACCCATTTTGAACTCGTTAGAATCTGTTCTTTCCAATAAGGTGTAGTTTTTTTAGGGTAAACCTACTGTTAGTGGAATGTTTGGTCCTGAAATCAGATGTATGCAGTTTTGTAGAGCAGTGCTTTGGAAATTTGGTAGTTTACTGCTTCGAAGTTTTTGATCTATAGAAGTAAGAAATCTCCATAAAACTATATATATTTGGTATTGGCGCGTTCAGGAGACACAGAACTTTCCAAATCTGCCATGTTCTCATGCATAAAATAAATTATGCTTCTGATATATGTGTTTTTATCATGTGAAACTGGTTTTTTTTTTTTTATACATTTAGAAGCCCATATCTTTTTACTGGAGTAGAATGACAACAAAATACTAGCATATTTTGAAAGCTTAGGTTGTCCTGAGAAAAACAATACCTTGTTTTCGTGGGTAAACTAAAAGACCCCCCCAGGCAAGTCCCCTAAAATGAAAGAGCAAAAATGTTCAAAAACGGTCTGGCAATAGAAGTTTCAACTTGGCCAAATTGGCTGGCAGCGAAAGGGTTAAGTAAGCCAGTAGGTAGGCTAGAGCTAGTGATGAGCGAATTTGTCCCGTCTTGTCGAAAAATTCTCGAAACTCCAAAAAAATTACAAAATGCCAAAAAATTGCGAAACGCATTGAAGTCAATGGGCGTCAGTTTTCTTTACTTTTTTTTACACGAGACAAATTTTTACGCACACAGCATTTTTTTTCTCACTCCAAGTGCATTAAAGTCAATAGCCAATTTTTTTCTTATGGCAAGTTTTTTGTCTCAGAGACAATTTTGTCTTGGCGACTTTTTTGTTTCGCCCACTTTTTGTCCAAATGCATTAAAGTCAAGGCTGTTTTTTCTTATGGTGACTTTTTTGTCTCAGCAACAATTTTGTTGCAGAGACTTTTTTGTTGTGAGGAAATTTTCTGTTTCAAAAAGTGTGGAATTTCGCACTTCACTAGCTAGAGCAAATTTGGCACTGTGCTCATGCAGTGTGGAAAAATTGTCTTTTTTTTGTATGATTTCTGCAGAAAATTCTAGAATGAGTATAAACTTAGAGCCATCGAATTCCAGTGTGTCCAGTTGTCTGTATGCAGTCATAAGTTTGACTTTATGGACATAGTTAGTGACCTAGTCTCAGATGCTTAATTTTGTGGTCCGATTCTATGTACTCAATGTCCAGTTGGGGAGTTCTTTCAGTAGGTTATGTTAGACCAGGTAGGGTAAGTGTCACAAATTTCCCTGTTATTACTTCTGAGAGACCAATCAACCATAGATTACTTGCAGTCAGTTATGATTACATTGGCTTTTTTTTAAAAAAAAATTCCACTTGTGTTTGCAGTTTTTCAAATTGAATTTCACATGATGCGGGTGCTCTACCTTGTCTAAGCACTTGGTATGTTGTTGTTTTCAGTGACTAATCACAAAAGGTGGGAGTTAGCAGTTCAGCAGTTCGGGTCTTTCAATAGAGTCTGAGCTGTACCAGTTGAGGCATATGAGGATTGCTCTGGTGATGGTGGAGGTAGTGTATACATGTATATTTTTTTGTTCTGTTTATTGCATTGTGCTTTTGGTTTAGTCATGACATCTGCTTTGGTCAGATATCTGTACGTTCTCACATGTAGTATGCAGTGGTTGTCACCCAATATTTGGCAATATCTTCATGAGCTGTAAGTGCTCAGGACTTCAGTGCCCTCACAATGTATCTCCAGCATTTCTGGCACTCAAGGCTCTGGCTTGCCAGGCTCCATGCTCTGTTCAGACACATCTGCTTGGCCCCACAAATACTTTAACTTCCTAATTGGTGCCAGGTGGTGTCAAACACCCAGGAGCTATGTTCCAAGTGGTGGAAGAGCGAAGTTTAGGGTAGCTCACAGTAAATAGAGCTCACAGGTTTGTGTTTATACTTGCCTCTGGCTGGCCATACCCCCCTTACTCTTTTATTTTTTGATAATTAAGTCTCATACATCGCTTTTATTAAAGAACAAGGAAAATTAAACTAAAGAAGTATGCTAGAAATGTTGCACATTATGTTTTGGGCTTCTGCAAAGGGCAACCAAAGCCCTTTAGCAGTAAAGATCTGTGTCTCCAAAGATTCCCCTGTAGCTCCCCATCTTCTTTTCTGCCGATTCACTGCACATGCTCTGTGCTGCAGTCAGTTACTGAGCTTAGGGATTGACTCAAAATATACAGTACACATAATATAAAATGTCACAGTGTAAGGCTGATTAGTAATTAATTACTACATGGCAGCACATAAACCAGTGCAAATAGTATCAGAATGTAATAATCAGCCCTGTAGCATCATCTTAAATTACAGACAAACCTCATTTTCTGCTTGATAATTTGTGACAACCCCTAAGCTTAGCTTCTCAACAGCTGCTCAGAGCCCACTGAGCATGTGAGTTTTGCAGACACTTTCCAAGATGGTGACCCCCTGTGATAAGTCCTGGGTCATTGCTGCTATTGAAAAGCTAAAAATTTAGGCTGGTGCAATAAGTTCAGTATATAAAACATGGCATTTTTAGATGATAACTTGTATTCTTGGTCTGATGAACGTCACAACACTGCATTTATGGTGGTATGAATTGCATAGAACAGCAACAGTATATACAGGAATGTATATACCCAGCTTTATGGTTTGGTAAGTCAACCAAACAAGTGGATTTGGACATCCTAATGGCCCTGGAGCAACACATTGCTCACATAGGGGCTAATGTAGACCCATCAGGGAAGCGTGCTAAGCTCAATTGCAGAGATTTCATTTTGGCAGCTCTTTGATCTCCTGCACCGATGCCAGAAAAAGATACAATATTTCTGAAACTTAATTAAACTAAGAGTGCTCAGAACACTGCACTTCGATACATTTGTAACAAATTAAGATAAGCAAAGAAACAATTGTAACTATTTAAGATACGCAAGTCTCATGGGTGAACTGAGACTCACATCTTAAAGGGAAATTTCAGCTTCATTATCAACGCTGTTATAACACATAAACTTGGCCCCAATATGCTCATACTTTCATAACCTAAATTCTGTAAAATTAACATGGTAATTAGGTTGTGTGACCATAAAATGGGCATGGTCAAAATATTTTGCAGAGCAAATTAATGCTTTAGTTCCTCTTTACAATTTTCAATTGTTGGGAGGTATGAGATTCCAATGTAAAAAACAGCATTTCTGCTTTTAAAGTTGCCTCATTGTTGCTGCCCATGGTAACTTGTGAGGCTCTGCAAGCATCTCAACTCGCCTCATGGCATTAGCACCAATGTACTGTATCTAGTGAGTTTTATGATAAGGAAAGTTGTTGTTTTGAGTCTATAAACAGATCACTATACACAGACTACTTATAATTAAAAAGCACAAAACCTACACCATAACTATTTTACATACAAATCTGACACAACTAAACTGACTATGGAAAATGCCTTGAAATCTGGAAAGATACTCTATTGCAACATGTGCCAGAAAAAACAAAATCCTTGTCAGTGATTCTTTTTCTGTACAAATTCTTTACTAACTCAAAACAGATTAAAACATTCTGAATCACTGGAATGTTCTAACCACAAACAAAAGCACATGATAAACCTTTTTTTTTTTTTTTTTTTAATATTGTTCTCCTAAAAAAAACATCAATCTAGCCCACATATATGTAAAATATTTATAGCAGGGAAGAAAGATGTCAGAGTATTGTCTATGATAGCACAATATCCAACCAATATGACCATACTTATGGAAGAGCACTGGGGCCAGCAAAAAAAATGAAAATTCTGATGAATTATGACTTTTTATACTTATGAGATTAAAAATTATAATTATGAGATTAAAAGTCATAATTTCGAGTTTTTAAAGTCATAATTATGACTTTATATAAATGTGTATAAGGGGCACATTTACTTAGGGTCGAATATCGAGGGTTAATTAATCCTCGATATTTGACCATCAAAGTAAAATCCTTCGACTTCGAATATCGAAGTCGAAAGCTTTATTGCTATTCTTAAATCCTATAGATTAAATCCTTCAAATCGAACGATTTTCCTTCGATCAGAAATTGGTTAGAAAGCCTATGGGGACCTTCCCCATAGGCTAACATTGATGCTCGGTAGGTTTTAGGTGGCAAAGTAGGTGGTCGAAGTTTTTTTAAAGAGACAGTACTTCGACTATCGAATAGTCTAATGATTTTTTGTTCGAATCGTTCTGATCGAAGTAATAGTCGTAGTCGCAGGTCAAAGTAGCCAATTCGATGGTCGAAGTAGCCAAAAAACACTTCGAAATTTGAAGTATTTTTTATTCTAATCCTTCACTCGAGCTAAGTAAATGTACCCCTAAAAGTCATAATTATGAGTTTAAAAGTCATAATTATGAGATTAAATCTTCATATTTATGAGATTAAAATCCATAATTATGATATTAAGTCATAATTATAATTTTTAAAATGCATAATTCATCAGAAGGTTTTTTTTTTTTTTTTGCTGGCCCCAGTGCTCTTTGGTAGGTATCAGGTTACATTGTAGATTTAAAATGTATCCTTCTGCTCTAAAGGGAAACGTAATTAGATGCAAAGTCACTCTTGAAACATATAAATAATAAAGCAATAAAGTATGATTAATTTCAAAACCACTAAAATTCACATAATCTAAATGAAAACAATTAATTCATATGAAATGGTAAATGTCAAATCTGGTGTTCAAACCATGTGGATTAATATCCAAAAAGCCTCACTGGTATTTAAAAGGTGTAACGGGTCGCCTGCCCTCAAGGGAGTTTGTAATTTTTTTTTTTTTGACCCCTAGATCCAAAACACCTTGCTTACTACAGGTTTTAAAATGTTTGCCAATTGGGGATTTGGTGTCACCTTTGTCTATAGCATTCAAATGCTCCCTTATCCTATCTTTAAGGGGGCGAGTTGTGGGTCCAACATATTGTTTCAGACATGACTTGCATTCTAATAAATATACTACCCGATTACTGCAACTATTGTTATACATGCGGTTTTTACCTGTGATATTTGACTTAAAACCAGAACTAATTGAAATAACGTTGCATGTTTTATAGGGATGTTTCCCACATTTGTAGCTACACTTGGTGGACAACCAGTCACTGGAGGGGGAAGAGATATGACTGGAGACCATACTGGGTGATTACTTTTTTCCCAAAGAAGAAGATCTTATGGAAATTAATTTTAATTGTCAGTCAATATATCCTTCATTGTCAGATCAATATACAATACTGTAAGATGTTTGTGTATTATTTTACAAATTTCATTAAACTCCATACTATAGTATGTATGTACTAAAATAAATTGGAGTTTTATCTTTGTTTCCACTGTCTTTTTTGTTATTAATAATTTGTTATTAAACTTAGTCTCTGAAAAAAGACTATTCCTCTCCCGGGCACATGCTTTTAAATAGGCCAATTCAACTACATCAACAGGATAGCCTCTATTTATCAGTTTCTGCTTATATTCAAGTGTAGAGCAATTTCATCTATAGTGCAGAAACTGACTGAATGGAATGCTGTTTTTTGTATGGCGGGGGTGGCAGCTATCAGCCCTCAAGATGGTTTTGCCGGCTGATGGTTTAGTGTAGAATTTAGTCTCAATTTTACCTATGTCTGATATACCCATAAGTAGGGCATCTAAAAATGCAATGCGAACAGGATTTTTTTTTGTTTAGAGTGAATGTCAGGTTAAAAAAATTGGTGTTTATGTACTCCAGAAACATATCCAATTTGGCAGATGACCCACACCATATAAATGTAAGATCATCAATGTAGCGACCGTACCAAATGATACAGTCACTACAAGGATTATTCTCTCCAAAGACGTGGATCCATTCCCACCAACCCATTATAGGTTGGCATAACACGATACGCACTGACAAGATACTTCTACAAGATCTATCTCTCATGAAAGATATAAAAGAAAGATTTAAAGAAAATGCAACAACAGAAATGAGTTCAGTCACTTGGGAGGCCTTATAAATGTCTGATTAGGGGAATGTTGATAGAAATGGCGGCACACAGGAAACGCTTTCATCAAATTCAACATAAAGCATTAATAGAGGAGATTAGGCATCTAGAGTTGACACATAAACAAAATCCTATCCCTGAATTCTCAGCACAGTTAGCAATCCTGTGCAAGAAACTCTTTAACTTGCATGGTTTATATGTAGAAAAGGTCATATCAACAATGAGTCACAGCTTTTATGAGCATGGAGAAAAACCTGGCAAATTGTTAGCCAGATTACCGTCTCGAACTACTAGGAAGAAAGGGGGAGGTTAGGCAGTCCATAACACCCAGATAGCTGCAGAGTTCCACAAATATTACTCAGACCTATATCAGCTCAAATCTCAAGCAGCTGCTAACTCAACTGCTACATCACAGTAAATGCAGGAGTTCTTAGATTCCACCCTCCCCCAGTTAACAGGGGCACAAAGCAAGGTGCTAGAGAAACAGATTACTCACAAGGAGATTTTACAAGATATATGGTCCTCCACATCTGGCAAAAGCCCTGGCCCAAATGGGTTTACCATACAATATTACAAAGCATGTTCAGATTCCCTTCTCCCGCATATTGTAAAAGCCTTCAATGCAATACAGCAAGGCTTACAATTCACACAGCAGTCCTTAGAAGCTCACATCTCCCTTCTGTTAAAGGCTAAAAAAAACCCAGAAGAGCAAGGCCGTTATAGGCTGATCTCCCTTATTAATTCAGACATGAACTTGCTCGCTAAAGTAATAGCAACCAGAATACAGCAACATCTAGGGCAACTGGGTTTGTCACTGGAAGGGAAGGCAGGGATAATATAAATACATTGATTAATATATTACATTATGCATTGATCAAAAAGATTCCACTCATGCTACTGTCAACTGATGCCGAGTGTCAGGCTGGGCCACAGGTGTGTGGCTTGCAGGTAGGAGCCAAGGTGCTGTGTAACATGGATACAGCAGGTATTTAAGGTGCTAATACACAGGAAACATGTTGTAACGTGAAAGATTTATTAAAGCAAATGCAGGCAACACAACTGGTTTAGATGCAAAAGAAAAATAGAAGTCCTTTTGCAGGGTCAGTGGTCAGAGGCAGACTGCAGACAAGAGTGATCCTAACAATTGGCAAAAAGGTCAGGACTGGCGGCAAACTAGGAGAGTCCTGTAAACTGGCCAAGGTCAGGGGCAGGCTGAAGGCAGAGAATGGACTGAGAGACAGGCCGAGGTCAAATACCAGGAGATCCAATAGTTAATGGGAGCAGGAAACGGAGAACCAGGCAGGACAAGGAAAGGAGCAGGGAACAAGGCTCTAATCACCAGCCCTATCCTGAATGGCTTGTTTGAAACCTTCAACAAAATTAGAAATTTTAAAATAATTTATGGTAAATCAACTACATTGAACAATCGCTCCCCTCCTCCAGAATTAAAGTGTCCACACTACAGAGGAACAAATCGGATGGGGGAGCTAGGTGTTCCAGATTGCCTAAGATACCTTCAGGGCTCTGATCTGAATAGAATCATTGACTGGTCCCATTACCTAGATAACAAAGATTGGAATGAGTTTGAACGACAATCTACATGCACTCATCTGATCCATCTCCCATGAATAGATTTATCTGATGACCCATAGTTAATTAGCAGACTTGGAAACGTTGTCGGCCAGACCAAATAATTCACCCCTTGAATTCCAATATTTTCAGATCAGGCATTTTTATATGCACTTAGGGGGCAGAGAACGGCTAGGCAGGAACATTTACCCACTTTGAAACCCTATGCACCACCACCAGTCCACCGAGCCACACAATCTCGGTATTATATAAGCTTTATAAGCCCAGGGGGGATAGCAAGCATTTGCTTTTCAACAGGTCCTGGGAAATAACATTGGATTAGATTGATCTGTAGAGGGACTCAGAAAAGACTTAAGTAACATGGTTTTTAGCTCCTGGTTTTGCTGAATTATAAAATTGTTACTAGATGGTACCACATACCCCATAAACTGTAGCAAATATTTTTTTTAAAACCGGATTGCTGTGTTCCTCCAGAAACAAAGTTTTACGAGGACGGGGAAAACAGAAAAGATTATAAAGTGTAGTATCTCAGTGTAAAAGTATCTCACCCTTTGTGGGTTAAGTGCCTTAATTATTTAACACCTTGTGAAAAAACACTCCACACCTCTCAATTAACCTCCAGCATGCATGTGTTACACAGACCTCAATATCTATACGTGTTGCCTATTTATAGTGTGGTTACATTTAACACATACTCCAATTGTCCAAAGTCCCCAAATGCAAAACTTCTTTAGACACGTAACTTGTGAATGGGTAAAAGGGAAAATAGCATCAAACCGCTGAATTCCTAATGTCTCCAGTGGTATAGAATACTCACAAGACGTGAGTTGAAATAGGCATAAATAAATGTGAGCTCCTTTCCGTACTTGAACTCCTCCTTCTTTACTTGGGTGAAGAGAAAAACAGCGTGTGCAGAAACGCTTAAAAACTTTTTAATAAATAAACAATGAAGCACACTCACAAACGAGTTCTTGATAAATCGCATAAAAAGTTTCAGTGTAAGTCCCCAATGTCGCTATGGCTCCTCGGCATCCCTCAGAGCTCAATCCGTCGAATATAATATTGAATATAATCGATAGAAAAAAAAGAGATTATATAATGAACAAACATCCAAAAATGGCCCTATTTTACATTTTGCACAAAATACATAAAAATCCAATTACACCACCAGGCAGACCTATTATTTCGGGCGTCAACTCTCTAACCAGCAATCTTTCACATTACATTTATACAAAATTACAAGTCTATGTTAAAACATTACCCTCCTACCTTAAAGACTCAACCCAAATACTAAATATACTTAACGAATTAAGATGGAATCCAGAGTGGTTGCTAGTAACTTTAGATGTAACGGCACTTTATACAAGCATTCAACATGAACAAGGCCTAAGAGCGATCCAACACTATCTAATAAAGGATGAAGAAATGAGTCAGGGACAAAGGGAGTTTATAATTGATAGCATACAGTTTATCCTTTATCATAACTTTTTTTGGTACGAGAGGGATTGTTACGTACAGGTTTGTCGGACAGCCATGGGAACGAGGTTCACGCCCAGTTATGCAAATTTGTTTATGGGTTTCTGAGAAGATACTATATTGGAACTCGCATTGCTGAACATGGACCTCATTCTCTGGAAACATTACATAGACAATATTATCATACAGAAAATCGACATTAATGATTTCTGTTTGGATTTTACCCTTAACTATAGTGCAACTAACATACATTTTCTTGATCTACAAATCTATATTGAAAATAACGAACTTTTAGCATGCACTTTCATCAAGGATGTAGACACTAATACATATGTCTTGGCCTCCAGTAACCATAACCGTAACATAACCCAAAATGGATTTGAAATATCCCAAAAGGTCAATTTAAAAAAATAAGAAAAAATGGTAGTACATTGAGGGAATATGACACTCAGTCCAAGATTTTAAAGAATAGGTTTATTGCAAGAGGATATAAGGAAAGTATGATACAGGAGACCTATGAAGATATAAGGGAACAGGATAGAAAGCAAATGTTAGAATATAAAAAGATAAGTGAAACACCACCAGTAAATAAACAGAAAGAAGAGTCAAACATGTGTTTTGTAACACAATACAATCTGAAGGCCAGAGAGATTAGCAAAATTATCGAACAACATTGAAAAGTTTGGATAAAAAATTGGAAACTATTCTCCCAACAAAACCAAAGGTAATCTTTCAGAGAGCCCCTAATCTTAAACAAAAAATTGGTGCATACATGTAATGTGGGGTTTACTAAGATGAGGGAAGAGATATACCCTTGGTTTTTTCCATGCAGCCTCTGTAAGGCATGCCGGTTCGTCACAAAAACTAAAACTTTCAAGAGTACTATAACTGGAGAAACCTCTCAAATAAAAGATCTAATTAAATGTGAAACTATAAATGTGATTTATGTACGAGTGTCCTTGTGGCCTCCAGTACGTGGGAAAAACACACAGAAAGTTACGTGAGAGAATAGGTGAACATATAAATAATATAAGAATAGGGATTACGAAACATTTTTTGGAAAAACACAACAAAAATCTAATAGGTTTAAAATGGGTAGGTATTGAGAGGATTAATAAGGACTGGAGAGGAGGAAACTTGGTTAATAAGACCCTCCAAAGAGAAAGTTGGTGGATACATAGGATGGAATCGCTAAATCTACATGGTCTTAATGTTGACTTTAATCTGAGAGCGTTTTTAGAATAACTCTTTACAGACTGTGTTTTAGATTTTAAATGTTGAGGTTTACACGTATCATGCTGATGAGATTGTTTTGTGAATATTTATAATATGTTGCAACATAACTTTGTAATATAATCATTCCTGTAGCAATTGTATCTTTTTAGCAACAGTATCACTTATATCTGTATATGGAAAGTAGCATTTTATGAGAAGGGATTGTTCTTGATCCCTGTGTAAATACCTACTATGTGACAAATTGTTTAGGATCAATAAAGTTACTTAAAAAAAAAAACTGGCTGAGGGAACACGGAGATAAAACAGTGCAAAGTAGGTGGGGACGTCATCGCTCAAGGAAGAAGCCCTTGCCCTTTGGCAAGATGGATTGAGCTCTGAGGGATGCCGAGGAGCCATAGCGACATTAGGACTTACACTGAAACTTTTTATGCGATTTATCAAGAACTCGTTTGTGAGTGTGTTTTATTATTTATTTATTTAAACGTTTTTAAGCGTTTCTGCACACACTGTTTTTCTCTTCACCCAAGTAACGAAGGAGGAGTTCAAGTACGAAAAGGAGCTCACATTTATTTATGCCTATTTCAACTCCTATTTCAACTCACGTCTTGTGAGTATTCTATACCACTGGAGACATTAGGAATTCAGCGGTTTGATGCTCCCTTTTACCCATTCACAAGCTACGTGTCTAAAGAAGTTTTGCATTTGGGGACTTTGGACAATTGGAGTATGTATTAAATATAACCACACTATAAATAGGCAACACATATAGATATAGAGGTCTGTGTAACACGTGCATGCCAGAGGTTAATTGAGAGGTGTGGAGTGTTTTTTCACAAGGTGTTAAATAATTAAGGCACTTAACTCACAAAGGGTGAGATACTTTTACACTGAGATACTACACTATATAATCTTTTCTGTTTTCCCCGTCCTCGTGAAACTTTTTTCTGGACGAACACAGCAATCCGGTTTTAAAGAAAAGAAATTTGATCAGGCAGAGGAAAGCCTGAGATTTGCTGGACCTAATTTTCCTGGGGCTCAAACTTATATATTTGAAGCAAATATTTGTTGGAGATGCCAGTCAGATATAGGGGCATTGCCTCACATTTTCTGGGACTGTATGAGAATATGATCATATTGGACAACAGTCCTCCGAATGTGCAAATTAGTCTTGGGTCATGAATTACCAGACTCCCTAGCTCAGACCTTACTTTTTAGGGTTGTATGGCATATGGATAGTGTCTCAGACCGGACATTAGAAAGGCACTTATTTGCAGCCAAATTCCCCTCAGATGGAAAAACACTACTCCCTCTCACCCAAAGAATGGCTGCTTAAGGTAGACACATAGTGGGGTTTGAGGAGCTTTCTGCATATACAAACAAGCAAAGGAAAGCTTTCAGGAAAACTTGGCTAAGGTGGTTTCTTTTTAAAGAATCAGAGGAATACAAATTGACACTTAGGGGCACATTTACTATGGGTCGAATATCGAGGGTTAATTAACCCTCGATATTCGACCATCAAAGTAAAATCCTTCGACTTCGAATATCGAAGTCGAAGGATTTACCGCGTTTACTTCGATCGAAGGAAAAATCATTCGATCGAACGATTAAATCCTTCGAATCGAAAGATTCGAAGGATTTTAATCCATCGATTGAATGATTTTCCTTCAATCAGAAATTGCTTAGAAAGCCTATGGGGAAGGTCGTTTGATTTGAAGTCTAAGTCATAGTCGAAGTAGCCAATTCGATGGTCGAAGTAGCCAAAAAAAACCTTCGAAATTCAAAGTTTTTTTCATTCTAAACCTTCACTCAAGCTAAGTAAATGTGCCCCTTGGTCTTTGAGACACACCAATAAACAAGTCAGACAGGACACCTTCAGCCTGACTTATATGGGTTCCCTGGATCAGTATAGAATGCGTGTAAATGTAAATATAGTTATTTTAGGCAAATAATGTAAAAGGCATCAAGTTGAATTTAAGTAACATCATTGCGGTATTGATGCTCATAATCTACCTGAGTATTAAACATGTACTTTTAGAAATTATGATGGAAGTGTGAAGATGATGTGCAATCTCCTCCCCCCTTTCCTTCCTTTTTCCTTCTGTACCCCACCTTTTAATGTTTATTGTCTACTAAATGTTCAATAAAAACTATGGTACAAAAAAAAATGTGAATGCCTTGTTAGATAAATGCTTTTATGATTTGGAGTACCATAATTATTTTGAACCTAGCAATGTCATTACTATAATGGAGAAATCATGTGCATAAAACAACCAAACTTCCAGTCTGTATCAGACAAGAAGATCCTTTACACAGAAAGAATGATTCATTTCAGAGAAATGTTCATCTGTTATTAATCTTTCAGGATATAGTTAGTGTTCAGATACAGAAGATATTGCTTTGCGGAAGGATTGAAAGTAGCTTTTCCCTAGCAGCCTGTGAGATTACAATGTGATTATAAGCAACTCAATACTTTATGACAGCATTAGCATGCATGGGACTAACAATCATGTTTCATTAATTCAGCTCGAATGAAGCCTCATTTTGAGCCTTGAGGAGCTTAAGATTTATGTGAAATTAATAACATAACAGATGTCTTCACAATTTCACTCCTCTTTTAAAAAATGCTTTGAAAAAGTTGAATGCCTAAGAATGCAGTCTGCAGGGATATATACACCCATGGGTATACCACTTATTGCTTCATATTATTCATATCTCTAAACTAAGTGGAATTTAAATGTCATCTTTATATTAAAGTCATATTTCCCATTATTATATAAGCCCGTTACTTTTATTAATCAGTTACTTTGGATATTACTTGATTTTTATTTATAAACAAATTTAAATATGTGAATAAAGAGCTAAATCAGTAATTTTTTTCAGATTCATTAACTAGGATACATACTTATAGGAACTGAAACAATATCACAGAAAAAAGACTGAAACAATATCACAGAAAAAAGACTAACAGGCCCACCTATTTTGATACATTTTTCTGTAATATATCTGATGATAACATATTGTTTATTTGAAGTGTATTTAATAGATATTTAAATATTTAAAAATAAAACTAAACTAAAAAAATATTTCGAAAATATGAGTTACTTTTTTTTACTTGCCTGCATTCAAGTAGTCATACATTTAGGTGATAGTGGTCATTAAGTGACAAATTGATATAACTTGTCAGAAATTATGTTTGCCCAAGGACCCCACGGAGAAACAATATTTCGAATTTTCATGCAACCATCATAGAGTGCCTTTGGTAACACACTTGTGTAAAGAAATAAATGTCAGGCATTTTCTTGCAGCCACACAAACATGTCAACATTTGATGATTAATGGTGCAGGTGTTGTTTCCCCAAATATATCTGGAAGCAGTGATGTACAGTTGAAGTTCATCAAATTGTTGTTTGCTTCCTGATTACATCAAAGGTGACATCACTGGGGCGTGGCGTGGACGTTGATGCGTGCGGACGTGTGCTGAGGAGCTCCGTGTTTGGAACTGGATTTAAACCTGCTACAAACAGCCCAAGTTCTCTCTCTTCCCTATTGGAGTTGGATACAGGTCGCAAAGAACAGTAAAAAGAACCCGCAGATGGACTTAACCTCGTTCCTTGCTAAACCGAAGACTCCGATCCCCAAGCCGACGGATGACGCAGTACGGCCCGACTCCGCAGAATGCTCTAATAGAGATACTACTTCGCCTTCAGCTGAGGCTACAGATTTGGACTCTCTCCCGGTTACGGTGAGCATTCTTAAAACTTTACTAGGGGATCTGCAAATTTCAATACATTAGGACTTTAAAGAAAGTATAGATGCCTTACGCTCTGATATACAGCAAATTGGTGGCAGGGTTGATGGGCTTGAACATAAAGTGGACGAGCTCCGCCATGCTCAAAACCAATACACAGAATGTTTGGAACTGTTTAACACTCAAATTATCACTATTAAGGACAAAATGGCCGATCTAGAAGATCGATCACGTCGTAACAATGTCCGAATTCGAGGAATTCCTGAAGTGATTTCTCTAGGAGAATTGGATGAGTATTTTCACAAAATGCTAGAGACTCTCTTGCCGCAAGTGGATTTTATTGAGCTGGAAGTGGATAGGATTCATAGGATTCCTAAACCTAAAAATCTTCCAATGGATTTAACACGTGACGCCATTGCTCGGTTCTTCTTTTCCAAGACTAAAGGCTTATTCCTGCAGGCCTTCAGGGATTCCAGAGTAATACAAAAATGTACATGTATATGCAGATCTCTCAGTTCATACTTTAGCTCATAGGAGAGAGTTCGCCTTGGTTACAGAGACTCTGTGGAAACAGGGTACTCTCTATAAATGGGGTTTCCCGGTACGTTTAATTGTTTTTAGAGATGGAATGCAATCTACATTTTCTACTCTTAAGGAAGCGATGTCTGCTCTAGCAAAATGGGGGCTGTCGGATACGTTAATGGATACTACAACTCCAAATATCCCAAAGAAGAGCCCTCTAGATTGGTCTATGGTTTCTCCACGCAAAGAAAAGCAACCCCAGCTTTCTGATACAGCTTAAAGAAAGAGAGAGATTGCTTATCACTACATTTTTTTTTTTTCTTGGCAACTGACAAATTCCAGTTCAATTATTGGCCAATGTCCGTTTTTACTCTCCAGTTGTTTATTGTTTTTTTTTTCTATATAGGGGTCGCTAGTCGGGCGATCTTGAGTTTTTCCCCCCAATGGCTGGATAGTGCGGCTATAAGTTGCAGTAAGGTTTTTACTGCACATATCACCCTGGCAAGCACTCAGTGCTACCTATGGGTACTTTTGATTTTTCTTTTTATCTATTTTTGTTTGTTTTTTTATTGTCTTTTTTCTGATGTTATTTTTTTCATAATTTTTTGTACTTTTTCTTGTATTATTGTTTTTTCTTTTTTTTGTTACTGACCACCATCCTACAGATACCCAAGAAGTGTGATCGCACGTGTTCTGATCTCATTGTTCTCTTTTATATCTCCTGTATACCTGTTGAATTGTACAAGCAGCTATTATCAGTGCATACTCATTTTGAAAATTATGTATTTGCATGTCTTTCAGTGAATGTCAAAAGTCTTAACAACCCAGTTAAAAGGAAAACTGTTTTAGAATGGGCAAGAAAGTCTAAAACTGATGGGTTATGTTTGCAGGAGATGCATTTTAAAATGGGCTCTCATCCATCCTTGCAAAATTCTTGCTACAAGGAGGTATTTTATGCAAATGCCCCGTTAAGAAAAATGGTGTGGCTATATTAATTAAAAGTTCATTGCAAATTAAAAATGTGAATTATATGGCGGATACTCATGGGAGATACATAATTCTTAGATATGAGATTGCTTGTAAGAATTACACTATAATTAATCTTTACGCTCCCAATACACATCAAACTAAATTTCTTAACAAGTTGCTATCTCGTGCGCAGGTGGGTGAAGGCAACAAACAAAATTACATTTTAGTGGGTGACTTCAATATGGTTATAGATCCTTATTTAGATAAATCGCCGGTTCTGAAGGGACCTTCTATGCGAACTTCTATTAATTTAGCCAGGACCTTTCAACATTCTTTGAAACAATATGATCTGTATGATGCATGGAGAGCATGGCACCCAACTGAACGTGATTATACTTATTTTTCAACAGCTCATCTGTCACATTCACGAATTGACTATATTTTGCTAGACAAAACTATGTTGGATATTGGGGTAGTTCCCTGGTCGGACCATGCCTCGGTTGGTATGATGATTAAGTTGAACTCTTGCTCGGTTCCGATTCCTGCTTGGAAGTTAAACAACTCGGTTCTCACGCATAGTGAACATCTTGATCATCTTACCAATCTTACGTCTGAATTTAGAGAATTTAATGTTACCCCAGATGTCAACCCAGACACTGTGTGGTGCACGTATAAAGCATTCTTAAGGGGGCATATCATAGCTTTGACCTCTAGATTAAACAAACAGAGATCTAAAACCTTGTTAGATTTGAACCTGCAATTAATTCAGGAAATGGATAATTTGAAGAAAGTTCCAACCGAGGCAGGCTCCCAAAAGGTATCAGCTCTAAAACAGCAAATTCACTTGATTCAACTAGAAAGGGTTACTTTCCAAAGTACCATGCTCAAGCAAAGGTATTGTGCACAGGTTAATAAAGCTGGAAAGTTGTTATCAAACAAATTAAAAGAAGCTAAAGCTAGGATATACCAAATTAAAACATCTGATGGGAAAATTCTTACTAACCCTCACCAAATAGCAGCTGAATTTGGGACTTTTTACCCAAAATTATATAATCTTGATAAAAATAAGGATGTGTACCAACCCACCCCACAGGAGAGAGATACATTTTTAGCCTCTTTAAACCTGCCTACACTATCAGAGGACCAACTTGTTTATTTAAACCGACCAATCACAAGTGAGGAGATTTTAGCAACTATTAAAACACTTAAACTGAATAAAGCACCTGGACCAGATGGATTTTCCAATAATTTCTATAAATCAATGGCCCAGAGCATTGGCCCACTGCTATTGCCCCTTTTTAATAACTTTGCATCCCAAATTACTCAAAGGGAGGAACTTTTTCAGGCCACCATAACTACTATTCTGAAACCTGGTAAGGATCCGAATTTAGTAGCAACTTATCGACCAATTTCACTACTTTTACTACATTCGGATATAAAAATTTATGCAAAGATTCTAGCACTTAGGCTTAATCCTATTATTAAAACTCTGATTAATAATGATCAAGTAGGCTTTGTGGCAAATAGGGAAGCCCCAGACAATACTAGAAAACTAATTAATGTAGCACTTCACGCCAATATATACAAATCTCCATGTCTTTTGCTTTCATTGGACGCGGAGAAAGCTTTTGATCGGATAGCCTGGCCCTTTTTAAAAGCAGTTTTAGTGAAATTTGGTTTCTCTGGTCCCTCACTAGATAGTATATTAGCACTTTATAATAATTAGCACAATCCAAGAAGTATTCGCACACCCTGGCCCTCTTGAGAGATCCCTGGTGCACAGCAAAATGGAGGAAACGGCAATCTCATGATCCAATGGCGACAAGAAGTTCACCGTCACACAGGTAATGCAAGCAGGTTATACTTTGCTAAGTGTTTATTACAGCATGCAACGTTTCGTGGTTACCCCCTTTATCAAGCCCTACCCTTTATAGAAGGGGTAGAAACGTAGGGGAATTGATCAAACGTAAGGCATTGCCCCCTAAGGGGAGGCGCAATATCCTAGGTACGCAAAGCACCGGTACCTTTCCTTGTAGGAACTGTAGCCATTGCAAAACTATCATCCCTGGAAGTTATGCCACTCACCCACATCTTGGTACGAAACATGACATTAAAGGTTTTTTTACGTGTGACATGAAGGACTTTATTTACTGTATCAAGTGTCCATGTGGTTTAGCTTATATTGGGCAGACAAGTCGGGCCATTAAATTAGGATTAAATGAAGACAAATCAAATATCCGGACCTATCGGCCATTGCCCCCTATGCCACAAACTTTTACCAAAAAATCTGAAGATAAACTTGATAAAACAAAACCTGAATCTTTGTTGGCGAAGCATTTTTTCTTGCAAGGACATCAATTATCCCAATTGAGATGGCAGATTTTAGAAAAGGTCAATTACAAACCGGGATTGGATAGAAAGAAATATTTATTACAAAAGGAGTGTTTCTGGATCTGGCTTCTTCAATCTCGTCACCCGAAGGGGTTAAATGAAGAATTCAATATGACCTGTTTCTTATAATTATGCTAATATTGCTTTCTCCCCTCTTTCAGATAAGCAGTTTTGCCTGGATTTGCCTCAGGGATAGATTCCTTTTCTCCTGATAGGGTAAGATAGCTTTTGCTCCTGCCTTTGATCAATAACAGCTTTTTTTATAACGTTTTAACCTGCTTTCTGTTATCTTGTTTCTTTTTTCTTGATATTGGGACAATTTTGATACTTTTTTACCCTTTTGATACTTTTTGATACTCTTTTTGATACACTTTTAACATTAAGTACTGTGTCAAAATTTTTTATTCTTTTCAGGAAGGATTAGCCACTAATGGACACTTTTCTACGAAAACTGTATTGCACTAAGGACTAATTTTTCTTCTGGTATCGGCTTTTTGCACAAGAACTAATAGATATAATTTTTTATGTATTTCTAACTATTTGTGTTAACTATTTCCACTTTGTACATGCCCACTCATTTGATCATGTGATGTGTTTAACCTGTAAATTGTTTTGTGCAGTCTGTAATTTTATGCTTGATAAAGGGGGTAACCCCGAAACGTTGCATGCTGCAATAAACACTTAGCAAGGTATAACCTGCTTGCATTACCTGTGTGCCGGTGAACTTCTTATCGCTAATGGATATTACTCCTCATATTTTCGATTGACTAATGGAACTAGACAAGGATGCCCTTTATCCCCGTTAATTTTTGCTTTGTTAGTGGAGCCTTAAGCGGAAATGATTAGATCTACGCCCTTAAAATCAGGTTATAAAATAGGACATAAAGAGTACAAGATATCGCTATTCGCAGATGATGTCATATTATCCCTATCAAATCCTGAGAAATCGATCCCAATCCTTTTTGAGGTGCTTTCTCAGTTCTCTTGGGTTTTGTACTATAAAATTAATACTTCTAAAACAGAAGCTCTTCCCATCTGGATTGATACTGTGAATCTTTTACAACTAAAATCGCAGTATATGTTTGAATGGCAACGAACGTCGATAAAATATCTTGGTATTAAGTTAGCTATGTCTGTTAAAGAACTATACAAACAGAACTTCGCCCCCTTAATTGGTAATTTTCGCAAACTTTTAGAGGATTGGATGTATAAAGACATCTCTTGGCTAGGTAGAATTGCAGCTATTAAAGCTCATGTATTCCCAAAGATTCTTTATCTATTTCGGACCATTCCCATTCGGCTTCCCAGTAAATTTTTTCAGGCTATACAGGCCTTATTTGTTAAATTTGTATGGAAAAACTCTAGGCCTAGGACATCTGTTAAGGTTTTAACGAAACATAAAACAAGAGTGGGTTTAGGTTTCCCACAAATTTAAGCATATCATGAAGCAGCACATTTGAACTATCTCCAGAGGTTTTTGAACCTTAATAACCAACCCCAATGGGTCCAACAGGAAATAGATATCTCCAGGTATCCATTTGGACAAACTTCATACTTGATATGGACACATCCTAGACTTCGCCCAAAGACTGTGAAACTCTTCCCAACGACAAGTACCACTTTTAAAGTATGGGACGCAATCCAATATTTGGATAACTTAACAGCAGGTTTACATCCATTTTATCCTATTGATGCTTTTCAACATGTTATTCCTCAAATTAATTTACTGCCTTGGATCAGATCGGGGTTAACAAAGTTTGAGGATCTCTTTCATCAGACGTTTTTTCAATCTTTTGGCCAATTGCAATTAAGGTTTGGTTTTCCCACAACAAACAAAATTTTTTGTCTACTTACACCTTAATAGTTATTTGAAATCCCATTCGATCGATAAGATTAAACAATTGTCTTCAACACAATTAAAACTAACTAACCTGCTTGTCAAACAAGCTCGGATTTCACAATACTATTTAACTTTGATGGAGGCAAATTCTCAGACTCCAGACCTATGTCAATCAAAATGGGAAATAGAACTGAAATCCCCAATTGACTATAGTGATTGGAATACCGCTTTTCTATTGCTAACCTCGACCACACAGTCAGTTTGTTTGTTAGAAACTAGTATTAAACTAATGTACAGATGGCATTTGGTTCCGACGAGGTTATTCGCTATATACCCTAATACTGCAACAAATGTATGTTGGAGAAAATGTGGATGTGTGGGTTCATTTCTACATATATTGTGGAATTGCCCGAAAATTTTACAGTTTTGGCAGTATATATTTGAAATTTTTACAATGATTGTGAATGTACCAATAACCTTGGTTGGCACTTTTGAACCATTGGACAATATCCCATGGAAAGCTAAATGTTTGGTGACTCACATACTGGCAACGGCCCGAATAATTATTGCAACAAATTGGAAATCACCATGTCCACCGGATAATAAATAGTTTATTGCGTTAATGAATGAATCCAGTAAATTGGAATATTATATTGCAAAAAATAAGCAGTCTTTACATCGGTATTATGATAAATGGTTACCATGGAACGATAGTTCCTATTCAGAGGATTTTCTGACGTCTGTTTAGCTTAATGGGCTGCCGATTCTGCTCTATCAAGCTACGTGTTTTGTTACCTGTACTTGCTATTTAATGCTCTGCTTGTCTATATATTGCACTAGTGAGAGAGTTTGATACACACTTGTGGCATATAGTCAATGGGGTCAGTACATGTTTTTTTTTTTTTTTTTTTATATTTGGTGTGAGTTTTATGTTTTTGTTCATTATGAATGACTTTGGATAGTAATGTAACTGATATGATATCTGCACAAACTTACATCTGCTGCAGACTCATGTGCTACTTATTGTGATTTATACTGTATGCCTACTGGGCTTCTCTAGCTCAATGTACATGATTGTAATGTCTATCCTTTTGTCAATAAAAATTGTTGGAAAGTAAAGGTGACATCACTAAACTCCCCAATTGACATCCCCTCTACTATGATTGCAGCAGGTAATTCTCAGATGCCCGTTTGGCACTGTCTTTATATTTAAAGTGAAACCGTTAACACTACACATAGAAGGAATCATGTTTTAGGATGATGGCTTACATGGGAGGACAAGAATAAGTTAAGACAACGAAAATTTGAAAGAGGGAAGAAGGGGCTATAACAGCTAAATTAAAAAGGGGTCAACTAAAAGTCAATAAATGAAAAAAGGGGGACATTTAGATAAATGTGCAAAAAGAAAGGAGGAGTGAAAGAAGAAAATGTTCATAAGAGGAGAAAAGTGCTTTAGTGTATGGAACAAGAGAGAAAATAACATATGTATAAATGTTAAAAACACCCTGTTCAGAGTACCATTTGTGTTGTACCTATTCTAAAACAAGCAATAGAGAGAAAGAAGAGAATCTGGTGGCTGGTGAAAGCAATTGAACCAACAAGACCAAAACAAAATGATAGGTATTTTTAACTGTTATTTTAAAGAAAGGTTTGTATATTTAACTACTGTGGTTTAGTTTTTAAAAGCCTTTTATCTGTCTTAGTTTCTAATGCTAAATAGCAAAATTTGGTATGCTATTGTGTTTACAGCAAGTTTGTGAGAAGCTGCTTTACTTTGTAGTTAGATTTCCCTCAGTTGAGGTGGGTGGGGTTTGATTAGTGCACCTGAACAGAAAAGTCCAAGTAATCTTAAATCTGCTGAGGTCATGTAGAAGTGAATGGTAGATGTCCCTTTTACAAATGGAAGATCATGATCTGCACTGGGTTTCAGTTGATAATTCGAATAATTTGTGGTTTTCATGCTGTAATCAAAAAAAATCAGAGTTTAAGGGTATCAAATAGGAAAAAACCTACAATTAGGTGTTTTCCTGCACCAGATTTATTTAAGTTAATTTATTGATAAATAAGGTAAAAATGTGGATGCTGGGGAGGAAAGCTCGGAACTGGTTTGTATGGAGCAGGATGACTCTCGGAGCACCTTGGGAGGCAGTGTTTCTAATACGGGTGGTGGGGAGAGTGCAAAGAAGGATAGACAGGTTCTAGTTATAGGGGATTCAGTTATTAGAAAGGTGGATAGGGTAATCTGCCGTAAGGACCATTCCTGCCGAACAGTCTGCTGCTTGCCTGGTGCTAGGGTCTGGAATGTGGTGGAGAAAGTGGACAAATTATTGCGAGGGGCTGGGAAGACCCAGTGGTCTTAGTACACATGACAAAGTTAGAGGAGGTGGTGAAGTTCTTAAGAATGATTTAAAAAATCTAGGTGTAAAGTTGATGGCAAGGTCTTACATTGTAATTTTTCAGAGATATTACCAGTGCCATGAGCAACGTTAAGAAGACAGTTGATGCTTAGGGAGATTAATACATAACTGAGAAATTGGTGTAGGTAGGAGGGTTTGGGGTTTTTGGAGAACTGGGCTGATTTTTCATTCAGCTGCAGGCTCTTTGTTAGTGGTGGACTGCATCGCAATGATGATGATGCAACTGTTTTGGGGGAGAAGATGGCTAGAGGGTTGGAGGAGATTTTAAACTAGGTGTGTGTGTGGGGGGGTCAGTAAAGGATTCCCTGGAAGACAGGTTTGATGAGGTAGTGGGCAAAGGAAGGGAAAATGGGGAGGAGATTTGGCTGGGGGTACTGTTAAGGATAGGGAGGTCCATATGTCATATGTTCAATATGGTACCAGTATTAAATGTATGTTTGCAAATGCAAAGAGTGTGACTGGTAAAATGGGAGTGCTGGCACTAGAGGGAAAATATGATGTTATTGGTGTAGCCGAAATATTGCTGAATGAGTCACATGACTGGGCAGTTAATTTCACCTGGAGGAGGTGTATGTCTGTTTGTTAGGCAGGATTTAAAAGCTAATATAAAGGAGGAGGTAATGTTAGAAAATAAATGGGCAGAAGTCTTATCGGTGGAGCTCTCCACCAATTGTAAAGAGTCCAGTGAATTAATTGTAGGAATATGCTATAGACCCCCTAATGTAAGTGAGCAGGAGGAAGCTAAGCTCCTGTTGCAAATAGAAAAGGCTGCTAGTTTGGGGAAAGTCATGATAATTGGGGATTTTAATTACCCTGATATTGACTGGAGCAACAGTACTGCCAGGTCTGTTAATGGGAAACCATTTATAAACTTGTTGCATGATAATTTTATGGCACAAGTTGTTGAGGAGCCAACCAGAAAAAATACTATTCTGGATCTAGTGATCTCTAATGGCCTAGAATGTATAGCGAAGTAATAGAAGTAATAGAACCCCTGGGTAATAGTGACCATAATGTGATATCATTTAATATCTGGTGCAGAAAACAAATATACACTGGGGCAACAAAATTCACAAATTTCAAAAAAGCTAATTTTAGTTACTTTTAGTTCAGTTATTTTCTTCTGTGTATACAATAGACGAGTCAGAGTTCCCAGACACAACTCCAAGCTGCACTGTTGCTCAGCTCAATCTAGTAAGTGGCTGACTCAGGATATGGTTCATAAAACTTTACTAAAAACGTATGTAAACAAGGGGCAAGGGCATGATGGCATACACCCCAGGTTCTAAGAGAGCTTAGTTCAGTTTTAGACTGGCCCCTATTTCTGATTTTCTCAGATTCGCTTTCATCTGGTATGGTACCTATGATTTGGAGAAAAGCTGATGTCATTCCAATATTTAAAATGGGATTACGATCTCAGCCTGGCAATTATAGGCCAGTAAATTTGACATCTGTGGTGGGTAAATGATCTGAAGTCTTGTTAAGAGATCACATTCAAAATGTTGTCATAGTGAATGGCATTATGATTTATGAGCAGCAATCAGCATGGCTTTGCATCGCTTGTGTGAAAATTGTTGTGCTTCAAAATAATTTTGATGCCCACTGACTTTAATGCATTTGGACAAAAAAGTCACCCATGTAAAAACTGTCATCATGTAAAAATTGTCACGTGACAAAATAATTTTGACGACCAATTGACTTCATAGCATTTCACAATTTTTTTTCCGTTTCACTAATTTTTTGGCAAAGTGAAATGAGACAGATTTGCCCATCACTATTGTTCATTGTAGGTAATGTATCAGTGTTTGCAGATGACACAAAAGTATTCAGCCCAATTAATTCCATCTTCGACCTTGGACTCCTTGTAGATAACAAACTTGGCTGTATCAAGCAATGCCAGACTTCAGTATCAAGGGCAAATAAAGTCTTGAGCTGTATTAAAAGGGGCAGGAAGGGATCATTCTTCCACTGTATAGAACACTGGTAAGGCCACATTTAGAATATGCCATACAGTTTTGGTCTCCAGTGCTCAAACAGGATATTATTACATTTAGAGAAGGTACAGAGAAGGGCAACTAAACTGGTAAACAGTATTAAAAATCTTAGCCATGAGGAAAGACTCGCCAAATTGGGGTTGTTGGAAAAGAGGCGCTTAAGGGGTGATATATGATGTATAAATAGGTTTTTAGAGTTGTGAAAATGTGGGAATCCTCTCCCTAAATCGTCGTCCCTAAAAGTCGTTCAGGCTGATACATTATATAGCTTTAAGAAGGGGTTGGATGGCTTTTTAGCAAGTGAAGGACTACAGGGTTATGGAAGATAGCTCATAGACAAGTTGATCCAGGGACTAATCCGACTGCCATTTTGGAGTTGAGAAGGAATTTTATTACCCCTCTGAGGCAAATCGAAGAGGCTTCAAATGTTTTTTTTTTTTGCCTTCCTCTGGATTAACTAGCAGTTAGGCAGGTTAAAACAGAGTTAAAAGGTTGAACTTGATGGACATGTGTCTTTTTTCAACCTGACTTTCTATGTTACTATGTATGTTACTACTATGTTATATAGTAATGCCAGATTGCACCTCAATGGAAGGGGGTCCGAAGTGCTAGTGGAAATAATAGCCAAGAGGCTGGAGGAGTGTTTAAATTAGGCAAGGAGGGTGAGATAGAGAATAATGGGGAAGCTAGGGTAAACTGCAGTAGGATTAGTAAGCAATTATGGGGGGCAGTGAGGGGGGCATACAGTTTATCAGCTAAAGAGATCCCTCTTTTACAAGGAAAACAGGCTAATACTAACTTAAAGGAACCAAAAAAAGGAATGTGTTTTTTAAAAAAATTACAATGTACTGTTGCACTCCACTTGTAAAACTGGTGAGTTTGCTAAAGAAACACAACTATAGTTTTTGTAAACAAGCTGCTTTATAGCCGTGGGGGCAGACAAACAATAATCCAATTGTATACTGTTGAGCTTATCTGTTATTTGCTGTGTATCCTGTGCCTTTACTCACGTTTCATCTTTGAATTAGCTGCGGCCATGGCTACACAACAACCTGTTTATATAAACTATAGTAGAGTTTCTGAAGCAAACACACCAGTTTTACAAGTGCAGCACAATAGTACAAGAAACTTTCATTACTTTAAAACACTTTTATTTTTTGAGGTTACTTTTCGTTTAAGAATCAATTCTTCAATAAAAATGTACATAACAGAGAGAGAAGTAGTAAAGTCTGTTGTATGTTGGTGAATGCACAGTTTAACAGATAAAATGGGAATGTTAATTGCATGCATTTAAAATTATGATATAATTTGTATCACTGAGACCCCATGGGATGAAACATGACTGGGCTGTTTATTTAAATGGTTACACCGTTTCTAGTAGGGACTGATGGATTATAAAGGGTGGAGGAGTTCATCTGTATATAAAGCCTGAATTAAAGCTAAACAAATAATCATGGATGGCAATGGATGTGGAATCCCTTTTGGTTGAGATTTCAACTGGGCAATCAGTCACAAGAAAAATTATCATTGGTGTATGCTAAAAACCACCTTGTAAAAGTGACAAGAATGAAGCCCAGCTTCTTTTTGGCTACTCAAAATAGGTCAAGTTATTATTGGTGGCCAGTTATCCTGAGATTAACTGGATTAATGTGGTTGCCAAGTGAGAAAATGGTAGCAGGTGTGTAAATAAGCTAATGGGGGTTACTTATTAAAACTCGAATTTTTAGAGAAAGAAATACTCAAATTATTCAAAACTAATTATACCCCGAAGTTGCTTAAAGTCAGAATCTAAAAATACTGCATCTAAAACCTGTCAAATTCATCTAAAGTCAATGGCAGCTGTCCCTCTAACCATTTAAAGATGTTTGTAACCTTCATGAATTTTGTGATATTTGGGGTGTTTGATTCTGCTTTCCGAGGGATTTAAGTCTAAATTAGAAAAATTCGATATATTCATAAAAACTCAAATTTTTCAACCTGATTCTTTCAAGTTTAATTATTAGTTAATTAACCAAAGTTATGGACGGAAGTGAGGTTGAATTTGTTTCTGGTACAATATGATTCAGATTCATTGTACAGCAATGAGATATAATCACAGGAAATGAAATGAGGAGCTGTGAACACAGTGTTGCTAAGGCAATCACACTGCAAGTTTGTGTATATTAAACTACTAATCACAAGAGAAGAAAAAGAAGAAGTGAAATCAAAACACTGTTAGTCCATAAACACTCACTTCAAAGCAAACTAGTTCAGTGTGGCGCCTATATAGTATAATTGGCAAAACTGCCTTTTATAAATGTAACTTTTAATAAAATTAGGCTAAAAAGAGGAGCGCCCACAAAAGACAAACCCAATGCTAGTAGCCCATAAGGCCGCAGTGCAGGAACAATGTCCTTAAAAAACATTCATTTAAAAACCAGCAAATGGTGGAAACGGTGGTATCTTAATCAGCCAACAAAAATACTTTGCTGGTAGTAGTATAAACCATTGGTTACAGTGCAAACACTACCCGTTCCCACCCTTCCATTTGTGCCCCAAGTTTGTCAGCATGAACCTGCCTGTCTACGTAGGGACAAAGTGGGAGCTAAGCTGCCACCGTCCACCTATGCCGCCCAACGCGTTTTGCTGACTACTTCAGCTTCCTCAGGGGCATAAGTGTTGGGCGCTCATCTTTTCAAAGTTTAAATAGGCATTCGTGCCGCGTATTCGCGCTAGTCGCGTGAGATTACGATGAGTGCGATTTCCGTGCATCATCAATTAAGGTCGTAAAGACGTTGGTGCGTCTTTTCGCTGGCGTATTTTCGCACAATCATATTGCGCCTGCGTGCCTGACAAATATACAGGCTTTTTTTTGACCAATAGGAATGTGAAATGCGCTGGCGAATAAAATTAGAGGAACTGCTATATATTTAACCCCCTATGAAACCAACAAAGGGTACCTAGGTTCAAAACTAGTTAAAGGTAAAGTAACATACAAAAATCAGAAAAATTAGAAACATTAGAAAATTAGAAAACGGTCACACAATTGCGGGAAAGAGGGGAAAACTACCAAGCGAACTTTGCTTGAAATACTTAAAGAAAGGGTTTAAAGGTGAAACCCTCATTGAGACCAGCGGAGGACCGACTGTTAAGCCAGTAGATCCACTTGGCTTCACATTGTAATAATTTGGTGTCAATATCACCCACTCTCGTAGTGGGTTGAAAATGTTCAACAGCAAAAAACTTCATAGTGTTGACATTTCCACCATGAAGTTCATTGACGTGAATGGCTACAGACGTATTACGTTTGTTTCTAACGTCCCCCACATGTTCTAAAATACGTCTCCTAAATTGTCGGCGAGTTTTACCCACATAAAGTTTGTTGCAAATACACCTCATAATATATACTACTCCAGGGGTCAGAGCGGCCTCTAATACTGTTAGTTTTTTCAATAAATGGACAATCTACACAGTTGCCACATTTGTAGCAACCCTTGGTCAACTCAGAGAGCCATGTGGATTTGGTGGTAGTAGTAAAATGACTATGCGTGAGGCGGTCCCTAAGATTTTTACTTCTCCTGAATGTACTGTAATTACAGGGCGTGCACCTATTACTTCCTTAAGGACTTTGTCCTGTTCCAAAATGTGCCAATGTTTGTTAAGAATATTAGAGATCTGTTTGTGCTCGGTACTATAGTCGCCCATGATCCTAATTATGTTGTTAGATTTTTGTTTGTGCCGTTTCTGTTGATTTTTGGGCAACAAGAGAGTTGTCCTGCTGGATGTTAGTGCTTTATGATAGGCCCTTTTTAAACAATTGTGACTATAGCCTCTGGCTCTAAACTTTTATGTTACTTTACCTTTAACTAGTTTTGAACCTAGGTACCCTTTGTTGGTTTCATAGGGGCGCGAATGCCTATTTACACTTTGAAAAGATGAACGCCCACCACTTATGCCCCTGAGGAAGCTGAAGTAGTCAGCGAAATGCGTTGGGCGGCATAGGTGGACGGTGGCAGCTTAGCACCCTCTTTGTCCCTATGTAGACAGGCAGGTTCATGCTGACAAACTTGGGGCACAACTGGAAGGGTGGGAGCGGGTAGTGTTTGCACTGTAACCAATGGTTTATACTACTACCGGCGAAGTATTTTTGTTGGTTTGCTGGTTTTTAAATGAATGTGTATTAAGGACACCCCTTATGGGGTTTGTCTTTTGTGGGCGCTCCTCTTTTTAGCCTAATTTTATTAAAAGTTACATTTTATATAAGGCAGTTTTGCCAATTATATTATATAGGCGCCACACTGAACTAGTTTGCTTTGAAGTGAGTGTTTATGGACTAACACTGTTTTGATTTCACTTCTTCTTTTTCTTCTCTGCAGCAATGAGATCCAACAGAATATTCAAAAACAGGCAGAGGTTGGTACAGACAGCAGAACAGCAATGGTCAAGGTCAGGCAGTGGTCAGTTAAGAGGATCAGACAAGATATCACATCCAGGAACTATGGAGCTTAGACCTATACTGGGCAATGAGTCAGAGCAGATTAGGGGATTTTAGGGGGGTTTTGTAGCCAGAATGTAATAAGCACTCACCCTGGTGGTCGAGGGGGTCGGCGGGGACGCCCGCCTCACCTCTGGCAGGGACGCCCGCCTCACCTCCGGCAGGGACGCCCGCCCTGTGTATCTTCTTTGCCAGCAGGGTAGCTCTAGGGCGCGGCATGCACTGTTGGTTTATATAGACGTATTGACGCTGGCGTAAGACGTCAGCACGCAATGGCGCCAAATTCAAATGGATTAAGACTCATTGCCCATTGCTTGGTTCCATTTCTAAGTTCCTGGGTGCTATTCCTGTTTATTCTGTCTTCTGATTTGTGTTTTGACCCCTGCCTGCCTGACTTTTTCCTGACTTCTGTGATCCTGACCGTGGCCTGTTCGACTATTCTACACTCCGTTATCCAACCTGTGCATGTTTTGACTACTCTGATTGATCTTCCGGTTTTGACCCTTGCCTGTATGACTCTGCTTGAATTCTCAACAATAGTGTTTAGCCGCACACCACTTACTTGCTTGCTGGGTGCATCCGTATCCCTGGCAGCCTCCAAGCCAAATATTGCACAGATATATGAAGTGGGAAGGAGCACACCAAAATGTCCAGGCAATGCCTTAATTCATATGCAGATTTATTGAGTGCACAAGCTTTCGGCGAACATGGCGCCAATATATGCGAATACGTTCATGTATGAATTTGAAAATAAATATATACTAAATAATCCTAAGTGGAAAGAACGTATTCTGCATTATTGGCGCTATGTGGACGACATATTTCTAGTGTGGGATGGCAATATAGAACAATTTGAAATAATGACACAAGAACTAAATAAGGCACATCAGACAATTAAATTCACATCCGAATATTCGGAGCAAACACTGGCCTTCTTGGATGTCAATATTTCAATTGTGGACAATAGCCTAACCACTACAATGCATTACAAACCAACTGACTGTAAAATCACTCTATTGCCTAGCAGTTGCCATCCCCCAGGAGTATTTAAAAGTCTACCCCATGGCCAACTAAAGAGGGTTAGGAGAATTACCTCTAATGACAAATTGTATGACCTGGAATCCGAGGGAATGGTTAAAAAATTTGCAGAACGGGGCTATAATAAAGAAAATTTACAAATGGTCAACCAGGAAATTAAAAAAATCAAACGTGAAGATTTGCTCGCCAGAAAAGGGAAACAAACAATAAAAAAACCTAGAAATAATAGAATAACATTTGTCACAACTTTTGGCATTCTAACTCCATTTGTAAAAAGAAGCATATTGAAAAATTGGAAAATTCTAAGAAATGATAAGGAAGTAGGGAAAATCTTTAGGGACACCCCACAATTTTCTTACAGACGAGGGAAAACAATTGGCCAGACAGTCTCCAAAAAGATTCTGGAAAAACCAAAAACGACAGGACTGCTAGCACCTCTGAGAATGGGTACCTTTGAGTGTATTAAATGCGCACACTGTACAGGTATTATTAAGGGTGACAGTATAGCGCATCCCACCAAAGGAACTCCAATTAAGATAAGAGGCCACTTCACTTGTAACAGCTCCAATGTAATATATCTGATTAAGTGCCCGTGTGGTTTGCCCTATGTTGGGCAAACATCAAGGTGTATAAAAATTCGTCTAAATGAACATAAAAGCAATATAAGGAATTACAATCCCGAAAAAGAAAAATTAAAAAATGAAGATGCAGCTAAATTCATAACTGAACTATCAGTGGCTAAACATTTTTATCATGCAAAGCATACTGCTGCCCAGGTGAGGTGGACTATATTGGAGCAGATCAGGATGCCCAGAGGGGGTAATATTAATCAGCAGTTACTCAGGAGGGAGGCTTTTTGGATTAACAAAATAGATTCGCTTTCCCCCAGGGGGCTTAATGAATGTTTTGGATTGAGATGTTTTCTATAGATTTTATATATTGTATATACTATTATTTTACATTGCATATACTATTTTGTTACATTGTTTTTAACAAGATATTTATTGTTACATTTTTCAGATAAAGAGGACTATGATATTTGATTCGTGTAATATACACACAGATTGACTACAATCACTTGGGATACATGCGTTATTGTAAGGTCTGGAAGGGTTAACAAGTCACATGCAGGGTTTGGTTTCCTGTGTGCACTGGGGGGTGGAATGTTTAAATTGCACTGTGTTCATTGTTTCTGTATTGCACCTGAGGAAGGGGTTCTGACCCCGAAAGCTTGTGCACTCAATAAATCTGCATATGAATTAAGGCATTGCCTGGACATTTTGGTGTGCTCCTTCCCACTTCATATATCTGCTTGAATTCTGCCTCAACCGACCCAGCCTGTTTGTCTACATTTTCATCTAACCCTTGAACTGTGAGCTTTTGCCCAAAAGACTTTGCTTAATGATCATGCCCCTTTGCTAGTCCAGAACCCTTGCTTGGCTCCTCTCTTTATAAGACCTGGCAGCATCCAATTAGCTGAGGGCTCCTCCCTAGGTGAAAGGTGGCTGTTAAAGGCAGAAGTAAGAGCCGAGACCAGGGAGCCTAGCATTGGTTCTGGATTCTGGGTGCCGATTCGTGACACAGACTAATGACTTACACAGTTCAAGCCATGCTTACGTGCAGTTACAAACATAGTTATACAAGTGAACCAAGGCCTTAGCTGTCTGCAAACAAACAAGTGCTGGTGCAAGGCACTCTGGTAGACCACATATAGATCAGACCAAAAGTTGGTGGATAAAAATAGATAACCTTTATTTATACAAACGTCTCTCACCTAATGCGTTTCATGTCACTAGGACACTTAGTCATAGGCTTGGACACTTACAAAAATGGATCAGTATTTAAAGGCCTAAACACCATTTTCAATGCAATATAAATATATAAATAGAAAATGTTATGATATATATATGCAAGTATGTATCCAAATGGTATTAAATATATAAATATGTAGACATAAATATGTAAATATATTGATATAAATATCTAAGATTGTGTTTAACATAGAAACAATTTTCCGAAGAATAAATATAATGCAAAATCAAGGTATGTTAAGGCGATGTAAATAATCGCATGGGACCGCATATATATATATAAATATAGATGTAGATATAAGAGTATATGCACCGGGAGGTATAGCTAACGATAGTAACAAGACACATCAAAATCTGAATTCATGCCCTTGGGTAGCCTAGTGTCGAGAGTAAATATCCAAAACACTTCATGTTTAAGTATTTTTTGCAACATATCTCCACCCCTTTATGGGACTGTGAAATGCTCAATTCCTTGTATTTGGAAATGGTCATGGTTTCCCTTAGTGCAAGACAAATAATGTTTTGATACATTTGTGGACTTATCATTCCCGAATATCAAAAATATGTTCCCTGATGCATTTCCTCACACTGTGAGGCCTCTCCAACATATTGCATGTAATTAAGTAAATAACATTTTTTGTATTGCAGTTGATATATTGTCCCATTTTATAAATCTTTTTTGTAATATTGCAAACAAAATTTTCACACAATATACAAAAGAACATGATTTGCAGAGCCACGTTTAAAGGTGCCTCAGCAAGAAAGCCAGGTGGGTGTTTTTTTCTCAAGCACTAGATGATAAGCTCTTTCCCAGTGTGTCACACTTCCTAGTTACAAATCTGCATTCTGAGCCAAGAATGACAGTTTAACATCTGTCTGTAGTATATGAAGGTGTGTATTAATACCTTTGATACTGCTGAGGACTAAAGGTAAGAATGCATAATGATGCTCCTGGCTGCTTATGTCGAAAATTTACATGTTTTGTTAGAGGAAGATGTTAAGGATGGGATGAGGAAACCTGCAAGATGGTATTTGCAGCACAATCCTTACGGTAAAGGGTGGTCCTGGCCTTTTAGAAGGATGTCCAAATAAATGATTTGTGTACAATGGAATTTAGAGGTAAAACAAAGGTTGAAATCATTATAATTCAAATATTGAACAAGTTTCATTCATTCCTAGTCCAAATGAATATTAGATCATCTGTGTGATGTCTGTAAAAGTATATATATATTTTTTATAAGGATTATCATCACCATAGATATATCTATATTCCCACCATGTCATATAAAGATTCGCATAGGATGGGGTGAACTTGGCTCCCATAGTTGTGCCCTGTTTCTGAAGGCAATATTTCTCATTGAAAAGAAAAAAGTTGTTTGTTAATAAAAAATGAATAGCTAGTTAATATGCATCATATTATTGACTATCTGACCACTATCCTTAATAAAAGAAGAAGAATGTAACACTAGCAGTTGTAAATAAAAGTCTACCAATTCAGATAATACCTGCTATTATGGGTCTGCCCAAGGGTGGTCTAGTTGGTTTATGGACCTTAGGTAGGTGATGAAAGATGGCTACAGTAGGATGTATGATTTTTAAATTATCGCCAACTTGCCAACACCCAGGTCAATATATTTATCAACCAGAGTAAATAGTAGATTTTGATAACGTAACAATGGATTGTCTTTAAATAACTCGTAAGTATTAGAATCGGCTAGTTGTCTCTCAGCCTCTAACATATAGGCCATTTTGTCCATTACTACTACCAAACCACCCTTATCTGCAGATTTGATGACAATATTCTTATCCATTTTTAAATCTTTCAGGGCTTGGCTTTCTTTCATGGTTATATTAGAATTAGTCAATTTTGTAGCACTGTAAAGTGCAATAAGATCTTGTTCTACCTGTTTTTGATATGAGTTGATATTCATGTCTCTGAGATAGGTAGGATACAAGTCTGTTTTTGTACAGAACTTTTTCTTTGTTTCATTCTGCTCCACCCCAACTCTGATATCTGATTAGTTTTTCTAGCGTTGGAGTGATTCCAGCGCAAGAATAGTACACATTTCTTTAAAATTAGGACTATTAGAGCCTCTAGACCTATCCAAATTATGTCTAACTTCAGTCTCATTCATTTCCGCTTCATTGTCACAATGAAACAATTGTTTTTTAATCAAAATCTTCCTAATAAATCGGTTTACATTCAATATAGTTTCAAATAAATTGAATTTCTTAGAGGGACAAAAACTCAAACCTTTTTCCAAAAGGCTAAGTTCATTCTTGTTTAATGTCCTTGATGAGAGGTTTAAAACCATTTGTTCTTTTTTCTCAGGGTGTGCCATTGTGTGTGAACTGGGTCTCCCTCTTCTGATCTTTTGTCTCGTCTCATGGGTATCATGTGTTGTTGTTCGTTCTGAGTGCATGTCCCCATGTTTCTTTGCAATGAATGTGGAGACTTGTTCCCCGAATGTTTCCCAGAAAAAAACTCCAGAGTCATGTTTTCCCTTGAATAAGAAAAAGAAGAGGGAGAGTCAGCAACATAATCAAATTCTTGTTTTTCTTCAAAGGAAAACATGGCTCTGGATGTTTTTTCCGGGAAACTTTTGGGGAAATACCATCTTGCAGGCTTCCTCAGCCCATTATATTTCCGATGATAGACAGAGTGCTAAAGAAGGTGAAAGAAGATCAAGCAAGAGTAATTGCAGATGCATGCAATGAGTCATGGAGAATTTTGGGTCCTCCCACAGGTCAAGGATCTGTTGGCTCAGAGTTAGTTCCAGTATAAAGGACTGGAAAAGCTTCACTTGACGGCGTGGAATTTGACAGGTCCCTATTAGTTCAAGACGGCCAGTCCGATAAGGTGATTTGGACTATGTTACAGTCTCGGAAGTCATCTACAAATGAGGCCTATACCAGAAAGATGGTGTCTGGAAAATAAGGTGGTGACCTTGAAATTTTAGATTTCTTACAACAAGGTTTTGACAAGGGCTAAAACCAGGTACAATTAGGGCACAGGTTTCACAGGAAATTTCGGCGTTTACTGGAATTGCTCTTTCATCCAATCCTTTGGTGGCACGGTTCATGAGGGCTCTAGGGAAAATGTATCCTTCTTACAGGGAACCCGTGTCTATCTGGGATCTGAATGTAGTTTTGAATAGACTTTGTGCCACTCCATTTGAACCAATAGAAGACTCAGACATCAAGTTGTTGTCTATGAAGGTACCCTTTCTGTTAGCAATCACCTCAGCTAGGAAAGTTGGAGAACTAGGAGCCCTCTCTATAAAGGAGACTTTTCTCCTTTTTCTAGAAAAGAGTATTATTGATGACTGTTCCGTCCTTCCAAAATGAAAGTTTCTTCAAATGCTAATATTAATATTGCCTTCTTTTTTCTCTAACCCAGATAATGAAGATGAGAGGAAACTTCATTCTCTAGATGTTGCAAGAGCATTAAAATATTATTTACGCATGTTTAATTCATTCAGAAAGTTGGAAAACTTGCTGTTTTCCTTTGTTGGGAGGAATAAGGGCAGTAAAGCATCCAAATTCACAATTGCCAGATGGATCAAAGATATGATTCTATTATGTATGAATTGGAGGGTCTATTGTCTCCAGAATTCATCCAGGCAGATTCCACCAGAGCAGTGGCCACATCTTGGGCAGAAAGGAGTCAAGTTTCAGCAGAGAAAAATCTGTAAAGCGGCTTCATGGAGCAGTTTGCATACTTTCTCGAAACACTATAGGCTTGACATCTGGGCTTTGCAGGAAGCAGATTTTGTCAGAAAAGTTCTTCAGTCTGCGATGGCTAGAAGTTCCGTCTCTATATGAGAAAATTACTTGCTATGTCTAATGCTGTGCTGCTGCATAGGATGTAAAGGAAAGTAGAAATTTTTTCTTACCATAATTTCCCTTTCCTTTGGATCCACGCAGCAGCAGAGATCCCACCCTGTTTTCAATAAATAGTTGTTGAGCATTATATGATGTTACTTTTTTATTACAATAGCGGAGGTGGAGTAAAGGAGGGGCTTTTATGAGATGGTTAATTGTTTTAGCGTGTGTCTAACTGTCTTATCTTTTAAAGGGTAAAATTAAACTCATGCTGTGCTGCTGCTTGGATCCAAAGGAAAGGGAAATTACGGTAAGAACAAATTTCCATTTTTATTTACATACCATTTGTGTCCAATGTTTCAGTCCTCATTAGGACCTCTATCAAGGATACCAAACAGTGATCAATATTTGATTTAAATAGACTTTAGCAAGTGAAAATATGGTGTCAAATGTGTGTCAGTTGCATACTAATTAATTCCCAATAAAATTCATTCAAATTCTGTGCAACATTTTGAACAATATGAAAAGTTATAAAGTGCAGATTGTGCCTATTACCACTAGATGTCACTCATGTTAATAAAATCACTATGTGCAAAAGTTACATTGCTATGCATCAATACGTTCAAAAAATGTATTGGTTAACATCAATGCTACATCATTGTAACATTAATAAAGTGAACAGATACTATGATAAAAGACATAGGGGCAAATTTACTATAGGGCGAAGTGGCTAACGCTGGGGAAAACTCGCCAGCTTGACGTCATTTCGGCACTTCGCAGATTTACTAACGGGCGCTGGCGTAATTACGCTAGTGAAGGAGATAGACTCTGGCGCAACTTTGCACTCTAACGCCAGGTGAATTATAGCTCTGGCGAAAGAGCGTTACTATGCAAATTCACTACGATTTTCATTTTACTGAACGCCAGACTTGCCTTTGCCAACACAGACCAGGCAAAGTGCAATAGAGTCAATAGGACTTGGTCCAAAAAAAGTTGAAATTTTTTCTAAGTCCCAAGAAAAGCTGGCGTCTTTTCCTTTTTACAGTGTGATAGGTTGAAAAAGATCGTAAATTATTTTTTGGGTACCCTCCTTTCCCCCTACATTTCCTTACATATGGCACATAAACTATACTGTGGGCTCATGTGTAGGGCAATATAACAACTCTATTTTCTTTTATTAAGGTTTTTATTATTATTATTAACATGTATTTATATAGCGCCAACATATTGCGTAGCACTGTAAAGTAAATGTGATTATACAACTACATCACATGAATTACATACATAGAATATATGGAGTAACAAACATTACAATCAATACAGGTACAAAAAGGTGAGGGAGGCCCTATGCATAGGCATACAGTCTGAAGGGAAGGGAGTAATACACAAGGTGTGGGAGTGGGCAAGATCGAATTAAGTGGGTGAGAAATGTGGTATTGTATGTGGTGTTGCGTTTGGTAGTTAAGCAGAGTGAGGGTAGGCTTCTCGAAAGAAGTGCGTTTTCAGAGATTTCTTTAAAGCAGAAAGGTTGGGAGAAAGTTGGACAGACCGTGGGAGAGAGTTCCAGAGGAGGGGTGCAGCCCTTGCAAAGTCTTGAATGCGAGCATGTGAGGAGGTAATGAGAGAAGAGTTGAGTAGCAGGTCAGTAGAGGAGCGTAGTAAGCGATTGGGTGAGTATATAGAGATGAGTTAAGAGATGTAGGGTGGGGCAGAGTTATGAAGTGCTTTGAAAGTCAGTGTCATTAATTTGAATTTGATTCTGAAAGGTAACGGAAGCCAGTGCAGGGATTGACAGAATGGCAAGGCAGAGGAGGAGCGGTTGCTGAGGTTTATGAGCCTCGCAGCAGTGTTCATTATGGACTGGAGAGGTGACAGTCTCTGGAGAGGGAGGCCAATTAAAAGAGAGTTACAGTAGTCTAGACGCGATATGATGAGAGAGTGAATAAGAATTTTGGCAGCGTCTTGGGTGATAAATGATCGTATTTTGGATATGTTCCTTAGGTGGAAGTGACATGATTTAATAAGTGACTGGATATGAGGAGTGAATGACGGGGCAGAATCTAGGATAACCCCAAGGCACCGGGCCTGGGGAGAGGGGGTGATAGTGGAATTGTTAACTATGATGGATACTTCGGGGATGTTACCGGTGTTAGTTGGAGGAAAGAGAAACATTTCAGTTTTAGAGAGGTTTAATTTAAGGTAGCGTTGCGACATCCAGGTAGAGATAGCGGACAGGCAGGAGGAGACGCGAGTTAGGAGTTCTGGGTTGAGATCAGGAGATGAGAGATAGATCTGAGTATCGTCAGCATAGAGGTGGTAGTGGAAACCATACGAATTTATTAATTTGCCAAGGGAGGAAGTATAGAGGGAGAATAGTAATGGTCCCAGGACAGAGCCTTGAGGAACTCCAACAGAAAGAGGTAGGGGAGAAGATGATGCTCCATTGTAGGAGACACTGAAGGAACGATTGGTGATGTAAGAAGAGAACCAGGACAGGGCTGTGTCACGAAGGCCAAGCGACTGGAGGGACTGGAGGAGGAAAAGGTTCCCTGGGCTTGTGTAGTGTACTTTATTTGCTGCAACATATACGTCCATTGAAATGTAACTTCCCGCCGTATGCAAATTATCTAATGCCAGCGCAACTTCGCTATGCCTGGATTAGTAACGCTAGCGCAACTTTGCAAGCACTCGGCGATGGCGACGAAATTTCGCAACTTAGTGAATTAGCGTTGGCTGTGTGAAGTTGCGCCTGGCAAAGTGTGGCGAAGGCACAATTCGTCCTACTTTAAAAATACAAAAACTTACCATTATATTATAATAAATCTACTATATAAATAAACTTTATGATTCTAATTACATATTTTTGGCAGGATGCTTAAAAGTAACTTCACCCTTTTTATCCCAGACAACAGCCTAAATTCATATGACTATTCAAGCCTTTGTGTGGGCTGCCATCAGAAGCCACAAGGTCCCTTACAACTAAAATTTCTAGGTCCCCTGGTCCCCAACCAGCCCAGCCCCCAAGCACTACCCCAGACCCCACCCACTCCATACCACACCAAAGAAAAAGGGCATACAGACAGTGCTTTAAGCAGAAAGCTTTATGAATCATATCCTGAATCAGCCATTTACTAGATTGAACTGAACCATCAGTGCAGCTATGAAGTGAGCCTGAGAACTCAGGCTCCTCTATTGTACACAATGAAGAAAAGAACTGATTTAGCACAGTTGCCCTTTCTGCATCTGTTATAACCATACAGGTACCATTATCTAATGGAGCAACACTCTCAAGCTGCATCTTTTTACTAATTATATATTTAAAAAACTTTTTGGGGTTAGTCTTATTCTCTGCAGCAATGCACTTTCCTTTCTTTGCCTTCCTGATTGCTGATTTACAACATTTATTATAGTGTTTATATTCATCAAATGCAGCTTCTGACCAAACAGTCTTGTAGTTATTAAATGCCTTTCTCTTCTTTCCTATTAACTTCTTTACTGCTATATTAAGCCACATATGGTGATTCTTAGAACTTTTACATGTTCTCCTTAATGGAATGAATTGAAAACAGTAATGATTTAATATCATTTTAAATGACAACCATTCTATGTCTTTTGCTGAAAACATAATGCCCCAATCAATGCTCTGAAAGGCAGCCCTCAAGGCACTAACATTAGCTTTTCTGAAATTCATGGTTTTTGTTGCCCCAGTGTATATTTGTTTTTTTGCACCACACATTAAATTATATAACATTATGGTCACTATAACCCAGGAGTTCAATAACGTGTACATTTGCTATAAGTTCTGGGTCATTTGAGAGATCCAGAATAGCATTTTTTCTGGTTGACTCCAGTCAATAAATGGATAATTAAAATCCCACATTATCATTACTTTACCCAAACTAGCAGCCTTTTCTATTTGCATCAGGAGCTTAGCTTCCTCCTCCTCAGTTACATTAGGAAGTCTATGTCAACTTTACATCTAGTTTTTTAAAATTGTTCTTGAGGACTTCACCACCTCCTCTAACTTTGTCATTGGTACCTATGTGTAGCAAGACTGCTGGGTCTTCCCCAGCCCCTCCTAATAATCTATCCACTTATTTTACCACATGCCGAACCCTAGCACTAGGCAAGCAGCAGGCTGTTTGGCATGAAGGGTCCTTAAGGCAGATTACCCTTTCCACCTTTCTAATAATTGAATCCCGTATAACTAAAACCTGCCTTTCCTTCCTTGCACTCCCCTCACAACCCGTATTAGAGCCACTGCCCCCCAGGGTGCTCTGAGAGTCAGTCTGCTCCATACATGCCAGTTCAGAGCTTTCCTTTCCAGCATCTTCAGCCAAAATGGAAAATTTGTTGTTTTGGACAAGCTGTGGACCAGCCCCCCTTCCCTTTCTGTCCCCTACTTCCTCTCCTGACTATCACAAACCTTGCTCCCTCATTTGCCTTCACTGCCCCTCTCCTCCCCCCACTCCACTAGCCCCTGCCAGTGGTTGCTCTGTGAGCCTCTTTTCCTCCCCCACGTTTGCCGCTGCCCTCAATGCTGCAAGAGTCTGCAGTTCAGATTCCAAGATGAAAACCCACCGACATCATCACATGTAAATACTGCATGAAACTGCTGCTCCAACACCACATACATGTGACAAGACACACACTGAATAATAACCTTACCAGATAAGTTCTCTAGTGATCGTAAACAATTTTGGACTTTCTGGGTTGCAGACTACTATTCTCGCTACAGCCAAGGACTTATTCTAATAAACGCACTAAAGTGGGGGCTATAATTTCATTCCTTTCAGTTGAACCACAGATATGGGCTTATCATTTATTGGAACTGAATAGTCCTCTTTTGGCAGATGTGTAGACTTTCTTTGCCACTATGGCTTCACTATATGACTATCCTCATTGACAGACTACTGCAGAGACTGTCTAGAAAAAATGTGTTTAGTGGGAGCACTTACCGGACGCTGGATTCAAACGTGCTGCACAGCCAGCCGCCATCCCATGTGGTCAAAAAGATTCCAGAGCTTCTGATGAAGTGGCTGGATGCCACGAAACGCGTTAAGCGGGCAGCCAGGGTTCACTGCTGCTGTAATCTGTTTTTACATGTTTACTAAATAAAATTTTCATTTTTTAATACTTTTACTGGACTCTCACGGTGCTCCGCTGTTTTTTCTTCTTGTACTGCAGAGACTGCCATTCAATTTTAGGTTCAATGAAATCGGCAAGTAGATTACTATGCTGCTGAATTCTGCAGATAGGCTGTGTACACTGGCTGGAATGAGTCTTCCTTGAGACATCATTATCGTTCTGGTCTATCTGCACAGCTAAAGGAAGAGCTGGTCAGGACAGGGGTTCCTGGTAAGTTGAAAGATTTGATCCAGTTGTCTATCCAAATCAACCGACGGCTTAGGTTTCCTGGTTGTTACCCATGGCTCCACTTCCTGTTCCTACTACTTCTTCGATTAATGTGGTTGAACCTATGCAGTTGGGATTAATCTGCCCAGGGTTGTCCCGAGAGGAGCAGTTAAGGAGGCTTCGCCTCAATCTTTGTATCTACTGTGGTTTTTCAGATCACCTCCTCCGGTCCGGTCCTGTTCGTCCATAGGCTAATTCTCATTCTTTTAAGGCAGGTATGAGGATACAACTTCATCTTTTAAATGCCCATGTTTCCTTACTCCTTTCATTGGGAAAGAAATCATCTTTAAGTGGCAGTAATTCTTAACTGTTGCAGTAGTTCTGGTTTGCCTTGGCTTAAGGTTCATAACCCGGTCATAGACTGGTCTTATGTAAATGTAACATTCTCCTTGTTTTATTGCTTCCAAAGCGGTTTTCAACCTCATTCTCCAGTTCAGGTTAAGTCTATGGCATGTACTAAGACTGATCAAGAACTAATGTGTAACACAGGGTTTCCCAAAGTCAGAACAGACTCCAAGGACCCAGTGACTGCTTAGCCTTCCACCTATAACAGTCACCTTACAGTCCAGGTCAAACACACCAAAATCGCAGTACAAAACAGGATCCAAGAGAGTAGTTGAAAACAAGGCAAAGATCAGGACAGGCAGCAAACTGGGGCAGGCAGGGTCAGTAACAGAACAGTAGTACAGAGAAAACACACCAAGGAACTATAAAATAGACCTAATATTGGGCAAGGAGTAAAAGGTGCCCCCATTAGCCCACCAGGGTAAGTTCTTACATTACACCCCTCTAGAGGGGGCCACCAGACAACTATTTTTCCCAGGAAACTTTGCATAAAACTGCTGTTTGAGATGGTCCGCATGAACATCAGAGGATGGAACCCAAGATCTCTCCTCAGGACTATGGCCCTTCCAATGTACCAAGTACTGCAGCTTACCCCTAGAAAGATGTGAATCTGACAACCTTTTGACCAAATACTCCAACTGCTCTTCAACAGACAATGGAGGAGGTGGAGAAGACTGTCGTACAGTTCTAGTTGGTTTTAACAAAGAAACATGAAAAGAATTTGAGATTTTGGGTTCAGGAGGTAGATCCAATCTGACAGTGATAGTAGCAATAATTTCAGATACATGAAAAGGACCATGAAACTTTCAAAGAGATGTTTTTAGAAGATAGCCAGGCTCTATCAACCACCCGATACACCTTTTTCCGGTGTCTGTTAGAGGCTCTTTTTTGAGCAGCCACTTCAGAGGATTATGAATTTTGAACCCCTTGCCAAATTTTAAAAAGGTGATCAACCATGGAGTTCACATCAGGCACATCAGAGGGTTGATCTAAAAAATGGAGATTCTCTCATGGAAGAGTGAGTGGCATTATTAAATGCAAACTCTGTACAAGGATGGAAATCTGACCTGACTGACTGATTACTAGAGACATAACACCTGAGAAACTGTTCCAAGGACTGATTTGTTCTTTCTGCCTGGTCTGAGGATCGTATGCAGATGATAAAGATAAATCAGTCCCCATAAGAGAACAAAAAGCCTGGTAAAATGTAAACACAAACTGGACCCCCCCATCAGAGACAATGCTCAATGGGGCCCCATTAAATTTAAATATATTAGACAAGAAAAGTTCAGCAAGAGACTTGGCAGATGGGAGGGTGGGGAAGGGAATACAATTAGACATTTTACTGAAACTACCACCCAAATGACAGTATTCCTTTAGAGGGAGGTAATTCTACAATATAATCCAAGGATAGATGGGTCCATGGCTTTCCAGGAATAGGACTGTAGTGACTGTAGCAGCCCCTGAGGTAAAGACCTGGATAGTTTAGAACATTGACTAACTGGCACGACTCAACATATTTAAGAGTCAAGTCAAGTCAAGTGAGTTTATTGTCATTCCATCCATATACGTTTGTACAGTACACAGTGAAACAAAAAAGGTTCCTCTAGGACCATGGTGCTAGACACAACATAGATGTACCGGACAACAGACAAAAAGTGCAAAAATATGCAACTTCTGCAAGACAGGACAGCATAGTGCAGGGACAGGACAATACAGTGCACACTCAGCAGGTATAATATGTTAAGTAAGACATGATGGGTGTATCATTGTGATATGATAGTAGTAAGAACATGATAAAGTGCAGATGTGCTCATAGAGAATAATTGTATCCAATGGCTATTTATTTATACAATGGCGTACAGTGGCTATGTGACATTGTGGTATATAGTAAGGTCAGATGGAGTGTGTGTGTGAGGGAGATCTGTCTGTTCCTTGAGTATTCAGGAGCCTTTTGGCTTGGGGGAAGAAACTGTTACACAGTCTTGTAGTGAGGGTCCTAATGCTTTGGTACCTTTTCCCAGATGGCAGGAGTGTGAACAGTGAGTGTGAGGGGTGTGTTGGATCAGCCACAATGCTGGTGGCTTTACCGATGCAGCGAGTGGTGTAAATGTCCGTGATGGAAGGAAGAGATACACCTATGATCTTCTCTGCTGTCTTCACTATCCTCTGTAGGGTCTGGCGCTCCATGACAGTGCAGTTCCCAGCCCAGACAGTGATACAGCTGCTCAGGGCGCCCCATCGCACCCCCACTAGCTCACCAGGGTAAGTCCTTACACGATGCTTGTTCCCTTGGTATATCACAAATTTTTGGATGTCTTTAATTAAAGGACTGCTGATATTCTTTATCCTCATAGGGCTTACGATATCCCAATTGATTTGTTACTTGGTCCACCTATACCCTTTGGCCCTATATTTCCTCTTTCTGAACAGGAATTTCAGGAAAACATTGATGAGAATCTAAGGAAGGGGTTCATCTGACCATCAACATCATCATCGAACATCTTTGTTGAAAAGAAAGATCACTCTTTACGACCTTGTGTGGATTATCGAGAACTTAATAAAATAACTATCAAGAATCATTGTCCTCTTCCATTGATGCATTAACTTTTTCAAAGATTCCATTCTGTTACTGTGTTCCCTAAATTAGAGTTGAAGGGAGCATACAATCTTATTGAGAGAAAGACAAATGGAAGATGGCATTAAAAACCAGATACGGCCATTTTGAATACCTTATCATGCCTTTTGGATTTTGCAACGCCCAGCCACATTTCAGCACTTCATCAATAATATCTTTAGGGATATTTTGGATGTCTAGTTGGTTGCTTATCTTGATATGTAAGAAATGTAAGTATCAAAAAGATACTATTGAATTTTTAAGGTTTTATAATCTCTACCAATGGGGTCATCATGGATCCCAAAAAGGTTTCAGCTATCTTGGACTGGCCCATACCTACAAACCATAAAGCTGTGCAAAGATTTGTGGGATTTTCCAACTTTTAATTTAAGTTCATTAGTCATTTTTCCGCGGCCATTAACTTAACTAGAAAGGGTTCTAAATTCAGTTGATCCCTTCAAGCTCAAGAAGCCTTTGATACTCTAAAGAGGAGAAAAAACTCTGAACGCAATTATGATGAGGGTGATAGAGAATTATTAGCCATTAAATTGGTGTAGAGGAATGGATACATTTCTTAGAGGGCACTGAACCCTAGACAAGGTGGGCACTATTGTTTTTGTGGTTTCAGCTTCACATTATAGACTGTCTGGGGTCTCAATACAATAATGCGGATGCATTGTCACTTATGTTCTCTCAAGAGGATTCTTCAGCTGAGATACCTGAATCCATTCTTCCATCCAATAGTTTTTTGCTATTACAATCCACACTGTTACTTAGGATTAAGGAGAAAACTAAAGTTGATCCTCTTCGGACTTTCCCAATAGGTTGTACTTCTTTAAGAATTAAGTGTTTGTTCCGTCTTCTCTGAGAAATAAAGAAATAGAAGTCATCCATGATTCTCCCCTTGCTGGTCAATCCGGTCTTCTTAAAACTTTGGATCTGGCTTGCCACATTTTTGGTGGCCCAAGTTGGGCAGCAACTGCTCCCAATTTGTTCGTTCCCGTGAGGTCAGTGCTCATTGTAAGGGTTCTACCATGACACCTATGAGACTTCTCCATATATTACCAATTCCAGATTGCCCGTGGTCCTCTTGATGGATTTTATCACTGATTTACCACCTTTCAAGGGTTGCTCTGTTATATTGGTTGTGTTGATCGTTTATCCAAATGGTCATATTACTTTACTGTACAAGGCTTTCCTACTGCTTATGAATCAGCAAGTATATTTATCAAAAGAGTAGTACCATTACATGGTCTAGAGACATTGTTTCTGATCGGGGAGTCAAGTTTAGTTTCAGAGGGTTCTTTGTAAAGGTTTACAGATTAAACTATCCCTTTCTTCTAGTTATCATCCACAGAAAATGGGTAGACTGAGAGAACCAACCAATGTGTTTTTATTTCAAGACGATTGGATGTGTCTTTTAAATATGGCAGTGTTTACCTACAGAAATTTTTTTTTTTTTTTTGCAAATTTTGGATAACATCCTTCCATGATTCTTGGTTTTCCTACTGTTCAAGAAAGACTCACCTCTTTAAAGTTGAATCTAGATATTTTACAGTTTTTATTAAAAGCTCAAGCCAACATTAAATACTTTTCAGACAAAAAGAGGAACCCTGATCTGGAATTTGTTGTTGGGGACAAAGTTTGGCTTTTTACCAAAAATGTAAGATTTATTTGTCCATTGAAAAAATTGGCACATGCTTTTGTAGGTCATTTTGAGTTCATTCAACAAATGAATCCGGTAGCCTACAAGCTACAACCACCTGACTCGTTTCGTTTTCGTTACATCCAGTTTTTGAAGCTACGCTTCTTAAACCTTTCATCTCTAACCTGTCTTGGTCATGGAAATTTGCCTCCAGATGCAGTTATTGTTGAGGAGCATAAAGAGTTTGAGGTTGAATTCCAGTCACAGGGGAAATCAGGTTCAATATCTTATTAAGTGAAAGGGGATTGACCCTGAAGAGAACTCATGGGAACCTGCTGCTAATATTCATGCTCCAAGTCTTCTGAGAAATTTTCAGTTACAAAATCCTGTTAAACCTGTCTATATCCTCGCTTAAGGGGGAGGCAATGTCAGGTACCTCTCTCCTGCTGACATCACGTGTCGACATATAAATGATGACCTCACAACAATGTGTGCGTAATGATGCAAATTTGACACAAAGGAAGCAATTTCATGCGTCTCTGAGGAACCAGACTTTGATCGGACATCGTCTTAGCTCATTTCAACTACTTTTGGTATTGGACTGAATTCTACTTGTTATTGACCTCATATCTGCATGTGACCTGTCTTTTTGGACTCACCCTTGCTACCCTGCCTGGAATCTCTGCTGTACAAGTTTGACCTTGTTCGTCCCTGACTTCACTGGTCTGCAGCCTATCCTGTCCCTTGGCCTGTCTGACTCTCAGATTTCCATCTATAGCAAGTCATGTTTTTTCAGCTACTATCAACGGCATCCTCCCGGTTCTCCTACCTTCCTTTATCAGTCTCTTCTCTGTCCAGTTGGATGTCATACTGTGTGGGAGACTGTAAGAGTAGCCTTCCTTCAGCTAATTGGTTCCAGATTCTGGTAAGCCTTACACCAATTTAGTTTCTGCTAACAATTTCAGTTTGAGGTTCCTTACAGACAATATACTGTTTACTTGACCTCTGCTGTTCATACAAAGATTTATATTTGCATGTAAAAATTGTGCAAGAAAAATACAGCTAAGTTGCGATTTGGTAGTTTGGAGTAGAAAGATATATTTACCCATTTTGGATTTATCATAGTGTGTACTTTCCAAACATATATGGTTTTCAGGAGTCTGCAAATGTTTGGGGGTTCCTATGGCACATACAAGAAATCAGGGTGCTTATTTTGCAGCAGGTGAAGTGTTAGCCATGAAAATTTGCATGCATTATTTTCATTTTTGAGCTTCAACATGTCACATTATTAGGTAAACCTATGCACAATGGCAACAAAACTGTTCAGTGGACTGCTGTTGTTTATAATTAGCATGTTTTATCTTGGTGCCTAATGAAATGTGGGAGATAATATTCTGCATATGAAAGGTTTAAGTTGATAGTTGGTAGTGTGGCCTATACAAGTCAGAAATATCCATAAAAATATGTACATATTTGTTGTTGGTCTGTTCTAGAGACATGGGCCTTTACAATTCAGCTGTATTCTTGTACATTAAAAAATTCTGCTTCTGCTAAATGTCTGTTTATTAAGGAAAATGTGAGCTTTTTTTTTGTATAGAAATTTAGAAGTCTGTATTTTGTTACAGAACAAAAAAATTCTAGCATTTCTTTTGAAAGCTAAGGTTGCCCTGAAAAAAAACAGTATATAGTTTTCCTAGGTAAAGTAAAAGTCCTCCCAAGGAAAGGCCACTAAAGTGAAAGACCCCAACATTTTCAAAAACTGTCTGGCACTAAAAGAAATGCAATCGACCAAACTAACAGGCAAGGAAAGGATTAGGTGACTATAGTTGCATTTATATATGCATATGGAATTGATAATAAATAATATATCTAAAATATCTATGCATTATTTAGTTTGTACAATGTGTGTACATTATATATATATACAGTATATATATATATATATATATGTATATATATATATATATATATATATATATATATATATATATATATATATATATCATTTAATACCTAGGTGCAGGTTAAATTACATTACTTATCAAACAAACAAAAAAAACGCACTCACAGGACTTCCATAGTGAAAAAAATCCAAAATTTATTTAGACGTTTCAGATTACAACTTAAGCTGTCCTCAGGAAGTGCCACACTCCAAACAACCCCCCTTCATAAAGGCTCCAGTGGCACCAAAATTTAAACACCTGTGATGTCATAGTGGGAGTGTTTTCCCCAAAGTGTCCATATGCTGTAACCTAGCAACCACAGTGATCGTGTCAAATACTGTGTGAGTGACATCCACCGTGTGTTTCATTCCATCATAGCCTTTGGTGTGTACCCACAATGCTAGACATATACAAGTGAGAATAAAATGAGGATCGGGTACCAAACCTAGCGATCCACCTCCCGTTCCACAGAGTGGAATGACTTACCCAATGCAGAAGCCGAACAGCTGTCCTCTTACTCGATCGCCCAGTGTCGCCCATTAGAAGGTGCATGCTACCACACGGTAAGTAGAGAGAGCCCCTGTGTACGGAGTACATAATCTTTTATAAACGCTATATAGATGATTTACTATTGCTATGGGCAGGGACAGAAGATGAATTGATAAAATTTCATCGGGCATTAAATGACCTGCAGACACCCATTAAACTTAGTTTGGAGAGGGGGGCGTGGCCTAACTGCAGAGATGAATGGCAGCTTGAGCCTGCAGCTCTGCATAGTGACACTGTAAAAAGCAGCTCATACAGATGAAGCCACTTGGATTTGTGAGATAAATGCGTCATGACTCATGGTTAATTGAAGAAACTGCGTTATCTAAAGTCATCTTAACTCATTTAATGCATTTAACCTTTCCATTAGCATACCAAAGCACCATTGTGAACAATGGTGAATGCCTTAATTAGATGGGATGTTGTGACGCAGTTTTCTGTGTTAAATGAGATAAATGGGATATCTGTGTTTAGTTATTCTGTGTCAAACAGACAAACCAAAGTGGCTGCATCTGTAGCACCCTAAAAAAGCTTTAGAGAGCGAAAATTGAAGGGGAATACCCCTAGAACACCATGGACTACAGCAGAGTGGATAATAAGAGGAAGAAAAAAAAATCCAGACCAAGAAAGCTGACTGCTTGATACAGCACTGAGGGCCTAGATGGCGGTTGCTATGGAGATGGAGACCAACACTACCCTGTCACACAGGATTCTCTCACCTACATGGTAAATAAACAACAGGGATCCCCCTTTGCATCACCTCATAGCCTCCAGACCCCCCCAAAAAGCTGATGTACAGCGTGAGGAGACACACCTACATCAAGGAGCCCAGCTAAATCCAGGCCCCGCGCAGATAGTCAGGGGGGTCAGGCAGACTCTGCCCAGCACACACAGTCTATTAATCCTGATGTTTCTGACCCCTTGATGCAGTTTCCCACCACTGATCAGCCGATCTCCCAGAATTTTTTAAAGGAATTCATGCTGTCTTTTAGAAGCGCCCTACATGCAGACACGAAAGTACTAACTGATCAGATATCTCAATTTGTGATTGAAACTAATCAGCGTGTAACAAAAATTGAGCATAAAATAAGTGACATAACAATCACACACAATGAAATGGTGGACGCGTGTGATGAGCTGGCTGATGAAGTAAAGTGGATTAAAGAGAAGATGGCGGATGCAGAGGACCGCAACCGCCGCAACAATGTCAAAATTAGGGGCATCCCTGAAAGTGTATCAACTGATGGACTTAAGCTATATGTCAAAGACATCTTAAAAGCTACTCTCCCTGGGACCCCAGAGAGTGAGCTAGTTATTGATCGAGCTCACAGACTTCCAAAACCAAACTTCCTTCCTGACCGGGTACTCAGGGATGTGATAATAAGAATACACTTCTATCACGTGAAGGAAGAGTTTCTCTCTGCCACCAGACGAGGAAAAAAGTTGCCTGACCCATATAAATATCTGGCGTTATACTCGGATCTCTCGCAGACCACCTTGCTAGCTAGGAGAGACTTTGGACCAGTCACAGCATCCCTGAGGAACAGCAACTTAGTTTGGAATATGACCAACAGCAGATACACTTCCTAGACATCATGATCTATAGACAGGGGGACAGGATAGGAACCATGTTGTATAGAAAACCGACAGATCGTAATAGTCTCATACACGCACACTCACATCACCCACCACACATGTGTAACGTTCGGTATCCCACAACCCAGAGTAAACCCCAATGTCCCGGGCTCGGCTCACGCTTCGGCCTATAACCGCCGCCTTTCACGTCGGGTGGAGCCCTCCGCTACTCGGATGCCGCCAGGACTTAATAGTGAGGAGACCGAGAGAAGAACTCTGGGCGAGCAAGGGAACTAAACGTAAAGTTTAACAAAGTCCAGGAACGGGCCGAGTCAAAACCAATCGGAAATGCGGTACAAAATCGGTAAACAGCAGAGTGGTCGAGGTCACAGGCCGGGTCAGCAACTAACAGGGTCGAAGTACAAAAACGGAATCCAAAGAGTAGTCAGGAACAAGCCAAAGGATCAGGGCAGGCGGAAGTCAAACAGTAATCAGGAATCAGGAATAGCCAAAGATCACAACAAGAATCACAGAAATAATCACACCCAGGAACGATAAACAGAACTTACGTTGGGCAAGGCACAAAAGGACTGCTGGCCATTTAAGGATTTGAATTTGGCGCCATTGGACGCTGGCGAATCAGCGCCAGCGCCTGCACAATCGCGTCAGCGTGACTGTCCCTTTAATTGCTGCGCATGCGCGCGGCGCGCTCCATAGGAGCCGGCGCCTGAGGCCTAGCCGCATCGGCGGCGGAGGAGAGAGACGGGCGTCTCCGTCGAGGGGGCGACAGGCGTCCCTGTCGTCCCCTCGGTAAGTATCTAACAACATGTCCCAAGGGGTCCTGTATTCCCAATTTCTGAGAGTCGTCAGGAATAACTCCGATAAACTCCAGGCTGAACTACAACTCGCTGCGCTAGCAAAACAATTTGCCATGAGGGGATATTCCAATGAGCTAATAGCTGAACAATTGCAGAGAGCAAGACAAAAGACACAGGTTGATTTATTGCAACCACAGGGACAAATTCCACGGATAACTCCTGAGCTGATTTTTGTTATTGATTGGACCAATAAAAGCCAACAGGTCAAAAGAGGACTCAGCAATAGGTGGGAGATTCTGTATTCTGATGTGAGCCTACCGTTTGCCGACAAGAGGAAGCCAGTAGTGGCCTACAGACGTGGACGAAGTCTCAGTGATTTATTGGTGGAAAAAGATTTGGGGGGACACTCCAAAAGTAGGAGGAACGCGGTTAAACAAACCCCTTAAGAAAGGGTGCTACAAATGTTCCAGCTGTTTAACATGTGGGGGAATGCTACAAGGGACAAACTTCACCCATCCCAGGACAGGTTTCAAATTCCGAATTGATCATAGAGTGACATGCACGACCGACCATGTGGTTTACATGGCTTGGTGTCCATGCGGACTACATTATGTGGGCAAAGCGTCCACAACATATAGAGAACGCATGAACAATCATCGCAGTGCCATAAGGGCGGCACTAACCACGGGGAAGGCTGATCAACCAATTGCAAAACATTGGCTTATGACAAAACATACTTTACCACAGTTTAGGCATATGATCATTGATCATGTGCCAGCACTTCGGCGAGGTGGGAACAGGGAGTTATTACTCCTGCACAGAGAGTCTATGTGGATTTTCAAACTAGATACGCTGACTCCCAGAGGCCTGAATGAAACGCTCCCGATGTCTTCATTTTACTAATCTGTAATCTGATGATAAGGAATTCTCTGGCTGAACAACAGGAGTTGTAATAATGTGTGCTTCTACCAAATATGATATGGGATTTGCGTTAAACTATTGATGGATACTTAGTTTGATTTTGCAATGTAGCTTTTTAAGGAGTATAATACAATGTGTCTTTGGCCTTTTGGGACAGAGGATGATGCCAGTACTCTGATTAATGACACTTTGCTCTCAGATGTTGATTTGATCCTACAGACTTGGGTGTCTGAAGGATGATTACTGCTACAGTTGCTAAAACATGATTTTATGTTAATGTTCTTCTTTTTTCCTGTGGGCTTTTCTCAAGCTTTTACCACCCCAATTCAGATACCGACAGCGATAGTCGAAGGTCGGCCCGACAGGGTGTCATGCTCCACCAAGTAGCTATCCCTAGGAGAAGGTAGGATAGATATGGTGTACCAAAGCGCTATAAACTCCACGTAAGAGTATGGGCACAAACCGGTCAATGCTGGTGACACTAACCCCTACCCTGATTGTCAGCAAATAGAAAGCAGTCCCTCTGTGGTGTTGGTGTATGTACCTGAGCAGAATGTCATGATTGAGTGCCAGTTGGTACTCCAGTCTAAGCATTCAGCAGGGGAAGTTGGCACGAATTGATTACAGATTACAACGCGAAGGTCGGGCCACATTGATGGGATGAGATCGTCATAGATGGAGGCGTACGGTGGAAGCAATTCGCTACATCAAGTTATGACAGGTGGGGGCGTGTCCAGCAGTGCAGCGGTGCGCTATGATGACCGGGTAGCGTGAAGGATACAGTGAAGTGGAGGAGCTAGGAGACACAAGGTGTACACAGGGGCTCTCTCTACTTACGCTGTGGTAGCGTGCACCTTCTAATGGGCGACACTGGGCAATCGAGTAAGAGGACAACTGTTCGGCTTCTGCATTGGGTAAGTGGTTCCACTCTGTGGAACGGGAGGTGGATTGCTAGGTTTGGTACCCGATCCTCATTTTATTATGTCTATCATTGTTGGTGCATACCAAAGGCTATGATGGAATGAAACACACAGTGGATGTCACACATAGGGATGTAGCGAACCGCCGTTTTGGTGTTTGGGAACGCCGTTCGCGAACACCGGCAAAAAATGCGAACGGTTCGCGAACCGTTCGCGAGCTTCGAACACCCGCAAAATCGTTCGATTCGAACGTTCGAAGGATTTTTCGTTCGATTCGAACGTTTGAAGGATTTTCATCGTTCGATCGAAGGATTTTCATTCGAATCGAACGGTCGAGGGATTTTAATCGTTCGAACGAATGGAAATCGTTCGAACGAATGGAAATCGTTCGATTTTAGCGGTCGAATGGTCGCGAACTCAAATTGCGAACGTTCCCAAACGTTCGCGAACATTAGGCGGACGCGAACGGTCGAAGTTCACAGGCGAACTGTTCGCTACATCCCTAGTCACACACGCAGTATTTGACACGATCACTGTGGTTGCTAGGTTACAGCATATGGACACTTTGGGGAAAACACTCCCACTATGACGTCACAGGTGTTTGAATTTTGGCGCCACTGGAGCCTTTATGAAGGGGGGTTGTTTGGAGTTTGGCACTTCCTGAGGACGGGTTAAGTTGTGTCAAAATAAATTTAGAATTTCTTTCACTATGGAAGTCCTGTGAGTGCGTTTTTTTTGTTTGTTTGATTTTCACTATTTCAAGACCTTGAATTTCCTACCTTAAAGAACTAAAGCTTAACTAAAGAGGCAGGCTAGAAATGTTGTACATTATGTTTTGTACTTCTGTACCAGCCCAAGGCAACCACAGTCCTTTAGCAGTAACAATATGTCTCCCAAGATGCCCCAGTAGCTCCCCATCTTCTTTTCTGCTGATTCACTGCACATGTTCTGTGCTGCTGTCACTTACTGAGCTTAGGGACCCACACACAATATACAGTACACATAGAATAGAAATGTCACAATATAATGCTAATTAGTAATTCATACAGATAATTACTACATGGCAGCACAGAAACCAGTGCAATTAGCACCAGAATTTAATAATCAGCCCTGTAGCATCAGTTTATATAACAGACCAACCACATTTTCTGCTTGATAAATCGCAATGACCCCTAAGCTTAGCTTCTCAACAGCTGCTCAGAGCCCACTGAGCATGTGAGTGTCACAGACACTGTCCAAGATGGTGACCCCCTGTGACAAGTTTGAAGTCCTGGATCATTGCTGCTATTGAGAAGCTCAAACTTTACGCTGGTGCAATAAGTTTAGTATATAAAATATGTAATTTTTAGCCATATTCATGTTTAGGGTTTAGTTCTCCTTTAAGGCTAGGGCCATACAACATTGATTCTACGCAGGAGGAAAATCTGCTGCCCTACTGCTCCCCTTCTCTTCTGCAGGCACGATTTAATTAAAAATCTTGCTTTTCAGCGTGGAAATCTGCCGCATCGGCCTGCACACGAGCAGAGGTAATGATTCCGGGTTCAGGCAACACAGGAGCAGATGTGGGGCAGTGGATTCTCGGCCTGCATTTCTCTGCTGGCCGAGATCCATGTTGTGTGGCCCTAGCCTAAAACTAACCCAGCACACAGAGGACTGCACTTGTGGAACCTCTTTAATAAGTAAGCTGTAATGAACCTGACTCTTCCCCCACTTCAGACTTTTGGGGTTCCAACAAGGGTAACTCCCCTTGGCTCTAAAGAGCAGCAGTTGTAGTTCCTGTGCCACAGGCAGTTAACAAAACCTTGCTTCAGGCTGCAGTGTGCAGCTCCTTACCAGGGGCAGGAACAAAAATGGGCTGTTTATGACCAAAAATTATGTATTTTTAAATGGACATTCACCTCCTTTAGTGCAGAGTGCAATTGTGCTAGCAACACGGCATCAGTAGAACACAAATATAATGCCGAGGTCTGTGCTAACGTATGGAAACCTTGTTCAGCTTTGCGGCTTTTTCACATTCTTCCTACCTACACACCTAAACAGCATAGGGTTCAAAATAACCCTGTGTAGGGAGGAAGAATGTGGCAAAGCAGCAAAGCTGAAAGATGTTTCCATGCATCAGCACAACCCTCGGCATGACATTTGTAGAAAGGAATCATACCTGGTGCTCACCAGATACAAGTAGCCAAGTTCAGTTTTAGACACTAGGGCACCCACTAATTTTACTAGGGATACTTGTAATTTGAATGGCTGAAATCTCCACAGCTTGGATACTTATATTTTTCATAATGAGGCCCTACCATGTGCCCCTCCACCACTATGGTAAGCCCTTGAGCACTATTATCACCCTGGGCTTATATACACATGAGATAACTTATGCCTTTCACTTTTTATGTACTTTTTATACACTTTTTTTTTCTATTAATAAACTAAAATAAGCACTGCGTATCTTGACAGCGCTATATAAATAAATGATGATGAAATAAATGATGATGACCTTGGAGTGCGGTTTTATATTTTTTGGATTATTATATATATACAGTATATATATATATATATATATATATATATATATATATATATATATATATATATATATATATATATATATATATAATTCCACATATAACGGCACTCACCAAATAACGTATCACGGCTGGGTGCTAACCGTAATTCACACAAGCCCAAGTTTGAAAGCACTCACAGCAGATTTCATCAGTGTATAAAAAGGTTATATATATCACACACTCCACAGACAGACGGCACTTCTGGGAAAATTTATTTGGAATAGCTGCTGTTTTCGCCTAACGTGTTTCGGGACTACGTCCCTTAATCATAGGCTAAATGTCCGTCTGAAACAGCTGTAGTTTTATACAGAAAGAGCTAATGACCCCTAGTGGGCTTTCATTAAAATTACATCTTTATTTGAATATTTTTAAAACCTGTTAGTAAAATGGACAAATTTATAATTAGATGTATAAAAAATATATATATATATATATATATATATATATATATATATATATATATATATATATATATATATATATATATATCACCTTGACTGCTAAAGACAATGCTATATAAAACATGGAGCCAACTATGTACAGCTTGTCAGAAGAAATGAGCCAGAAACCACTTCTTTAAACACAGTGTTAAAGGTGCAGCCTACTAAATTCATGACATTTTTCATTTTCTTCTGTAACCATAACATGAAATGTCAGTCTCCCTTAATCATAATTTCCAGATGATAAATGCTGATTTTAAAAACCCAAAAGAAATAAAGCACAGTGTCAGGAAATATTTGCAAAGTCTGGAAATATAGTTTATTTTCTGCAAACTTTTGTGGCTAAGGGAGCAGAGATTCTGATTGTTAAATCCATCTAGTCTTTCCTTAGGGCTATAAAATGCCAGCAACATTAAATAGTCTACTTAATACATAACCTTATTCTTTATGCTTTACTATTTTGTTTCTAATTTTTCTTCCCTATTTTTCTGAGTGCCAAAATCAAATGGGATCAAAGAAAAAAAAATTATCCTCAATGCATTGATTCAATTATCAATAGGGTTAGGGTTGAGTGGGTAAATTGAATATCGCCGTTGCCTTGCATGTTTAACTTGTGCTAAGGAAAATATGTTTCCTTGGTGATAACCTTTTATGTACCATAATATTAAAATATGTGAAAGCACAATTATAAAATTTACATTCAGTATATCAGGAGTCTGACACCAACTAAAGAATACTGTGAAGAAAAAAAGTCCATACATATTATGAATAGCAGAAACAATATGCTGTTTATTTTATTTATTATGATGAGGTGTGTATGCATTTACTTGATGAATCCTTAGCACTACTCTTGGAATGAATAATATTTTTGAGTTTGAGCAATGATTCACAGCCAAATTTTTAAACCCCTTAATAGAAACTAATTTGTAAAGTGAGGGTTTATTCTCAGTTTATACAATTATCAGTCACACACAACAGATGACCAATTTGCACTGATGTTAATTGGCAAAAGATGGGATTGATACATTCTTTTACAATTCTGTACCAGTCCACCCCCTTCAAACATAAAGACCTTATATGGCTGTATTTTGTGTCTAACTGTGGTTAGATTGTAATGAAGTTAGAATGTATAACCCTAATTTGGTTACTGTCTCTTTAAATATCAACTAACCCATGGCAATCCAGGGCCCTGAGTCCCTTTTGCATTTGAAAAGTACTGGGAACTGGGATTTACAGCGCAGTGCCTCCACCTAGGGAACACTGAGGAGCACAACTCGGGGGATTTCCACTAGGAAAAATAAAACACACACAGTTTGCAATAAAACAAATATAAACTTTATGTAAAACTGTATTTAGTAACTGTAAATGCAAATCACACAATATCACTTTACTCTGGGGAACCTGTGTGGACTATCAACCTCTGACACAGTATTTCAATGCCACAGCCCCCCCTTCCCCCCCGGGTGGATAAATGTAGAATAAATCTGCCAGTTCAATGTCCCTTCCCCAAGAGCCCTTATGACAACAGGAAGCCGCTCCCACATGGCAGGTACATGAGCAAGACTTGTTCTCACCTTGGGGAAACACACTGTGGCCAAACTATACACAGGCAGGAGATAGAAACTGGCTCTCCCTGATGCTCAAATACTTTATCAAATCAGAGCAATACGCAACCCTTTCTTTTTCCTTCTCCCTGGAAAATCCTTTCAAGCAGCACTGGATCTCTCTGGCTGCTGCAGCAGGGATCCCTTTATAAGTTCTGTCAGAAATCCTGTACATTTGGCTTCAAAGTCAGGCACTCTCACAAGGATGCACTGGGGTGCCCAGCCAATCGGATGTCTCTCCATCTGTAACTAAGCAGGATTAGTGATGGGCGAATTTGCGAAACGGCCGCAAAAATTCGCTGACACAAGTTCACCGGCGTCAAAAAAAATTGCCGCCGGCGCCCAAAAAAACGGATGCTGGCATAAAAAAACGGGCATCGGGGTCAAAAACGGGCGTCTGCGTCAAAAACTGGGCGTCGGCATCAAAAAAATGGACGCCGGCATCAAAAATGAGATGCCGGCGCAGTTTCGCGAATTTTTCGCCATTTGGCGAATTTCCCGGGAACGGCGCAAATTCGCCCATAACTAAGCAGGATGATGTCACATACAAAAAACAGGGAAAGAATTTGTCTGATCCCCTACAAATGTGTGAACTGAGATAAAGACATTGCTTGCTGCTGGTTCTATGCTGTTATATTCTAGTTTGTTAACAAAGTTTTTTTTCAAAAGCATGCAACAATTTGAATTGAGTTACTTTTTTGAATTGTTGCTTCAACAACTCGAAAACATGTTCCAATTGTTAAAGGGACTATCTGCCTTGTAAATGACTTAAGCAGGATTTAGCTGGAGTATTTTCATATTCTAATATTTAGCAGCTTTGGAATATAATAAATCTCGAAAAACTCTTGTTTTTTTCTCTTTAAAAATTCAGATTTCTTCCCCTTAAAAACTCGACCAGAAAAATTGAAGGCTTCATAAATAAGCCCCAATGTGTTTAGTTTTATAGAAATTTCTGACTTGTGTTGATCAAAAGCTCCCAGCAACACAGTACCAAATTTTCAATGCACCATTATAGAAATCAGGGTTCTTAGATGTCAAGAGCTAAAATTCCACTAAGAATAGGTTTACCCCAGGAAACCATAAAGAACACATATTGGCAAATCCAAAATGAGTAAATATTTCTTTCTATCCGAACTAATCTAACTACAGTCCTCAACTGCAAAGCTCAAGTTAGTGATGTTTATAACAATTTCTGAAATTTTTGAAATCCCCCCAAATATGCTACTTTTCAGCACAATCTCTCCCACATGTCATTAGTAGTGATGGGCGAATAAACTCGCCAGACGCGATTTTGCACCAAATTTTTGCATTTCCCTGCAAGGTAATTAATTCCGGAAACTGCGGTGACAATTCGCCAGCTAAAAATCCGCCGTGTAAATTATATTTTCATCAAAAATTGTTGCACGCATAAAATTTGATGTGTGTCAAAATTATTCGGATGCCCATTGACGTTAATGCATTTGGACCAAATAGTCTTACGCATTAAAATTGATGCGCATCAAAATTATTTTGATGCCCATTGACTTCAATGCATTTTGAAGTAAATTTTTTGGCACAGATTTGCCCATTATTAGTCATTAGTTACCAAGATAAAACATCTAAATATGAATGTCAGGGGCATGCTCTCATGTGCATAGGTTTCCCTAATGTGCAAATATTGGTAGGAAAACCAGAACACCTAACACACAGTATTTGAAACATATCAGAGCCATCAAAAAAGGGGAAAAAATACCTACCAAACATTTTAATAGAATACATAATAAATATTATAGCCAAATCCCAGAAACAAATCCCGGATAGCTATAACATAGGATCTTTTTTCATTCTCCCATTTCTTTCTATTCCAAACTATGAAAATGCAAATCTTTATTAAAGGTGGTGTCTTTGATGACATTTCTGAAAATCTCCTCAAAACTTTGCAGAATCTCCCACATGTCATTAGGTACCAACATAACATTTCCTAAAAATGCTAAGGGTTCTATTGAACAGTTTGACAACTAATGTGCATGGGTTTAACAAAATATGTGGCATGTAAGGACACCAATATGAACACTTAACATAATTATATTTTTTGTAGTTTCAGCTACTACAAAATTACCCTTGATAAAAAAAAACCTTGATAAAGGGTTAAGTCATAAATATGTAGCATGCTATCGCTGCTGTAATAACACATTACAGTTTAAAATACTGCCTTGAGATGGCTGGTTATTATTTTCCTTGTTTGTTGCATTAAAATGTGTAAATATGCTTTTCTCCTCGAAATTGTAAACTTTGATGGTAGTGGTTTTGATGACATTTCTAAAATTCTCCCAAGACCGTTCATTTTATAGCATGTTATCTCCCACAAACTCCTACAGTATGTTCTAAAATGAAAGACATGGGTCGTCTGAGTAGTTTGATATGCAATGTACATATAATTACTCAGGTATATGAAATAAATGCATACAAATGTTCATGGTTAATAATTTAAATGCTGCAAAATACAAACCTTGCATGCATTTTAAGTTTTATAAGTGGTCACAAAATAGTATGTTAATCCCTGAAATCATAAATTTGGGAAATTTATCTGAAATCTGAAATGGATAACAATTCCTTTCTACTTGAAACTAAGAAAAATCAAAGCTTTGCTAATACAAATTTAAAATACCCTACATAAAAACAACAGATGTCCAACTATATAATTTTTGAGAGTATAAATTCTGATGAATGTAAACAGGTAAAGAAGTATTTCCACTCCAAACTATCAAACTTCAAATGCTGCAAAAATGCAGCATTTTTAAATGACGTTTCTGGAAATCACCTAAAAATATTGCAATTTGCTGCATTTATCTTGCACCATTTTATATAAAGATAAAAATCTTAAATATGAACGCCAATACTGGACAGTTGTATGTGCAATATGCATACATTTACAAGTCTGTGGCATAGAGGGACCCTAAAATGAAAATTACGGATATTCATTTTCTTGGCTGCTAATTCTGTGACAAAGCACCCTGCTTGCATATTATGTATCAAAAACATGCCTAGGTGGCTAGATACATTCCTTTTCTGTCTGTTTACCTGTAAAAATTGGGGCATTTTTCATAAAATAGATTCACAGGAGGAGAGGGTCATTATTTCACTTACAGAGAGCAGGTAAGGCCTCATCTAGAATTTGCCATACAGTTTCGGTCTCCAGGGCTTATACAAGATATTGAACTAGAAAGAGGTAAAAATAAGTGCAACTATGCTGGCAGTGGGTATAGAAAGTGTCAACTGTGAAGTAAGACAGGCCAAGTTGAATTTGCTTATACTTGAAAATAGGCACTTAATGGGAGATATCATGACTATATAAAAGCATTAGCAGAATCAACCACCATAACATCATCTGTCAGGGCATTTCATAACCTCACTGACCTCACTCTGAAGAACCACCTATGTTGCTTCAAATGAAAGTTATTTTCCTCTAGTATGAAGGGGTAGCCTCTGGTGCAGTATTCCTTTTTATGGGGAAGGTCCCCTCTATATGTCTATTATGCCCAATTGTAAAGAGTAATCATGTCCGCTTACAAACATCTTTTTTTTCCAGAGAAAACAACCCCAGCCATGACACCCTACTATCATTATTTAAAGCCTCCATCCCTTTAAGCAGTTTAGTCCCATATCTGTGCACTCTCGCCAGCTCATCAATATCCCGGAGCCCAAAACTGCACTACATACTCCAGGTGAAGACCTATACAGAGGCAAAATGATGTTTCCAACCCATGAGAGAACCAGTGAATAAAGGCAATGTGGGATTTCTGCAATTAATACACTGGGATTGAACTTCACTATGCCTTTGAAAACTTTAATGTTAACTTTATGAGTGCAAAAGTGAACTATGACTTGCCCAGCTGTATAAATATGGTAGCCAGCAGGGGTTGGTGCTGTACCCTGTTTCTGAGGACACTGCCAGGCTTCTGTCCTGTTTCCAGGGGTACCCTCTCAGCTCCTGCCCTGTATCTTCTATCATAGTATACTATTATGCTTATTTATAAATTTCATCAATCTAGTACATAAGAAAAGCTTTTCCTTTCTTTAATTACACTCAGGTAGGTGGTTGTAAGCCACCTTCAGCTGGTCATATTTTCCAGCACCTTCTGTTCTATTTCTTTTGTTATACAGTAGTTCTTTTTATTTAGTCTGATAAAATAATCCTTTGGGAGAATGTAAGCCTAGATTTATCTTTCAAAGGTCCCCACATAACATTTAGATATAGGATTTCAAAAGGGCCCACAGAATTAGAGGACAGCACCAACACACAGATTCACGTCATAAAATTATTGCTGACTAATACAGTTGTAGAGTGAAGTAATCAGCAATAAAGATTTGTTATTAGTGATGGGCGAATTTGCGCCGTTTCGGTTCGCCGAAAAATTCGCGAAATTCGCGACGTCGGCGCCGTTTTTGACGCCGGCGCCCGTTTTTGACGCCGGCGTCCGGTTTTTCGAAAAAAAAAATTTGACTCCGGCGAATTTTTTCCGCAAATTTTCGCGGGCGTTTTGCGAATTTATTCGCCTGCCGCGAATCGCGCAAATTCGCTGCGAATTCGCGCCTGGCGAATAAATTCGCCCATCACTACTTGTTATGCATTGAATCTGCATTGTACTGCAAGGGATGTGGTAAGGTGTGGAGGATTGATGCATCATGTTTGATTTTAATAAGACTGAGAGGCTATAGATAGAATCAACTATTACCAAACTGCTTACAATCAATGTCAAAGGCAATTAGTAGATGAGCATTTTACTTTTCCCCTTTCCAATTGCATTGAAGTGAATGAACATTTTTTTTGGTTATTTTGTGCTGCAGTTTCAAGAAAAAAAATGCTGATGGTGAGTAACAGAATTTCAAAGCAAATCTATGCCTGTTGATAAAATTTGCTCATGATTATTATGGAGTTTTGGGCTTTTTTTAGATTACAAAATTATTATTATTTTATTTTTTTATTATTATTAACATGTATTTATATAGCGCCAACATATTGCGTAGCACTGTAAAGTAAATGTGATTATACAACTAAATCACATGAATTATATACATAGAACATATGGAGTTACATACATCACAATCAATACAGGTACAAAAAGGTGAGGAAGGCCCTATGCATAGGCATACACTCTAAAGGGAAGGGAGTAATACACAAGGTGTGGGAGTTGGCAAGATCGAATTAAGTGGGTGAGAAATGTGGTACTGTATGTGGTGTTGCGTTTGGTAGTTAAGCAGAGTGAGGGTAGGCTTCTCGAAAGAAGTGCATTTTAAGAGACTTCTTGAAAGCAGAAAGGTTGGGAGAAAGTCGGACAGACCGTGGGAGAGAGTTCCAGAGAAAGGGTGTATCCCTTGCAAAGTCTTGAATGCGAGCATGTGAGGAGGTAATGAGAGAAGAGTTGAGTAGCAGGTCAGTAGAGGAGCGTATTAAGCAGTTGGGTGAGTATATAAAGATGAGTTCAGAGATGTAGGGTGGGGCAGAGTTATGAAGTGCTTTGAAAGTCAGTGTCATTAATTTGAATTTGATTCTGAAAGGTAACGGAAGGCAGAGGAGGAGCGGTTGCTGAGGTATATGAGCCTCGCAGCAGTGTTCATTATGGACTGGAGAGGTGACAGTCTCTGGAGGGGAAGGCCAATTGAAAGAGAGTTACAGTAGTCTAGACGTGATATGTTGAGAGAGTGAATAAGAATTTTGGCAGCATCTTGGGTGATAAATGATCGTATTTTGGATATGTTCCTTAGGTGGAAGTGACATGATTTAATAAGTGACTGGATATGAGGAGTGAATGACAGGGCAGAATCTAGGATAACCCCAAGGCACCAGGCCTGGGGAGAGGGGGTGATAGTGGAATTGTTAACTATGATGGATACTTCCGGGATGTTACTGGTGTCAGTTGGAGGAAAGAGAACCATTTCAGTTTTAGAGAGGTTTAATTTAAGGTAGCGTTGCGACATCCAGGTAGAGATAGCGGACAGGCAGGAGGAGACGCGAGTTAGGAGTTCTGGGTTGAGATCAGAAGATGAGAGATAGATCTGAGTATCGTCAGCATAGAGTTGGTAGTGGAAACCATACGAGTTGATTAATTTGCCGAGGGAGGAAGTATAGAGGGAGAATAGTAATGGTCCCAGGACAGAGCCTTGAGGAACTCCAACAGAAAGAGGTAGGGGAGAAGATGATACTCCATTGTAGGAGACACTGAAGGAACAATTGGTGATGTAAGAAGAGAACCAGGACAGGGCTGTGTCACGAAGGCCAAGCGAATGGAGGGACTGGAGGAGGAGAGGGTGATCTATAGTGTCAAATGCGGCTGAGAGATTAAGCAGTATTAGTAGTGAGAAATGATTGTTAGCTTTAGTGGTTAAAAGGTCATTAGTTAGTTGAGTCAGGGCAGTTTCCGTTGAGTGTTGTGGCTTAAAACTAGATTGTAGGGGGGTCCAGCAGGTTATTGTCAGAGAGGAATGAGGTTAGTCGGTTGTAGACTAATCGCTCAAGTAGTTTAGAGATGAAAGGTAGCAGAGAGATAGGTTGGAGGTTGTCAAGATTGGAGGGATCAAGAGAGGGTTTTTTCAGAATGGGGGTGACAAGAGCATGTTTTAGTTGAGAAGGAAACAGTCCAGTTGAGAGCGAAAGATTAAATAGGTGAGTTAAGGCTTTGATTAGACAAGGATTGGTATTGCGGAGAAGTTTTGAGGGAATTGGATCAAGCGGGCAGGTGGTAAAGTGAGAAGAGGCCAAAAGCTTTGAGACTTCCTCATCAGTGACAGGGGTGAAGGAGCACAGGAGAGACTGGGGAGTGTGGAGGGAGGGTGGTGGAAGTCTAGGGTGGTTGAGCAGTGTAATGTCCCTTCTGATAGTGTCAATTTTGTTTTTGAAGTGCTCAGCAATATCTTGAGCAGAGACAGATGTGCATGGAGGGGGTGGAGAAGGGGAAAGGAGAGTGTTAAAGGTGGAGAAAAGTTGTGTTGATTTTTTAGAAAGGGAGTTAATGAGTGAATAAAGTATGTTTGGTTTGTAAGAGGCTGGTGTTATAGGAGCGCAGGGCAGATTTGTAGCTCCAAAAGTCTGATTCTGAAAGGGATTTGCGTCAGCGACGCTCAAGTGCACGTGAGTGTCTTTGGAGCGCTTTTGTATGAGCAGTATACCAAGGTTGAAGTGGTTTGGGTCTAGAACGTTTAGTTTTTATAGGAGCAAGCTCATTTAGGGCATACGGTTTAATACATATTTGCCAATATAGTGTTGTTTCCATGTTTTTATTGAAAACATAAATCATGACAGTTACAAGAGTGAGGGATTTTAAATGCAGATTCATGTGTGCAGAGATTGGACTCAAGTCTGAATCTACAGATCACTGAGAAGATCATGTACAGTGAGGACAGTGAGGTTGTGGAATGCACTGCCCGGTGATGTTGTGATGGCTGATTCAGTTAATGCCTTTAAGAATGGCTTGGATGATTTTTTGGACAGACATAATATCAAAGGCTATTGTGATACTAAGCTCTATAGTTAGTATAGGTATGGGTATATAGAATTTAATTAAAAGTACGGAGGGGTGTGTATATGGATGCTTGGTTTTCATTTGGAGGGGTTGAACTTGATGGACTTTGTCTTTTTTCAACCCAATTTAACTATGTAACTATGTAACTATGTACAGTAAAAAAATATCATCCTGTGGTTCTCAAATCAGTACTTGGCTGCCAATGGCATGATGGGGGTTGGTTGGCAGCTGGAGAGCTATAGGTTAAAGATCCCCAAATGTACCATTGTTTTACTGCTGGCATATTGACAAATATTCTGTCTTGCATGTAATTGTAATCTAAACATCTAAAACAGACCTTCCCAAGTTGGTGAACAGTAGAACATGAGTTATACTTAGTGATAAGCACATTTTGTCGCTAGACGTGGATTCGCTGCAAAATTACTCATTTTGCCATCTGCAATTTTTTTTGTGAAACTGTGGCAAAAAATTTGCCTTGAAAAAATTTGCAGCAACAAAAAAGTCACCTAAACAAAAATGTTGCCACAAGAAAAACGCCCATTGACTATTGCATTTGAAGTGAGAGAAAAAGGTTGCACTTGTAAAAAATTGTTGTACTGTACGTAAAAAAATGTCTCCAATTGAATTCAATGCAGTTTCATTTTTGCAGTTTTTCAAAATTTTCGACGAAACAGGACAGATTCGCTCATCACAATTCATACTGGACTATATTATTCAGATGGGACTCTAAGTGGAGAGTGTTGTACAACTATACCTTCTTTGCTGTTGTGTAAAAAGAAAATAAAGCCTATGAGTCCCTACAGAATATTCAGAAGAGCTGTATTCAGTTACAGCATTTTTTGGTAGGAAGTAGCAGGTAAACATGATGGTATGTGGTTAATAAAAACATCTTCCCCCAGTGATACTTAAGGGGTAATTTACAAAGTGCAGGACAGGTTGGAAAAATCAGACACAAGCAATGTTCATCACACTTTGCACACTTCACTGCACTACACTGCACAATTTACTCATGTCTGCGTGTGTGTTGCCTAGGGTTGCCACCTCACCCTTTTAAAACCGAACACATATGGAATCCACAGCCTGCATGGCTAATTAGCAATTTATTTAGATGCATGATGCATGGCTGCACATAAATCAGTTCAGTCTGCAGCATGCATCTAAATGAATTGCTAATTAGCCATGCAGGCTTTGGATTCCATATTTGTTTGGTTTTTAAGGTAGCAACCCTAGTGTTGCATACATTCTGCAGTGAGTTATTCCTTTTTCTCTGTAATAAGACAACACTACTTTGCACTTGATTGTAACCATACTAACACAAACCCTTACTGGTGGTAAAGATATTCTATTTTAATTTAGTCATGTTCAATTTTCTTTTTTTTTTTTTTTTGGTAGATTTAAAGTATGTTGATCCAAGTTACAGAAAAACTTCAGGTCCAAGAAGTGAAGTAATAGATCCCATACTTTTATTAATAAAATAGATAATTATATTCAAAAACCATTAAAACAGAATGCAAGTTCTATATTATTGTTTGCAAAGTCAAATCAACATGAAAGACTTAATTTCTGCCTGAAGGTGTAGGAAACAAATTTCAATACATGTATAAAGAGCCCAATGCTTGAGATTAGACTGGGTATTGTACAGCAGTAATTCAGAAGTTAAATTATGTTCTTTCAATCAATGTATTGAGAATTGTAATAATCATGCATCTAGTTATGACTAAATGCTGAAAAATATTTTATAGATTTGAGACTAATTATATTTCTCTCCAGACCCAAGGATTTCAAACATTATTGCAAATGGATAGATTAGTCTCTAGAGGTCAGTAACGTTCCACAAGATTTTTATTTTAACCTACAACATAGTGCTGTATGTCAAATGCCACAAATCTTAATTTTGAATATAAATGATGATAAAAAAAATAAGAAATCTATTTTCTACTGTTTCAAATAAATATATATGAAAATTGCAGTTAAGTTTTAATTAATCGTTAGATTTATCAAGTATTGCTGAATATTTGCAGGCTATATAAAGTAATACATATATGGGATGATTATCCAGAAAGCTTATATCCAGAAAGCTCTGAATTACAGGAAGACTGTCTAGAGCCTATTTTAAGCAATAAATAATATAATTTTAATAAAACTTATTGAACCAAACTCAGCAGGCAATTTTCCATACACAATTACTACAGACAGCGGAGATGGTTATGTATCTTGCTGCCTTCCCCTTCACTTTGCAAGCACCTCTGCAATACCCTTTATCCCTAATGGTCATAAATAAATGGCACTGAGACAGGAGTGTGGAATATAATAACAAATGTATAAACTTGTTTATCTTACCCCCATACTGGCCACAGTAAGTGCAGTAGGCATGTGAGATGCCCTTAATATCACAACCGAATAACAAGCAAAGGATCAATTAACCACCGCAAGGAGTTTGTGTAAGCCTACACGGAAATCTGACCTCCACCCATGAGGGAAAGGGCCCTCTCCACTCTGTCTTGCTACGCACCAGGTGCAGACTCTTTGGTTTAAAAGTTTACATAGTTAAATTGGGTTGAAAAAAAAAAGTCCATCAAGTTCAACCCCTCCAAATGAAAACCCAGCATCCATACAGACATCCCTCCATACCTTCACATAAATTATATATATATATATATACACATATCTACTGTATACTAACTATAGAGTTTAGTATCACAATAACATTTGATATTATGTCTGTCCAAGAAATCATCAAAGCCACTCTTAAAAGCATTAACAGAATCAGCCATCACAACATCATACGGCAGTGTATTCCACAACCTCTCTGTCCTCACTGTAAAGAACCACCTATGTTGCTTCAAATGAAAGTTATTTTACTCTAGTCTGAAGGGGTGGCGTCTGGTGCGGTGATCCTCTTTATGGGTGAAAAGGTCCCCTGCTATTTGTCTATAATGTTCTCTAATGTACTTGTAAAGTGTAAGCATGTCCCCTTGCAAGCACCTTTTTTTCCAGAGAAAACAACCCCAACTTGACAGTCTACCCTCATATAAGTCTTCCATCCCTCTAACCAGTTAATTTGCACGTCTCAGCTCATTTATATCCCGCTTCAAGACTGAAGTCCAAAACTGCACTGCATACTTCAGATGAGGCCTTACCAGAGACCTATAAAGAGGCATAATTATGTTTTCATCTCTTGAGTTAATGCCCTTTTATGCAAGACAGTACTTTTTGCTTTAGTGGCCACAGAATGACACTGCCCAGATAACAACTTGTTATCTACAAAAAACCCTACATCCTTCTTAGTTAAGGAAACACACCGCCATTTTGTGTATATCTTGCATTTATATTATTGTTGCCAAAGTGCATAACATTGCATTTATCAACATTGAACCCTATTTTCCAGTTTGCTGCCCAGTTTTCCAACTCAAATCAAATCACTCTGCAAAGTGGGAGCATCCTTCATGGATCCTATAGTTCTGCACAATTTAGTATCATCTGCAAAAATAGAAACAGAATGTTCAACCACCTCCACCTCAATGCCCACCTCCAAGTTGAAAAGGACCTAGTACAAAGCCCTGTGGTATAAAATGCACTTTGCAGTGACAGCTACTTTGTTTTATTTAATGGTTAAACAATTTTTAGCAGACTTAAGTTATGGCGAGCCAGATTAAAAATAAAGATTCCTATCCGAAAAAAACGCCAGGTCTCATGCATTCCAGATAATGGATTAATAATAAGAAATATATAATAATAAAAAAAAACTAAACTGTTAAAATCCAGGCCTCTTTAAACTGATTAATTCCTGGTAATTCTGCTCATCTGTATATCTCTTTGTCTCTGCTATATACTGTTATTTAAAACAATACCTTGCAGACCTATCTGCTGCAAACAATCTAAACAACTGGTGGTGTCAAATTTCTTGCACAACCTGCTTTCTTTAATCAATGATTAATTGATTAATTAAATTATAATTTGTCATGCAGGCTCTGGTTTTCCCAACACAGGTGCTATGGAAATGGCAGTTAAACAAGGCAATGATAAGGCACAAGGCACTGAAACCAACACTGTACCCTGCTAATTTGTAACTACCAATCTTGATACGTTATATCTACTGATGGGCAAATGGCAGAAAATTTGAGAAATGCATTGAAGTCAATGGGCATCAAAATTATTTTGATGCACGACAAATTTTACACAAGCAACAATTTTTACATGTGACTTTTTTTGTCCAAATGCATTAATGTCAATGACGTGAAAATTATTTTGATGCTCGACAATTTTTACACTAGCAACTTTTTTGTCTCTGCAAATGTTTTCGTCAGCAAATTTTTTCAGCAGTTTGATCCCATAGAAAGTGAGTTTTTCTGTGGTGAGTTTGAATCTCACATTTTGATAAATCTGCCCCCATGAAGTTTTTAAAGCATTTTGTTCAGAAGCTCCAGTTTGCCTTCTTTTCGTATAAGTTAAGAACCTACAGCTCATATTCTCTGCCCTGTTTTATGGGTAGCTATCAGGTCCGGACTGAGAATTAAAATAGGCCCTGGCTTTTCAGGTACACAGAGGCCCAATCAGCCCACATAGAGGCACAAACATCCCCCACCAGCCCAACATAGAGGCCCAAGCAACCCCCACCAGCCCACTAAATACTGACTTTCTATGGGACCTTATAGCAGCCCCTCTGGCATTTGCCAGAACCCACAGATTGCCAGTCCGGGCTTGGTAGCTATACACCTTACTCGTATTACCATAGCTGGAAGCAGGGCAAATGGTGGGGTAGGATTCTGATGCGCCATCATTAGAGGTAGAGAAAGAGAGAGAGAGAGAGAGAGAGAGAGAGAGAGTTCTGGAAGCCAGCACAACTTGTAAAGTGGTTGTATTTGCCTGGGTGCAACAAGCCCAAAAAGTAGAAGTAGAGCTTGCACTCAAAGGTCTTACAAAAAGTTTTCAAGTGTTTATTGAATCAAAAAAACAACTAACGTTTCGGCTAGCACTCTAGCCTTTGATATATATCTTTACCATAATATCTCAACTGCCTCCTGTCCTAATCTGGCTATCTCTGTCTACTATAACACACTCACCACTGCCCTTAATGAGCCCGTTCCTGCTTGCCAGGATATGTAGCTTATACTAATGCTAATGTGTCATTTCATTAGCCACTTGAGTTGCTCTGGCACAAATCCTATTTAGAAACAGACTTTGCAGCTATAAGCTATAAGCCATCAGCCTGTGTGCCCATAGCCTTAAATCGGACAATTTATATTTCTGCAGCACCCAATGAAATAGCCTTTTTTTGTGCTTTAACAAACCATGCGACTTGAAAGTGGGTACTGTATGAGATAATCAGAAAAAATGGCATGGCTTAAACCTATCTAAGTACTCCAGCTTATGTATTCCATCAGGCATTGGTGTTTTGTTTTCAGTAACTTTTCAGTAACTTTGCATAAACATTTAAATACCATATTGTGTATCAGACACTGACTTAATTCAGCTGAGCAATCTGTCCCCCTACAATGTAGGTATTCAATCTCACTCTTCTTCATTGAAATAAAAAAATGCTTAGGCACAATTTTTATTTTCCCAGTTCCTTATAATCAATTTATTTAAATTTACTATAAACCCATATTTCTTTTACTATTAATATATTTAAACATTTTTGGGGGGTTAGTTTCTACCTGTAAAGCAATAAGTTCCTTATTTTTCATATTAGTATTTTTGGTTGATAATTGATACAACACCTATTGCAGTATTTATGTAATTTAAAAACTCATCTGGATTCTCTGAAATATAAGGGCTCAATTAGTCCACAAGTGCAGTGAGCAAATTACAATTCTGAATGCAGTCTTCACCTTTACTGAAAGTGGTTTTATGAGCAACTTACTGTTGAGAAAAGTGCATGTAGTCTACTTCATTACAGTCATAAATGAGCCATGTAGTGTTTTAATGCTTTCCTATTCTTTCCTGTTCAGCTCTTTGCTTGTGAGGTAAGCCAGTTAAGATGGCCCTTAAATGAATTAAACTTTTCTTCTTAAAAAGTAAACCTTGAAAAAATTAAAAAATACAATTAAATAATGTTGTTCAGGGTGGATTTTGCTTATTTTTTAGTTTCAGGGCTGCTTTTGGAACAATAGGGCCACCTGTTATGGTCAAAAAGATATACTGTACCTTCAGAAGGAAAACAGAAAAGTTTTCTGAAGTTGCTCTGCACTGAAAAGAAGCCTGTGTATTTGGGTTTTCAGGTATTCAAGGTCAGAAGTTGCAGATGTACCTTCCTTTTTGATTTTGTTTATTGAGTGATTTTAGTTTAGTGTTTTATTTATCCATTTCTTCTCCCAAATAGCATGGGGCATTTTGGTCACAGTGGGGCACTTGGCACTCATAGGACAGTATACTAATGGTTTTGGTCCTCGCACACCCTGTCCTCTTAGCTAAACAAAGATGCCTGGTGCTCACTGGTGGAAGTCCAGCCACCTCCCAATATTCCTTGCAAAAAAAAAATCCAATGGCACATAGGACGAATGCAACACCTTAAGTGTTTCATGCTATCCATCAGGACATTTGCCCAGTGGACTGGGGGGGGGGGGAATCTTGGTTCTGTATAAGTGTAATGTTATTGGCTGACATGCTAGTCTAATTTTAGTTAATATTCTGTTGTAAAGTTTTCAATAAAAAACACAAAAACCTTATTATTGTTTGATCCTGCATTGTACTTGGTCCAGATATCAAGGATCATTTTGAGTAGGCATGTGGGTTGTATTCCTGTCTGATGAGAAGGAGGGTGTGGCATAGCCCAGCACCTCAGCTGTATGGGATGTTAGGTGGGGCCCCCTACTGGCAAAAGGCTGTTGAGTTGCTGGTCAACCAGCAGGGGTTCCAAAATACCGCCAGCATGAGTGGTAAAGTGACAAGGAAGTTGTGGACAACATGATCCCCTTATGGGGCAGGCTGGTAGCATCCCAAGTTAGTAGTGATGAATTTGTGAGCAGGCCTGGATTTTTGGTGAGGTGTAGAGCAGCAAAATTTAGGAGCAGCATGCCACCCAACTGCATTCTAAGGAGTACAGGGGACGCATAGCTTTCCAGTGCTCCAGCGCATGTATACATGAGCTCACAATGGGGTTGAGGGATTTTCTGAGTGTGCACATGTAGGGATGTAGCGAACGGCGGAAAAAATGTTCGCGAACATATTCGCGAACTTGCGTCAAAAATGCGAACGGTTCGCGAACGTCGCGAACCCCATAGACTTCAATGGGAAGGCAAATTTTAAAAGCTAGAAAAGACATTTCTGGCCAGAAAAATGATTTTAAAGTTGTTTAAAGGGTGCAACGACCTGGACAGTGGCATGCCAGAGGGGGATCAAGGGCAAAAATGTATCTGAAAAATACATTGTTGACACAGCGCTGCGTTTTGTGCTGTAAAGGGCAGAAATCACACTACATCACTCAGGTGATGTTTCTGGACACGGAATGTGAAAAAGCTCACACAGCTAGGTGGCACTTGGTTAAAGACTGGGCAAACAATGCCTGCAAGGGCAACGTATACAGTAGTGGATACGGAATATATTATTGCTGCTGTAAAAACATCACTCAGGTGATGTTTACGGACACGGAATTATTATTGTTATTTAGACAGAATGTGAAAAAGCTCACACAGCTAGGTGGCACTTGCATACCTCCCAACTGTCCCTCTTTTGACCACTCAACCCCCTGTCCCTCTTTTGTACTGGAAAGTCCCTCTTTTCTCTGCACTGAACAGCCAGAAAAAATACAGTTTCTAACTTAATTAGCTTTTGGCAGAGAGCTCAGAACAGCTAACAGGTGCAAATAAGATACTTTGTAACAATTTTGACTCTGGTTGGTGCTGGTAGTGGTGAACTACTAGGAGGAGCAGCACACCAGTCCCTCTTTTCTCTGAACTGAACAGCCAGAAAAAAAACAGTTTCTAACTTAATTAGCTTTTGGCAGAGAGCTCAGAACAGCTAACAGGTGCAAATAAGATACTTTGTAACAATTTTTATGAATGATACCGTCAAGTGAGCAAATAATAGTTTTTAATTACTAGTTGCTTGTCACCTCCAGGATGTTCGTCCTGTTGGTGGCAATATTTCTGTAGTGGTGTGTTTAGCAGTCACCATGCTTGTGCGCACGTGCACGGTCAGGCAGAGGTAATTCAATGTACAGTGAAGTGAACCAAAAAACACTGATTCTGCAGTGTGGGCCCAGTTTTGGTCTACTTTATTGATCACCTGCGGTGACCATAAAAGATGCGATTTTGCCACTGTTGCAGAACCCTGAAAAATTAGGCATGTGTACTTTCCTGAAAAATTATGTTTTTTTTGTTGCAGCCACTGAAGCACAGAGGCCAGAAAAAATATGCCATATAAATGCTGAAAATATTAATTTTTTTTTGTCGCAGCCACTGAAGCACAGAGGCCAGAAAAAAGATGCCATATAAATGCTGAAAATATGAATTTTTTTTTGTCGCAGCCACTGAAGCACAGAGGCCAGAAAAAATATGCCATATAAATGCTGAAAATATGAATTTTTTTGGTCGCAGCCACTGAAGCACAGAGGCCAGAAAAAATATGCCATATAAATGCTGAAAATATGAATTTTTTTTGTCGCAGCCACTGAAGCACAGAGGCCAGAAAAAATATGCCATATAAATGCGGAAAATATGAATTTTTTTGGTTGCAGCCACTGAAGCACAGAGGCCAGAAAAACTCAGGATTTACCTGTCCAAAAAGTTTTGATTAAAATGAAACCAGTAGGGTTTGCACCCTAGTTTGTAACGGTGGCGGAGGGAGGAGGACGCTAAAGGACAGCTGTGTGTGGAGTCATGCGGCGTGCAGAGAAGGACAGCTGCATGGGGAGTCAGAACAAGTCTTCCGGCGTGCAGTAACCCTCCGAGATCCATGCCTCGTTCATTTTAATAAAGGTCAGGTAATCCACACTTTTGTGACCTAGGCGAGTTCTCTTCTCAGTTACAATCCCTCCTGCTGCACTGAAGGTCCTTTCTGAGAGGACACTTGAGGCGGGGCAAGACAAGAGGTTCATGGCAAATTGTGACAGCTCTGGCCACAGATCAAGCCTGCGCACCCAGTAGTCCAGGGGTTCATCGCTCCTCAGAGTGTCGATATCTGCAGTTAATGCCAGGTAGTCCGCTACCTGCCGGTCGAAGCGTTCTTTGAGGGTGGATCCAGAAGGGTTCTGGCGCTGCCTTGGACTGAAAAACCTTTGCATGTCTGACGTTACAGAGTGGCCAAAGTGCATTGTCCTTGCAGGTGCGCTCGTGGCAGGATTACTGGCACCTCTGCCCCTGGAATGTTGATGAGTTCCTGAAGTGACATCACCCTTAAAAGCATTGTACAACATGTTTTGCAGGCTGGTTTGTAAATGCAGCATCCTTTCGGACTTGTGGTACGTTGGTAACATTTCTGCCACTTTATGCTTGTACCGAGGGTCTAGTAGCATTGCGACCCAGTACAGGTCCTTCTCCTTAAGCCTCTTGATACGGTGGTCCTTCAACAGGCATGACAGCATGAAAGACCCCATTCTCACAAGGTTGGATGCAGAGGTATCCATCTCCGCTTCCTCGTTATCAAGGACTATATCATCCACGGTCTCCTCCCCCCAGCCACGTACAAGACCAGGGGTCCCCAAAAGGTCACAACAAGCCCCCTGGGAAGCCTGCTCCTGTTGGTCCTCCTCCTCCACAAAGCCACCTTCCTCCTCTGACTCCACTTCTGACACCTCTCCCTGCGTTGCAGCAGGTGCCTGGGCTCGTTCTGGTGATTCCGACCAGAAATCGTGCGCTTCCTGCTCCTCGTCACGCTGGTCTACAGCCTCATCTGTCACTCGTCACACGGCACGCTCCAGGAAGAAAGCAAAGGGTATTAGGTCGCTGATGGTGCCTTCGGTGCGACTGACCATGTTTGTAACCTCTTCAAAAGGGCGCATGAGCCTGCAGGCATCGCGCATAAGCACCCAGTAACGGGGGAAAAAAATCCCCAGCTCTGCAGATCCAGTCCTACCACCCAGTTCAAACAGGTATTCATTGACGGCTCTTTGTTGTTGCAGCAGACGTTCAAACATGAGGAGCGTTGAATTCCAGCGAGTCTGGCTGTCGCAAATTAAACGCCTGACTGGCATGTTGTACCGCTGCTGAATGTCAGCAAGGCGTGCCATGGCTGTGTAGGAACGTCTGAAATGGGCCGACACCTTCCTGGACTGCCTGAGAATGTCCTGGAATCCTGGGTACTTCGAGACAAAACGTTGGACTATTAAATTCAGAACATGTGCCATGCAGGGCACATGTGTTAAATTGCCCAGTCTCAGTGCTGCCAACAGATTGCTTCCATTGTCACACACCACTTTTCCGATCTTCAGTTGGTGTGGGGTCAGCCACCGATCGGCCTGTGACTGCAGAGATGACAGGAGTACAGATCCGGTATGGTTTCTGCTTTCCAGGCACGTCATCCCCAAGACAGCATGACAACGGCGTACCTGGCACGTCGAATAGCCTAGGGGGAGCTGGGGGTGCACAGGTGTGGAGGAGGAGGACCCAGCAGCAGAGGAGGAGGAAGCAAAGGAAGAAGACGAGGTAGAGAGCGAAGGAGGAATAGAGGTGGTGGCAGAACCGCGTGCAATCCGTGGCGGTGACACCAACTCCACTATTGTTGTTGAGCCACACATTCCCTGCTTCCCAGCCATAAGCAAGTTCACCCAGTGGGCAGTGTAGGTGACATACCTGCCCTGACCATGCTTGGAGGACCATGCGTCAGTAGTCATATGGACCTTTGCCCCAACACTAAGTGACAGAGATGCGGTGACTTGGCTCTGCACATGGTGGTACAGGTGTGGTATTCCCTTCTTGGAAAAAAAATTGCGGCTGGGTACCTTCCACTGCGGTGTCCCAATTGCTACAAATTTGCGGAAGGCCTCAGAGTCCACCAGCTGGTATGGTAAAAGCTGGCGGGCTAAGAGTGCAGACAAGCCAGCTGTCAGACGCCGGGCAAGGGGGTGACTCGCAGACATTAGCTTCTTATGCTCAAACATGGCCCTCACAGAAACTTGGCTGGGGGCAGATGACTGGGAACTGGTGGTCAAGGTGGAAGGCGGAGTGGAGGGTGGTTCAGATGGGTCAAGGACAGCAGAGGTAGAGCAGTAAGATGCTGGACCAGAAGGAGGGTGGCTTTTAGTTTGTCTGCTGCCTTTGAGGTGTTGCTCCCATAGTGCTTTGTGCTTGCCGTTCATGTGCCTTCGCATAGAAGTTGTACCTATGTGGGTGTTGGGCTTCCCAAGGCTCAGTTTCTGACTGCACTCATTGCAAATTACAACGCTTTTGTCAGAGGCACACACATGAAAAAAATCCCACACTGCTGACCTTTTTGAAGCTGGCAATCTGGCGGTAACAGTAGAAGTTGGCGGCAATGACGGGTGCGTTGGCCGGCTGACCACAGGTGCCGATACATGTTGTTGCCCTACTGTTCCCTGCGAGCTGTCCTCCCTGCTTCTTCTAAGTCTTATTCTCCTCCTGCCTCTCTGACTCTCCGTCTCTCCATCTGAACTATCCTCCTCTTGCTCTCTTCTACTGGGCACCCACAAAACATCAATCTCCTCATCATCATTCTCCTCAGATGCATCAATTTCTTCTAACAGCTCACAGAAGGAAGCAGCAGCGGGGACCTCCTCATCACTCATTATGTACATCTCTGTTGTGTTGTCTGCCAGAATTATATCTGGTGTAACGTCCTCATCTCCTTCATCTTCTTCTGCCAATAATGGTTGCGCATCACTCAGTTCAAGAAACTCATGTGTAAATAACTCCTCTGACTCCAGTGAAGAAGGGGCGCCGGTGGTGGAGGAAGTGTTACGTGGGGTGCCCATAGCAGAGGAGGATGTTGTGGCAAAGTTAGAAACGGTAGAGGATGGGGTGTGCTGTGTAAGCCAGTCAATTACCTCTTCAGCATTTTGGGAGTTCAGGGTAATTGCCTTTGTAAAACTGGGCAATTTCCTAGGGCCACAGGATAGCATAGCAGCACGGCCCCTAGTGCCTCTGCGTGGCGGCCTGCCTTTGCCTGGCATTTTTTTTAAAACAACAACAACAACTCAGGTGGTGTTTCTGGAGACGGTATTATTATTGGTATTTAGACAGAATGTGAAAAAGCTCACACAGCTAGGCGGCAGTTGTTTGAAGAACACACTGGGCAAACAATGCCTGCAAGGTCAACGTATACACTACAGCAGTGGATACGGAATATATTATTGCTGCTTGGAAAACGTCACTCAGGTGGTGTTTCTGGAGACGGTATTATTATTGATATTTAGACAGAATGTGAACAAGCTCACACAGCTAGGCGGCAGTTGTTTGAAGAACACACTGGGCAAACAATGCCTGCAAGGTCAACGTATACACTACAGCAGTGGATACGGAATATATTATTGCTGCTTGGAAAACGTCACTCAGATGGTGTTTCTGGAGACGGTATTATTATTGATATTTAGACAGAATGTGAACAAGCTCACAAAGCTAGGCGGCAGTTGTTTGAAGAACACACTGGGCAAACAATGCCTGCAAGGTCAACGTATACACTACAGCAGTGGATACGGAATATATTATTGCTGCTTGGAAAACGTCACTCAGGTGGTGTTTCTGGAGACGGTATTATTATTGATATTTAGACAGAATGTGAACAAGCTCACACAGCTAGGCGGCAGTTGTTTGAAGAACACACTGGGCAAACAATGCCTGCAAGGTCAACGTATACACTACAGCAGTGGATAAGGAATATATTATTGCTGCTTGGAAAACGTCACTCAGGTGGTGTTTCTGGAGACGGTATTATTATTGATATTTAGACAGAATGTGAACAAGCTCACACAGCTAGGCGGCAGTTGTTTGAAGAACACACTGGGCAAACAATGCCTGCAAGGTCAACGTATACACTACAGCAGTGGATACGGAATATATTATTGCTGCTTGGAAAACGTCACTCAGGTGGTGTTTCTGGAGACGGTATTATTATTGATATTTAGACAGAATGTGAACAAGCTCACACAGCTAGGCGGCAGTTGTTTGAAGAACACACTGGGCAAACAATGCCTGCAAGTGCACTACTATTGGTGCACTACTATGAAGAACAGCAAACAGCACTGGACACGTTAAAGAACAGTAAGATAAGTAAAATAAAAAAATATATATATGTATATTAAAAAAAAAAATTACTCTGGTTGGTGCTGAACTACTAGGAGCAGCACACCAGTCCCACTCCCCAACACAGCTAGACTAATAGCACTGGGCTCTTATAGTAGCAAAGTAAAAAAACAAAAAAGAAAATAAAAGCAGTCCTTACAAGGACTATTGGGTTACAGGCAGCAGTCAGCAGATGAGATCAGAAGCAGTGCCCACAGCAGCTACATACAGAGCACTGCAGTGGAAGGTAGATTACTAGCCAGCAAAGCTACCTAACCTAAAATGTCCCTCAAATCCCTGCAGAGTTCTGTCCCTACAATACAGAGCAGTATCAAGTAGATTACTAGCCAGCAAAGTTACTATCAACTGTCCCTCAAATCACTCAACAGCTCTCTCCCTACACTAGCTCTTCCAAGCACACACAGGCAGAATGAAAAAACGCTGCAGGGCTTCAGTTTATATATGGAAGGGGAGTGGTCCAGGGGGTGTGGGGGTGGTCCAGGAGGGAGAGCTTCCTGATTGGCTGCCATGTATCTGCTGGTCTGGGGTGAGAGGTCAAAAATAAGCGCCAGGTAAGGCGAACCCAAATTCTTTTGGCGGACGCGAACAGTCGATGTTCGCGGGCGAACAGTCCGCGACATCCCTATGCACATGCAATCAAGCGGGTCCTATTGTTGTTGGTAGTCTCTCTGGCAAACTGCTATCTAATGGAAAATCTGCAATCAATGATGGTTTTATTACCACAAGGGTACTAACCCCACTATGATCCTCATGGGGGCCTTGAGCTGCACGACTACATAACCTAATCCTGCCTTTCGTTCTATATACTTTGACTTTACAATAACTATCTCTGAATTTTAACTAAACAGGCCTTCCAACTGCCCAGACTCAATCCTGTGTATACAGATTCTCCCGTGAGCTTGGATGGAGTCTGTTTTCAAGTCATATTTATTTTACCTGGAATTTTCTAGTCAGTACAGTCAGCAGGAAGGACTGACCATCTTCCAAATGGACAATAGGTTGGATATAGGATTATACCTAAAACCAACTGATGTTAATAATATTTTTGTTTTGTTGCTTATGTAAGTATTATGGTGCAAATATAAACTTTTATAAAAAAAAAGGGGTATATGAAACATAATGTATCTGGACCTTTTGCTAAGGTACACAATGATTCCAGTGGCCTTATATTTATCATAATCAGCCATATAAAAAGTTAAAAGGAGGAGACTCAAAACAAAGTCTCTCCCAGGAACAAACAAAGTTGATATACCAGCTGGGGACACTGATTTTGAATTGATGTTTTTTATGTCTTTATTTTTATTATAATATTTAGAATTGTTGTTTTAATAACTTACAGTATATGGTTTTAAATAACTCTATGTGTAATATGTTTTATTAATTTTGATCTATTTATGTGTATATTTAAATTGGACAATCTAGTATACCCTTGTGACCTTTAACCAATAAATACTAGGGGAGGGTGCTAAGGGCACACAGGAAGCTAAGGAAGTGTATTATATACACAAAATGCATTAGGCCATTTTACATGTAAGTTTGGATTTTAAATTTTGTGTTGAATTGATTAAAATTCTAAAAGTGCATTCTAATTCTTGTGCTGCCTTGAGTGTCTGTTTGGGAGTGCTGTGAGTGAAGTGACTAGAGAGGGCATTATGACCCTGCAGACACTAGGAGGAAAGTTACATGGAAGGAAGAGAAGCAAATTCTTAACCTGTGCGTGAAAGAGAGTGATTTCCCTTGAAGCAGGGAAACTTCAGTGTCTAGGTAAGATTGGTGAGTCTTATCTGGGTGGCATTGAACTTTCTCTCATTGATTTCTCCTCTCTTTACAGATTTGGTTGACCTCTAAGGCTGTCAACATGCAAGTTTTTCTAGACTCTGAGGGCTGCAGGGAATTTCATGGGCTCTGCTTTCGCCAAGCATCTTGGTATTCCCCTGTTTCCCTTGTCTACCCTCTTGCGGGTCCTGGCGATTGATGATAGACCGTTAACATTAGAAATCATCTCTGAAATGACTGGGGAAGGCAGATTTATCTATCTAGAAGTTTCAATTCTATGGATCATCACAATGAGGACCACGATCCAATAGTTCCTCTTATCAAGATTGTTGCTTCCCTGCTTCTGCAATTTGCCACCCAGATTGAGTCAGTTCAATCCTCGGCTCCGCTAACACCCCCATTGGGATGATATACGTTGCCCAGTGCTGCACACTGACATCATCTCACAGCCCTGTGCTGGTCATGTCATTGTGCCAAAAATACAGAAAAAATGTAAAATAAAAGAAATGCCAAGACACAGGTTCAATGCCTGAAAATAGGTTGCATTTGTTAGTGTTCCTGGGGACTTCTTATTTATCTGCTGTTTCGTGGACTTCTGATCCTCTGCTTTGTTCCTGACCACGTCTGACCACTGTCTGCCTTTCAATTTTTGCCTGCATACAACTATGATCATTCTTAACCTCTTGACTACCATGTACTGAACTTTATGGCTTGTGCTTCCTCCTTGTTTCAGCCTTTTCCACTAATTGAGCTGTCAGGCCCTGACAAGAGGGAGTACAAGTTGAGGAGCAGGACTTACTATCAGGAGCGCCCGATGGCACTCCGCTCCTCTTTAGTGCCGCGTCCAAGATGGTGGTGCCCATAGCCAACACATGGATCATGCATCTGCCGGTGCACAGATGCATGATGTCATCACGTCGCGTCTGGCACCAAAATTCAAAATAAAAGAAAGCCAAGGTCACAAGTTCAATGCCCAATAAAAGGAATTGCTGGCTTGTATTCCTGGGTGTTTCTAAATTGATTACTAGTATTTGCCTGGACTATTGACCCTGCCTGAACCTTCTTACTTTAATACTTGCTGCCTGCCTACTGAACTACTGCCTGAACTTTAAATATGATTACTCTTGATCCCTCTAATTACTCCAAACTTGAACTTTGTCCTGAAGCTTCCTCCTTGGTCCAGACTTCCGTGCGCCTAGAGCCGATAGGCCCCTTACTGTATTATGGACCCTACTGATGAAGCTCTGGCTGATGTGGAAAAAATGATCCGGGGATTGGCATCTCGCATGGAAGCTTATGAAGCCCAGTAGAATCACACAGGGCAAGTGTTAGAGGCCTTTCACTCCTGGATGCCATCCGCTTCTCTGGCCGCGGGAAATCCTCCCGCTGCAGTTGCTACTGTGGCCTCATCGGTGGTGAGTCCCGCTTTCGTCCACCTCCCTGAATTTAATGGGGATGCTCAAGCCTGTAGAGGTTTTGTGACTCAATTCCTTATTCAGTTTGCGTTCCAACCCTCACAATACTCCAGTGAGTGGCCTATGGTGGGATATGTGATGTCCAGGTTAGAGGGCAAGCCATTAAAATGGGCAACACCACTCTGGAAGAAGAATGGCTAATGCCTCTTCCTGACTCCTTCAGATCCGGTAAGGGAATTGCAGTGCCAGTGAGTACGCCATTGATTTCATAACTTTGATGGCTGAAACTAACTGGATCAACATGTTCTATCAAGGTTTGTCCAGCAGACTCAAAGACAACTTAGTCTCCAGGGATTGTCACAAACAATTGGTGGTTGTTAATGTTACATTCTCTACTTGGAGTAAGGTTCTTAGTGGGGTAACCCAGGGCTCGGTATTAGGTCCACTTTTATTTAACTTGTTCATTAATGACTTAGGGGAGGGTGTTGTAAGTAATGTATCAGTTTTTGCAGATGACACAAAACTATCCAGCCCAATTAATTGGCAGCTCTGTGGCAAATGAGATTCAGTGTTGAGAAATATAGTCATGAAAAGTCATGCACATGGGATGTAAAAACATCCAAGCCACTTATACCCTTAATGGTACTGCACTAGGCAAATCCATTATGGAAAAGGACCTTGGAGTCCTTGTAGATGATAAACTTGGCTGTAGCAAGCAATGCCAGTCAGCAGCATCAAGGGCAAATAAGGTCTTAAGCTGTATTAAAAGGGGCATAGAATCACTGGAGGAGGGGGTCATTCATCCACTTTATAGAGCACTTGTAAGGCCCCATCTAGAATATGCCGTACAGTTTTGGTCTCCATCACAGGACATTATTTTATTAGAGAGGGTACAGAGAAGGGCAATTAAGCTGGTGAAAGGTATAGAAAATCTTAGCTATGAGGAAAGACTGGCCAAATTGGGGATGTTCACGCTGGAGAAGAGGTGGTTAAGGGGTGATGTGATAACTATGTATAAATATATAAGGGGATCATATAATAATCTCTCTAATGCTTTATTTACCAGTAGGTCTTTCCAGCTGACACAAGGTCACCCATTCGATTAGAAGAAAAGAGTTTCCGCCTAAATATTCGGAAGGGGTTTTTTACAGTGAGAGCTGTGAAGATGTGGAATTCTCTACCTGAAGGGGTTGGATGGCTTTTTAGCAAGTGAGGGAATACAGGGTTATGGGAGATAGCTCATGGTACAAGTTGATCCAGGGAATAGTCCGATTGCCATTTTGGAGTCAGGAAGGAATTTTTTCCCCCTCTGAGGCAAATTGGTGAGGCTTCAGATGGGGTTTTTTGCCTTCATCTGGATCAACTGGCAGTTAGGCAGATATAGAGGAAAAAAAAGGTTGAACTTGATGGACGTGTGTCTTTTTTCAACCTTACTTACTATGTTACTATGTTACTATGTTACTTGATTGCTCTCGCCATCAAAGTAGACACCTGACTCAGGGAGCACCAATCCTGTGCCCCAAAAGAACTCTCATCGATTTCTTTTGGCATTACAGATTCGGCTACCTGATAAGACTATCAATGTATATGCTTTTCTTGATTCCAGGGCTGCAGGAAATGGATGCTTTTGCCAAGTTCCTGAGAATTCCCCTATTCCCTCTGCCTAATCCCCTAAGGGTTTGGGTGATTAATGATTGACCGATAACTTCTGAGATAATCTCTGACGGTCTGATGCCTACATCGAGAGAAATGATCTTTTCTTTTAATAAACTGTCCATTGGCTCCTCTAGTGTTGGGTCTACCCTGGCTCCATCTGCATAATCTTTCTATTAACTGGTCAGCCAACCAGATATCACATTGGAGCCCTTTTTGTCAGAAGAACTGTTTGCCTGCTAAGTCCGTTTACCGGGTGTCCCTTGCTGCAGCGGATCTTCAGTCTTTGCCTGCAGTGTACAAAGACTTTTCAGATGTCTTTTGTAAGAAGTCTGCAGAGATGTTCCCTCTTCATCGCTCCTACGATTGTCCCACCAAACTTCTCCCCATTACCATGCCCCCCAGAGGTCGGACCTACCCCCTGTCTCCTGCAGAGCAGAGAGAATATATTAAAGATAACCAAGGAGCCCAATAGGCTGATGTCCATGCTCCTCAACTGGTACGGGAATTTTACAAACAGTTTCCAAGGTTATAGTGGTCCAGTGTCCCCCCTGGGGGAGGGGGTAATGTCAGGAGTGCACGATGATGCTCCGCTCCTCTTCGGCACCACATCCAAGATGGCGGCACCCATAGTCACCATGTGGACAGCGGCACCAGTGCAGTGACGCCAGCGCACAGATGATGGCATCATCATGTTGCGTCTGCTGCCAAAATTCAAAATAAAGGGATGCCAAGGTCACAGGGGTTGTATTCCTGGGTGTTCCTAAATTAATTATTAGTATTTTGACTTTTGACCCTGCCTGAACCTTCTTGTACTTTGATCCTTGCTGCCTGCCTACTGAACTATTGCCTGAACTCTGACTATGATTACTCTTGATCCCTCTGATTTCCACAAACTTGAACTTTGTCCTGAAGCTTCCTCCTTAGTCTGGACTTCCCTGCGCCTGGAGCCGATAGGCTTCTGAAACTTACACACCAATGAACTTATCCTTTGTGGTCATCTGGAAGTGAACACCAACTGTATATTGCACTCACACATAAATAACAAGAGCCCTGGGGGAACTTTTGACATCCAGCAAGTAACTTTTACATATGTATGGAGCACTGAAAGGATGAGGCAGAACCACATGATTGACTACAAAAGCAGTTCTTTGTTTTTTTCTGTGCTGTGAAGAGATATTTTTATGCTTTCCCGTTGGTAACTCCCTCTTACACCCAAACGTTCTCATGTCATACAACTATGAAGATTTTCATTCATCCAGGTCATGGTATATCTAGTAGGACTTGTATGAGTAATCAATGAAGACATGTCACTACTCATCCGAGCAGCTTCTTCAGTTCAACTGACTGGTGTGGGTAGTTCTTGGCAATTAAACTCTTCCACTAATACAATCACAATGGCACATTGTAACTCTTCAAAGAGGTGACATCTGAAGAAATTCACAGAGGTGTTGATTCTGTGTAGTTACTGTGATAGGATTATCCAATGTGTCATGCAACTCCTAGAACAGGTGTTACTTGTGAGAGTTGCATGAATGGATGTGTGAAGTGTTCTGAAACTGCGGGGGTACAGATGTCAGAACAGCATTGTATGTAGCAGACAGGTCGAAGGCCCCCGCCTCTGTTCAGGGATGGTTTCTCCACCTTGACATGAATCGCCTCTTTCACGCATCGTTCAAACCAGTGGTCTTCTTTATCCAAGATTTGGACCTTTCTATCTTCAAAGGAGTGTCCCTTGTCTTTTAGGTGTAGAAAGACAGCTGAGTTTTGCCCTGTAGAGTTCGCCCTCCTATGGGGATCCTGTGGGGATTTCAATACAACTTCAACCATTTAGCACGAATTCTTTTATGCGTGCCATCTGATTTTCTATGAGTATATGGATTACGGATACCGAGGATTGCAGCAAGGTTCCCAGATAGAGCACCACCCATAAATGTGAGCAGATTCTGCAATACTATATGCATTCGCTTGGAGAGCAGTTGTTTTGTCTCCCCAATGTATAGATCTGTGCACTCCTCGCTACACTGGACTCCGTATACCACAATGCTTTGTTTTTCTTTTGGTGTTGGATCCTTTGGGTGTACTAGTTTTTGTCTCATCACCACCTATGTCTCCAGCACTGCCTTACAATCTGCACCCCTGCTGTTAGCACAACCTGTACTGCTCTCTGCAACTAACATGACTATAGAAATCCAGGAGGGCAATAAACTTGCTGCTGGATAGAACGGGAAACCTGGAGCAGCACACATGGAGGAGATCTTGGTGTGGGTGGCATACCCTCTCTCTCTCTCTCTCTTTGTTGATATTTATTACAGTTTATTTTCATCATCAATCTATTCATATAGTAGACTGTAAGATCTATGGGGCAGCGACCTCCTTCCTACTATGTCTCTTACCTAATCTTGATGTCATTATTTAAGCACTGTGTATTGTGCATATTTATTGTATTTATTATGTAACGTCCTCCCTGTGTGTACTTTATATATAATACACAAAAGCCATGAATATCCTGTAAATTATATCCTTATAAACGGTGAGTTCTGATGTCATCAGTTATAAACGGTGAGTTCTGATGTCATTTCTGTCACATGACTCATTGAAATTTGTGTATTATAATAAATAAAGTACCCCCAGTTGCAAAATATGAGGATATTAGAAGTTACCTCGGAGTTCCATGACCTGTATAAAAACACTCGGCCTTCGGCCTCGTGTTTTTATATGGTCATGAAACTCCTCGGTAACTTATAATATCCTTATATTTTACAAGAGGGGGTACTTTATTCACTATATATTGTACTTTTATGAATTGTACATTGCTGCAGCTCCTAAACAATGCTTTATAAATAAAGCCGATTATTCATACGATACTCGAAACATACAAACTTGGTCTCGATAATACAGGGGCCAAAATTCTGTCTTGGTTTATCACTAACACCACCGAAAAAACCCACACCCCCAAATTAAGGATATGTGATGGTATGACAGAAACTAGTCTCCATTATGGTTTACTCCTTTGAAATCCATTTAGAAGCACATGACCTGGAGCAGGTTTAGCTTCAGTTTTTCCTTCCTAATGATAATTTTAACCTCAGCAATTTCTGGATACCTTACCTTTTAATCTTATTAATTAAAGGTTAAGTTTATTTCATCTTGATGGGAACCTCGGACTGATAGAGCGGGATGGTGCAAACATAGGGGTCAAACTTTCGCTTTCTCTCTTTATGTTACCTATATAATCATTGACCCTGCACACCACTTGTTTGTTTTCACATTTTAATGGAGGGTGCTACCATTTTTTTTTTGTATATATATATATATATATATATATATATATATATATATATATATATATATATATATATATATATATATATATATATACACACAGGTATGGGACCTGTTAACCAGAATGCTCGAGACCTGGGGTTTTCCGGATAACAGATCTTTCCGTAATTTGGGTCTTCATGCCTTAAGTCTACTAGAAATACATTTAAACATTAAATAAACCCAATAGGCTGGTTTTGCTTCCAATAAGGATTAATTATATTTTAGTTGGGATCAAGTACAAGCTACTGTTTTATTATTACAGAGAAAAAGGAAATAATTTTTAAAAATTTGGATTAATTGGATAAAATGGAGTCTATGGGAGACATTCCGTAATTCGGAGCTTTCTGGATATTGGGTTTCCGGATAAGGGATCCTATACCTGTATATATATATATATATATATATTTTTTTTATATATATATATATATATATATATATATATAGATATATATAGTCCCGGATCATCAATTGCAAAAACATTTCAGAGAGAGACATAGTGTTTCTCTGCTAACAGCACTACTGGTCTCACCTCAGTAACAATATCTGAGAATCTGTGGCCCAACATACATTCCATCAATCACTTTTACCCAGGAAACTGGGTACCTTTTTGTCACCATACCACATATCCCCCCCTCTCTCAAGCCCGTAGGGCTGAGCACAGTATGCCACCAATGCATGTACCCTGGAGAGAGCATCTGCATTCCCTTGCATCTTTCCAGGTCTATGTTCTACTGAGAACTTGAAATTTTGAAGGGACAAGAACCATCTGGTGACCCTGGCATTCTTTTCCCTATTTTGGGCCATCCACTTAAGTGGGGCATGTTCAGTGACAAGTTTGAACTGCTTCCCTAACAGATAGTATCTCAAGCTCTCCAGTGCCCACTTGATGGCCAGGCACTCTCTCTCTACAATGGCATACCTGCGTTCAGCGGGGGTTAGCTTCCTGCTTAGGTATGCTACTGGGTCTTCTTCCCCATTCACTACTTGTGACAGAACAGCCCCTAACCCAATCTCAGAGGCATCAGTCTGTACAAGAAACTGTTTCTTGAAATCAGGAGCTATCAGTACAGGGTATCTGCACAGGGATGCCTTCAAGTTTAGAAAGGCTTCCTCTGCCTCTGTGGTCCATGTAACTGTCCCAGCTTTACTCCCTTTTGTGAGGTCAGTAAGCGGGGCTGCTAGGGTGGCAAAATTGGGGACAAACCTCCTGTAATATCCCACTATCCTTAGAAAGGCCCTCACTTGCTTCTTGGATTTGACCGTGGCCACTCCTGAATTCCCTCAATTTTGGACACCTGTGGCTTGACTACCCCAAATAGCGGGCCTCTTCTAACCCCATTGCACACTTTTTGGGATTTGATGTCAGACCCGCCTTCCAGATAGAGTCAAGGACCTCATGTACCCGGGGCAAATGACTTTCCCAGTCTGGGCTAAAGATAACCACATCGTCCAGGTAAGCTGAAGCATATCCTCGATGCGGTTTGAGAATGCGGTCCATCATTCTCTGGAACGTTGCTGGGGCCCCACGTAAGCCAAACGGTAAGCGTTTATATTGCCACTGCCCCTCAGGAGTGGAAAATGCAGTCTTCTCTTTGGCCCTTTCAGTGAGGGGTACCTGCCAATACCCCTTGGTAAGGTCTAGGGTGGTAATGTAGCGGGCCTGCCCTAGCCTTTCTATCAATTCGTCGACCCGGGGCATTGGATATGCATCAAACTTGCTGACCTCATTTAACTTTCTGAAGTCATTGCAAAATCGGATGCTACCATCCAGTTTTGGGACAAGGACAATGGGGCTGGACCATTCACTATGGGACTCCTCAATTACATCCAGCTCCAACATCCTTCTAATCTCCTCTGTCACTGCCTGGCGTCGTGCCTCGGGTATCCTATAAGGTTTGACATTGACTTTAACCCCAGGTCCAGTTATAATGTCATGTTTAATAAAATCAGTAAGCTCAGGCTGGTCTGAGAATATTTGTCTATTCCGGATCAGAAACTCTTTCATCTCCTGCTTCTGACTGTTAGTCAGGGTCTCAGCCACTTTTACCTCAGGCACCTGTGGGATTTCTACCTCTACAACTGCAGGACAGGCGGACAGCGATTCCCTATCCTTCCAGGGCTTAATTAGGTTAACATGGTAGAGCTGCTCTTTTTTCCGCTTGTTTGGTTGGGACACTTTATAATTAACATCCCCTACGCATTCTATAATCTCGTAGGGGCCTTGCCATGTGGCCAGGAACTTACTTTCCACCGTAGGAACCAGGACTAACACCCTGTCCCCAGGATGGAAAGTTCGGACACGAGCCGATCTATTATATATGCAGCTTTGAGCTTGCTGGGCCTGAAGCATATGTTCTCTCACAAGGGGCATTACCTTTGCAAGACGGTCCTGCATGTCTGCAACATGCTCTACCACACTTTTGTGTGGGGTGGCTTCAGACTCCCATGTCTCCAGGATTTCAGACTTCAGCTTGTTATAGTCCCTTGCATCCTCGGAGGACAGGTCATAAAAAGCTTTCTGGGAATTCCCCACTAGTAGTGGTGCAACAATCATTGCCCATTGCTCCCTCGACCAGGCTTGCTGCTCCGCCGTCCTCTCAAAGGTACAGAGGAAGGCCTCCACATCATCCTGCCCAGTCATTTTCCGCAGGAGGTGGCTTCCTGGGATGGAGCGTGGCACTCTGGGGACTAGGGCAGCATCCCCAGAGACCCTGGCTGTCAGTTGTTTTACCACCTCAATTTGCAGCTGCCGATCTTTCTCTGCAGCCTGCGCCAGTGCAGTGATCTGGGCCTCCAACAGACGATTTGCCTCCTGCTGGGTGGCGTTAGACTGCTGCTGTAGCAACTGGCTCTCCTGGTGGGCCTTCTGTAAAGTTGCAGTGCTCTGCAGCAAAGACTTGAGGACATCATCCATTTCACAACTTTTAAGTGTACTGTCTCTTTAAATCTCACTTATAAACTATACAGTCTGCACAATACCCACAGGAGACTTACTGTGGTTAGGCAACTTCCGCGTGTGGCAATCGCTGCCTGCATCCGAAACACCAATTGTGGGGGTTCACTCGCTGGTAGGCTGCAAAAGAGGCGACTTCACACACCTGGATCGGTTTAAGGGCTTCCCGCCCGCGTTTATTTTCCAGCGGCTGCAGAAATTTCCCCTCGCAGGGGGAAGGTAACCGAAACACAGCAGTTCAACCGAAAAAAATCCAACCTTCTGGTTCACAAAATAAATGCTTTGCTTTCTCTCCTGAAGCTGAGCAATACCAGCAGTTTGTCTCACACACATTCAGCCCTGCTGCTCAGCATCAGGTGTACTAAGTAGGCCTAGGGCCTCTTGAAAACCTGGCCTACGGATTTGGGAATCCGTCCCACCCTACTCTTGCAGATTCCCAGTAAGACCAGTCCCGGATCATCAATTGCAAAAACATTGTAGAGAGACATAGTGTTTCTCTGCTACTGGTCTCACCTCAGTAACAATATCTGAGAATCCGTGGCCCAACATACATTCCATCAATCACTTTTCCCCATGAAACTGGGGACCTTTTTGTCACCATACCACAATATATATATATATATATATATATATATATATATATATATATATATATATATATATATATATATATATATATATATATATATATATATATATATATATATATATATATATATATATATATATATATATATATATATATACTTTATACATAAAGTTGTACACTCCCTGTAGTGATATCCCTCTGTAGTGAGTGCTAATTCTAGGGACCTTTTTACTCCATATGAATGAGATAATTAGTGAGTTCAACTGTTTCTAAACACATGGGGCAAATATTTCATTTTAATGAGGTTGACCCGACCCAGCAGAGATAAAGGAAGCCTCTCCCAGTGTGTTAATTTGGTTTTCATGTCCACCATAATGGGATCTACACTGCTACATTGCAATTTGTATTGCTTAATCTCGCGAGTCACCACTATTCCCAAGTATAGAAGATTGTCTACCCATGTCAGAGGAGTATCCAGGTTTGGGAAACTGTTCGCTTTCTGATCTATGGCAAATATATTGGACTTGTGCCAGTTTATCCTGACCCCCGAATATTGGCCATACTCGTTATCAATTCTAGGACGCTTTGCAGGGCTGGCCCTGGGTTTTCTAAATACAGTAGCATGCCATCCGCATAAAGGGATATCTTTTCACACAAATGACCCCTTTTTAATGATGGTGTTAGTATTGCGAATGGTTTCAGCTAGCGGCTCTATAGCGAGGCAGAATAGGAATGGGGAAAGTGGACATACCTGTCTTGTGCCTCTCCTAAGTGGGAAGGATGGGGAAAGCATGTTGTTAGCTCATATCTGGGATGTTGGGAGGAATATAATGCTTGTATCCATTTAATAAAGCGGGGGCTGAATCCATATCTCCTAAGAACCTCCCAGAGAAAGGTCCACTCAACTGAGTTGAGAACTTTCTCTGTGTCTAACGAAGCAATCACTCTGTTCTCGCTGTTTTCATGTGGTATCTGTAGATTGGTAAAGAGTTGCCTCACATCAATGTCTGTGGCCCTGGCTGTGATGAATCCTGTCTGATCAGAGTGGACTAAGCTAGACATAAGAGGCTTCAGCCGATTGGCTAATATCTGGGCTACTATCTTGGCGTCACAATTTATTAACAAAATTGGCCTGTAAGAGACACACTGAGAGAGGTCTTTCCCTTTTTTGGAATGATAACAATTAGAGCTTTAGACATAGATTCAGGCAGAATGCCAGTTTCGCCTATTTTGTTAAATTGTAGTGTGAGGTGAGGAACTAGGTTGTCTACATGTTTTTTGTAGAATCCAGAGGGAAGCCCATCCGGGCCTGGAGTTTTACCTAAAGGAAGGTCTAGGATGGCTTTTTTCACCTCCATTCGTGAATGGGGCATCTAGGGCTGTTTGGGATTCCAGGCTCATATATGCCAGTGGGATAACTTCTAAGTATCGCTGAATGTCCTGGGTTGTTTTATGTATTTTGGAGGAGTATAAAGTATTCCCTGAACACTTCGAGAATTTGACGGGAAGTAGTCACCTCCTCTCCCAGTTGGTCCCTTATAATGGACATTGTAGTAGTCTGCTGAGTGTCCCTGGAAAGATTCACTAGCATTTTTCCTGACTTTTCACCCATGACAAATACTCAGTGGGCCTGCGTCATTAGCTGTTTCTGTGCTAACTCAGTATTGGCTAAAGATAGCAATCTGTCTGAGTGGAGCCAATCATTTTTGTTTGTTTCTGTAGGGTCAATAAGATATTTTAATTCTTTATCCTTTACTTCCGCTTCAAGTTCATCAATTTTATTTTGTATTGTATTTTTAGCATGCTTAATTCCAGAGATGTATGCCCCTCTGGCTACAGCTTTAAAAGCATCCCATAATATATGCTCTGGTGCACTACCCAAATTAATTTGCCAGTACTGGACAACCTCCCTTTGCACTACCTGGGTAACCTTATCATTGACTGCCCAGTGTAGTTGAAGTCTCCAAATCCTATCTGAGGTGTCCTGCCCTTTGCTAATAATGATTTCCATTGGAGAGTGGTCCGATATACCTCTAGGCAAATAGGTCACTGCTTTGATTAGTGAAGGACTTCTTGTGTAACATATGCTCTATTCTGGAGTGTGAGCTATGGGAGGCAGAATAACAGGAGAACTCAACCTGGCTTGGGTTCTTCCATCTCCATGCCTCTGTGAAATTACTACTTTCTGCCCAGTCTTTAACGGGAAGGTGGCTGTAGTGTACCCCTGTTCTGGTGTCAATTTTAGGATCCACTACTGCATTAAAGTCTCCCATTATAATTACCAGCCTGGATGACACTTCTGCTGTCATAGCTGTGATCTGCCATGGGGGAGATGTAAACTGATGCCAATGTAAAGGGTAGGCCAGCAATTGAAGCGTGAATCATCATTTATCTCCCTCTGGGATCTTGCTTAAGAGAATGTAGATGAAAATGTATATTTTTAGCACTAACAGTGCTACCCCTCTGGAGTAAGTAGAGTATGTGGCATGAAACATTTGACCAACCAAAGATTTCTTAAGGGATAATATTTTTTGGCCTGCTAGATGAGTTTCCTGCAGTAGGATTAGGTCCGGTTTATGTCTGCGGATAAACTGTAAGACTAGAGCTCTTTTTATCTTGGAACCAAACCCACTGACATTCCAGCTAAGAAATTTCAGTTCTGCCATAGTATTATTGGAGTAGTATATTGCTGCATGGCAGCGAGCTGCCACAGTGCCATATTGCATATATCTTCCCCCCTTCCTATCCTGATAGCATCAGTACAAAGTAGGAGAAATAAATATGCATATAAGTCACCCCCTGCATGAGATATGGAGTTGTGCATACATACCATAGAGTAAACATAAGTTTAAAAAACATAAAATAGAACAGTAAACAAAAAAAAGAAAAATAAAACAGTTATACAATAAATAAACCAACACCCCCTCCGTGATCCTTCTTCAAGATAGAGTCCTATTCCTTAAACTGTCTACCTAATTGGGAGGCACACCGTGCTATCTATAAGCTACTAATTCCCATTTGAGTGCTCCAAAGATCTTCGTGTTTACCTTTTTGCTGGTAATTGAATGCCATTATATAGGCTGGCCCTGTGCCCTCATATGGCTATCATCTGTTATCTAGCCAGGCAGCTGCTTCATCTGGGCTTTGAAAAAAGCAGGGTATTGTGCCAATCGATTACTCTCAGCCTGCTGGGGTACATCATGCTGTATCGCAGGCCCTTTTCTCGAAGTCTCCTGCGGATATCCGTAAAGGTTCACCTTTTCTTTTGTAGCTCTGCCGTGAAGTCCAGAAAGAACTGAAGTATGGCGTTTTGGTATTTGGTGTTCTCCTTTATGTCTGGCTGCTGTTAGGAACTTATCCATATCCCCTCTGAGCAGAGAGATGTTCATCTGCAGTTCCAGCTTGAGGTCATCCATTTTAAGGGACAGCGTCACTTTTGACTCCCTAATGGCTTCCAGCATTGCCACCGATTCGGGCGACAGATCAGTGAGTTGTGGCTTATCTGAGTTAGATAATTTGTGAAATGGCGCTGGCGTCTCGTTTTTGACGCCGGCGCCCGTATTTGACGGCGGCGCCCGTTTTTTTGATGCTGGCAGCCGTTTTTGACGCCGCCGTCGTTTTTTTCAACGCCAGTGAATTTTTTCGGGCAAATTTTTGCTGGCGTTTCGCGAATTTATTCGCTGGTGGCGAATCGCGCCTGGCGAATAAATTCGCCCATCACTAGTGGCGACCCCTACTGGGCCCCATATCACTTAACAGTTAAGACACCATTTATTTATTCTATAAAAACATTTAGTGTTCTGTATAAAATACAATACAACTCAATAAAATCCATTATAGCTCTGCAGAACCTTGTGCCTTATTATTTGATGTTTATTTCTTGTGCCATATTGTTTTAGTACTTACTCTCCTTTCTTCTCAGTTTTCACTTTACAGCTGCTTCAGCTGTCTTTTAGCCTCAATTAATTACTAATGCTCTTTCTAGCTTATCATTCGCTCAAAAGTTATTTATAAGGTGAATACATTCTGTGTATTTATATACATTTATGTTCATAAATGGAGAACCACAAATTCCCATATATCGTTATCTATAAATATGTGTATGTCAGTAAACATACACAAATATGAATAGATTTAAATGGAGTACAGTTATACCCATACCTGGAGAGATAAATAAGTATAGATGGACCCATACATAGGGGAGGAATGTTTTTTTTCCAAATGTGCATATATTTCGGTCTCAAATTAAATGGGTTAGCCTAGGATCTACTTCTCTCCTCTATTTAGTATAGGTCAATATAAATATGTGATATTGTGTCTCGTATTTAAACCCTTGGGTATTCTCGTGTCCAACTTAAGGATCCAAAATGCCTCCCTTAAATTTATGGAGCGTATTTGGTCACCGCCTCTGAAAGACGTCCTCACCTGTTCTATAACCTTCACAATCAGGTCTTGGGTACCTCTACGGGAACATAGGGAGAAATGTCTGCCTACCGGGGACCCCTCGTCCTTCTTTTCAATTGCCCTTATGTGCTCCCTTATCCTTTCTTTTAGGCAACGGGCCCAAATTATGTGGTATCATGGAGTACAACGACTTCACGTCCATCGTGACCCATGTGTACGTGTCACTCCATTTAATGCCGGACAGTTTATTAAGCAAGTGTCCAGAATCCCTGATGTACAAATCTAATTGGGAAACTAAAGGCTTTAAACAGAAGTCCACCCAGTCTGAGAGACCCTCATTTGCTGAACCTATACTGGCAAGCATGGGTCTTCCTTCAGGGGGGTCAAGGATTTATGTATTTTAGGGAGGTGGTGGAAAATTGAGATGATGGGCTGTATCCTCGCTAAATAATCCCTATCCCTAGAGTCCACCACCCCCAGCGAGACACCATATGAAACCAAACTCTCAATGATTTTCAAATACTCAGTTTGTGGATTGCTAGAAAGTCTCAAATATGTGTCTGATTCATTTAACTTACTTTTGGCCTCAGAACCTAGTCTGTATTATCCATAACTACTACACATCCACCCTTATCAGCCTGTCTGATAGTAATGGCTGAATTCTCCCTCAAAGACTTAATGCCTATTTTTTCTTCAATGGAGACGTTCTCAGGATACGTCTGATTTCTATTCAAACTAAGTAGTGATGTTCGAATTTATTCGCCAGGCGCGAATTCGCGGCAAATTTGTTATTTGTTATTCCATGTTTAAACAATGTTGTTTTCACAGTCCATTCTGTCCCTATTTAATTTGCGTTTCTTACGAGTACTCACAGAGGATTCCAGTTTTTGTAAATATTCGTTCAACTTGGAATCTAGTCTATCAAAATCAGGGGACTTGTCTTGGGTGGTCAAATGAGTTTGGGATTCTTTAATTCCATCTCTGGTGTTAGAGAGTTCTTGTTTTTTATAATTAATTATAAGACCCATCAATTCAAGAGAGCATTTAGACAGCACATTGTTCCATTTATTGGCAAAGTCCAAATCATCCCTAGCAAATATTGGATATTTTTTCAACCTTAGTCCCCTGGGTATCTGGCTAAGGGAGATGTATTTCTCAAGGGTTAATAACAACTCATAAGACATCTGTAAGATTTACAACGGGGAACCGCTGTAACAGAGGATAGCCACTCCATGGGGAGTGGATATGGTGGAAGCCCAGGGGTGCAGCCATAGGTGATTGGAGGCAAAGACATGATGAAAGTAAATAGTAGATTTAATGGCAGCCAGAACACAGAAAACAAAAAGGCAGGAACAGGCAAAAAAGGCTAATCAGGGTATCCACAAGGTGAGAGAAAAAATGGGGAACACAGGAACAAAAGGTTCTCACTAAGGAACAAAGTACAATATATTCAAAGACAAGGTTACCAGGTAACAGGATTCAGGTAACAGGATACAGATAACAAGATTCAGGAACAAGATTCAGGAAAAAGATTCAGGAACAAACAAATTACATTCAATGACTCAGCCCTGAGCAAAGCTCAGGGGTATATAAAGGGATGGTGATTAGGAATGGGAGACACATGAGGGTAAACAAGGTAGGTGCAAAATAGAAAGGAAACATACTGTGAACAAGCAGATAAACACAAGAGTTCAGGACCAGCCCCAAGAGCCCCCAGTGGCTCATGAGATAAATGCTGCAAGTGTCCAATGTCCAGAACCTCCAAAACAAGGGTTTGAGTCCCAGGCTGATCCTGACAACATCCGTTTCTCCAAAGTTTTATTCGACTATTCGATAGTCAAAGTACTGTCTCTTTAAAAAAAACTTTGACTACCTACTTTGCCAACTAAAACCTACCAAGCACCAATGTTAGCCGATGGGGACCTTCCCCATAAGCTTTCTTAGCAATCTCTGATCTAAGGAAAATCGTTCGATCGATGGATTAAAATCGATTTGATTAGAAGGATTTAATCGCTTGATCAAATGATTTTTCCGCATAAGAAATGCGGTAAATCCTTTGACTTCGATATTCGAAGTCGAAGGATTTTACTTCAATGGTCGAATATCGAGGGTTAATTAACCCTTGATATTTGACCCTTAGTAAATGTGCCCCTTAGTATTGGAGTATTTGCTGACACATCATTTTTTCTACTTCGATTTTCTTCTACTTTTCTACCTCCAGAGACGGGGGACCCGTATGGGGGCTCCCTTTGCCCCCTCATATGCCAACCTATACATGGGTTGGTGGAAGCGGTCTTGCATCTTTGGATGTGAAAACCCCTTTCGAGAGCACATTATTTGGTTTGGTTGCTATATTGACGACCTCTTATTTATTTGGGTGGTTCACAAGACATGATAGAAAGGTTTCACACATATTTAAAGAACAATAAATTCAATTTGAGTTTCACGGTAGAATCCAACAGAGTGGAAATCAATTTCAAGTTTATAAGGCAATAGCCACACTGGCCATATTGAGTCCAATATTTACAGGAAGCTGACGGCAGGGAATACTATACTAAGAGCCAACAGAGTATCCCTTATAGCCAATTTGTTAGATATAGGAGGAATTGCAGTCAGGATGATACGTTCAAAGAGCAATCGAGAGTGTTAGGAGATAGGCTGCAGAGGAGGGGCTATTCCCATGAGTTGGTCAGGGCATCTTGCGACAGGGCAGACAGGCTACATAACAAGGATAAGAACTATTTGTCCTTTAACGATACAATGAAGAGAGCTGTACCAACAGGGAAGGATCAAATGTATTTTACCACAGAATATAGTGAGGAATATGGCAAAATATGTGGCTTTATTAGAAGACACCTGCCTGTACTTCAGAATGACGCTAGACTATCTGGGATTTTGTCCTCGATCGACATTAAATATGTTTCAAAAAAGCCCATACCCATGGGAGGATGTTAGCACCAAGCCTAGTCACTACAGCTTCGACAAATCCCTGGGAGAGCTGGTTATCATTAAAAGGAACTTACAAATGTGGGGCTGTTACTTGTAAGACTTTCACAGAGCTATCCACGGGACCAAACTTTAAGTCAAGTGTTACAGGAAAGACATATCAAAACTATGCATACTATGACTGTAACATGAAAAGTGTGATATATTTACTGGAATGTAAAAACTGTGGCAAACAATATGTTGGACGCACGACCCGTTGCCTAAATAAATGATAAGGGAGCACATAAGGGCAATTGAAAAGAAGGACAAGGGGTCCCCGGTAGGCAGACATTTCTCCCTATGTTCCCGTAGAGGTACCCAAGACCTGATTGTGAAGGTTATAGAACAGGTGAGGACGGGTTTCAGAGGCGGTGACCAAATACGCTCCATAAATTTAAGGGAGGCATTTTGGATCTTTAAGTTGGACACGAGAATACCCAAGGGTTTAAATACGAGACACGATATCACATATTTATATTGACCTATACTAAATAGAGGGGAGAAGTAGATCCTAGGCTAACCCATTTAATTTGAGACCGGAATATATGCACATTTGGAAAAAATCCATTCCTCCCCTATGTATGGGTCCATCTATACTTATTTATATCTCCAGGTATGGGTATAACTGTACTCCAATTAAATCTATTCATATTTGTGTATGTTTACTGACATACATATATTTATAGATAACAATATTTGGGAATTTGTGGTTCTCCATTTATGTACATCGATCTACACAGATGGTGATACATGGAATACATGCATTCACCTTATAAATAACTTTTAAGCGAATGATAAGCTAGAAAGAGCATTAGTAATTAATTGAGGCTAAAAGACAGCTGAAGCAGTTGTATAGTGAAAACTGAGAAGAAAGGAGAGTAAGTACTAAAACAATATGGCACAAGAAATAAACATCAAAATAATCAAGGGAACAAGGTTCCGCAGAGCTATAATAGTTTTTATTGAGTTTTATTGTATTTTATACAGAACACTAAATGTTTTTATAGATTAAATAAATTGTGTCTTAATTGTTAAGTGATATGGGGCCCAGTAGGGGTCGCCACATCCTCTCTGTATATAACACACATGCACTTCTGATTATATAAGCCTACGATTAAGGGATCTGTTCCCGAAACGCGTAAGGCGATTGTTATCCGCAGGACCCTGCAACAATCCTGCCTCTTTTCTGGAGTGACGTCCTTTATTTTGGTTGTGGACTTTGCCACGACTCTTGACCCACCCGCAGGGCCTCTGTTAATCAATATATTTGGTAAGGTATTCGGTCAGGATCTTTGCAGGAATGGAGCTCCACTAAAACACGTCTGATCGTTTGTCCTACATAGCCACAGCCCCCTTATCTTATCTTGATGTTGTTTTCTCCCTTGTTAATTCTAATGGTTCCCTGACCTGGATATGTCTGACCTTGAGCCTGTCTTCTTCCTGATTAAGTCACACCAGCCTTTCTTCACTTCACTGGCCTACAGTACCTAATTTCTAACCTAACTAATGTATTTTTTATTGTTTGTTTTGTAAACTAATAATATATCTAATAACCTATTAGTGGTACAAAATAGCATAGTAGTTGTTGCCAGTCCACCAGAGGCAACATCAAAAATTTAACCACTCCCTTCTAGAAGCATCTATAGCTTTTACTGGTGATCTAGATATCATGAGACTCTGGTGGTAAAATAGATCTAGTAAATGTTACAACAGGGTGAAGAGAGTCCTATATTAAAGGGGTTGTTCACCTTCTATCACTCTTTCGATTCAGTTGGTTTCAGACGGTTCACCAAAAATAAAAACTTTTTCCAATGACTTTCTATTTTCTGTGTGAACATTCTTCTAATATTGAAGTTAATTAAAATTTTTCACCTTCTAAAGAAGCTCTGGGAAGAGGGCATCACAGACCCTCTTAACTATTCTAAATTGATGCACAACTCTTAGAATTAATACAATAGTTGCTAATACTCCAGAAATGCTGCTGAAAAATGTATCAACTTAATGTTGCAAAACTGTAACATTTCAGAGTCTGCACTTGAATTACTGAGCTGCCAGACAGGGACATTGAACTTTAAACTTAGATTTTGGAAAAACTGTAAAATATAAAAGATGGAAAGTATCTGAAAAAAGTCATTATTTAAAAGGCTTTAAATAGAGCATTGCAGGTCATTTGCAATGCAAAAAAATGACATGTAATTTTGCGTGAGTTGTGGGTCACTCACGAGCCTCCACAGAGGAAGCAGACTAAAAAGTAGCAATATCAATAACTGTGCAACCTTACAGAGCATTTGTTGACCCTCAATTAAAAGCTAGAAACAATCAGAAGACAAAAGCAAATAATTTAAAAGGTATAAAAAAGAAACAATTAAGGCCAATTGAAAAGTTGCTTAAAATTAGCCATTCTATAACATAGTAAACATTAGTGAATCGCCCCTTTAAGATACAATCAAAATACTATTTTGTGGAGTTTTCGCCTTTATAATTACACTATGGATTTAAATGAATAAATACTACTTAAAAAAAAAAAACTTTTGTTCCTTACTATTTCAGATGCGTGCAAGAAAATATTTGTCATTTTTAAATCCTAACTTACATATGAGCTCAAAAGCAGCAATGAACACATTTTCCCCATCATTCATGTTAGAATAGTGGTGTGGGGCTAATAATACCATTTGTGTATGATTTGATTGGAACAAGTCAGTTGCTATAAGAACATGCTATGGCAATTTCAGGTTTTCCCTGGGTCAATATGTGCACTTTCTCTTAATTCATAAGTGAAAGCTGTACACTTGCTACAGCATTTATGGCTGCTTGTACCATTCTGAACTGTTTGGTGTGCCCCCTGGGCAATGTGGCTGGGGGGCTGTCATGTCAGTCCTGCAACACGATCGTTGCAGGGCCAACCTCCAGAGCAGCAGGTGCAATTGAATCCTGCCTGCCTCCTCTTCTGCACTGCCCATGCACTTCCTGCTGCACAATCCTCTACACGCTGGACCCCAGGACCACGAGGACCTCATCCAATGACTCAAAAATATTTTTACTTATTCATTTTACTCTTATTATTTGTTTTTCACCTAAAAAGAGTTTATTTTGTCATGACTTTGGTAATTTGGTATACACAGGTGCCTTTTCACTTGTTGAATTCATGTCTGTACTTTCCAAAAAATGTATGGTTTTCTGGGGGTCTTTTGTACAGTTATGGTACATAATACACACTCAAGGGTCTCAGATTCCAAAAGCTGAATTGGCAGCGAGAAAATTCATATGCACTATTTTTATTTGGGGTTCATAAATGCCAGCTGCTTTGGTTTATCTATGCATATTGGACATCAAACTGTTCTGTAGACCCTTGGCATCAATATTTACGGTGTTTTCTAATTGCATGTAAGAAAGTAGATGAGATAAATGCGGCCATTCTGGGTGAATGTGCTTTTTTCTGTCTCCCCCCCCAAAAAAAACCATGTAAATGTGTTGATTTTGCAGTACCTGAAATGATAGACCATATGGGGTGACAATTTAGACACTGGCAATGATTAATAGATGCCAATTGATTTTAATGTGAGTCAAAATTCGCGTTTTACATGGAATGGAATTACACCAAAATTCTAGCATATTTTGAAAGCTCAAGTTGTCCTGAAAAAAACAATATATTGTTTTCCTGGCTAAACTAAAAGACCTCCCCCACAGGAAAAGCCCTTCAAGTGAAAGAATACAAAATGTCTAAAAACTGCTTGGCAGTAGATGTTCACATTTAGGACAAATCAACTGGCAGAGAAAGGGTTAAAAGCATGCTCTTTTTTTTTTTTTTTTTTTTTTTTACTTTTTTCCCTGAACAGATGATTCGTCCATAAAACTCATCCCTGGAATATATTAAAGCATTGTGAATAATTATAAGGTACATTATTTTCAGTAAGAATGACAAAGCTTCAGAGGTTCAGGATCAGCAAATACCCTGGTGAGAAGATTGTAGTTAAATCCAGATTAAATCAGTCTTTAAATATTTCAGAACGGTATTTGCCCTATAAAGCAAGAATATTAAATTATATTTATCCACAAAACAAGAGCAAAACAAAATAAATACATACATTTTTTTCATGCTGCCAGAAGAAGATTTGGGATATCACCTGGAAAGGGTATTATCATCTGCTGACCACAAGCTGCCTTCATTACTGTCTGAACATTGAATGATATTTGTTAAGATTGGACATTTATTGAAGCAGTTAAATTTATTTCCAATATTCCATGACCTAAATAAAGACATATAAGTGGAGGCTTTCTTATAAATGTTCGAATTTTAGTGGTTTCAGAGGTTTTTGAAACCAAGATTACAGAGATTGGTTTGAAACTCAACTAAACTCACTTTCTCTAAAACCACAAATGTGGTTTGTGGTTTATTAAAAGTCCGACTATTAAAAGTAAGAATGAAAAAACGTGCTGAACAATGTGCTAAAAAATACGAATACTTTAAAAACCTCGAAAAATTAGATTTTCCATTCACTTCCTAGTAAAAAAAAAAACAAAACCGCTAAAAGTCTGTCGAGTCCAGTCAGCTCAGTGCAGCTCCCATTGACTTCTATATCACCTCAACAGCTTTTACTTGCCAATATTTTGCCTTAGAGGTTTTCATGGTTTTTACACTTAATAAATCTCCAATTTTTTGACTTTTAAGAAATATAGGAAACCACAAATTGTTCAAGATTCTTGGAAAAAAAAGATCTTTAACCTTGTATTTTCTGTCTACACCCCAGAACTCATAGCAGGATGGCACAGTGGCAATTTCATGGATAAATACCCCCAGAACTCATAGCAGGATTGCACAGTGGCAATTACATGGATAAATACCCCCAGAACTCATAGCAGGATGGCACAGAGGCAATTTCATGTATAAATACTCCCAGAATAATTGTAGGATGGCACAGAGGTAATTTCATGTATAAATACCTCCATACTAATAGCAGGATTGCACAGAGACAATTTCATGTACAAATACCCCCAGATTAATGGCATGATGACACAGAAGCAATTTCATGTAAAATTACACGCAGCCTAATAGCAGAATGGCACAGGGGCAATTTCATGGATAAATACCCCCAGACTAATAGCAGTATGGCACAGAGGCAATTTTGTGGATAAATAACCCCAGACTAATATCAGAATGGCACAGAGTCAATTGCATGTATAAATACACACAGACTAATAGCAGAATGGCACAGAGGCAATTTCTTGTATAAATACCCCCAGACTAATAGCAGAAAGGGACAGAGGCAATTTCATGGATAAAACCCCCCAGACTAATAGCAGAATGGCACAGAGGCAATAGCATGATTAAATACTCCAGACTATTAGCAGGATGACAGAGAGGGAATTTCATGGCTAAATAACCCCAGACTAATATCAGAATGGTACAGATGCAATTTCATGAATAAATACCCCAAGACTAATAGCAAAATGGCACAAAGGCAATTTAATGTATAAATTCTCCCAGACTAATAGTGGGATGGCACAGAGGCAATTTCATGTATAAATACCCCCAGCCTAATAGCAGGATGGCACAGAGGAAATTTTATGTATAAATACACCCAACCTAATAGCAGAATGGCACAGAGGCTAGAATGGCCCCACACAAGTACAAGTAATAAAAACTACATATTTCTTCTTAACACTTCTCTGCATTGGAAGTTCAGGGGTTCAGAGGGAGGTTCTGCTGAGATTACCTTGCTAGAGAAGTTCCTATAGAGTCAGGTAGTGGTAAGAACAAAATACATTCCTTACCCCTCACCAACAAACCCAGTATGTGGGCGGGAAATTTAAATACTAATCTCTAATCCAATCATTGCAGGTCTTCACTTTTCTGCAGTTGATTTAGTGCCTGTCTCTCTCTGTTCTGACACACAATATCTAGTAGCATACAGTATATAAAAGAAGAGATGCATCCATGTAGGTGTAAAGTCTAGATGCCTGGGCAGGAACACGTATAGCAGTACTACAAGGCTGGATGGGCTAGAAATACTTGAGATGGAGTACTTGTGCTGAAGATTAAAGTACGAACTATGAACAGTATGAATACTAATAATTTCCTGGATTAGACATGGTCACATGGTAGAGATATACAAAGCAAAGGAAGATATTTTTATAATATATATACGTTGACGATTGGCTAAACCACTAAGTGATGTAGCACTAACAGTAAAACAATGGTAGAGGCATAACAGCTGTATATCCTGGTGAATACAAACATTTAAGTTGATGGAAAGCAGGGAAAATGTTATGAAGAAAAGGTAATTTATTATGGATAGTAACAGCACAACACATACACACAGTGGTGCTTGAAAGTTTGAAATTTTCTGTATTCTTATATAAATGTAACCTAAAACATCATCTGATTTTCAAACGAGTCCTTGTTTGAAGAATACCTAGGGTCAGGCAACCAGTCTCTTATCTATCAAGGAAATCTGCTCCACGAAATAACGATTTATGTGATAAAGAAATCAGATAAAGTTTATTCGCGCGGGGAATGACACTCACGAACGACACAAGTTGTACATAAGCATTCCAAATTGTTCTTCTACTACATGTCTCTTTATACCCCTTGGAAGGGGGTTTCCATGGCTTGTTTACTCTCAGATCATGTTCTGTACAAACTTCTGTTCTTGGGCGATAGACAAGTCTTAGACATGTCCAGAACATCAAGCGGCCAGTCGAGATCGGGAAGGAATGATAAATGGCTCAGCTAGTTCATCTTCTAGATATGGAGAACTGATAAACATACATCAGGGTATACTGCAAAGAAAACAAGTTGATTATAAGTTCATGATCCAGGACATAAAATACTCAGGCCTGAATCTTGTCAACCCTGTTAATGATAAACAATTTAAACCATAGTTAATACTTATTCTTATTCATATACTTGATATTTCTAACATATCCTCTCACTAATTAAACAAATGAAACAACAATTATTATATTTGGTTTTGTATTTTAAAAACAAATTATCCAATAACATACAGTATCTGTGTATGGCTAAAGCAGGGCCGGAACTAGGGGTAGGCAGAAGAGGCTAGGACGCAACGATTGAGGGGCGCTGAGCAGCTGCCTCTTCTGCCTACCACTAGACGGGACGCACCTTCCACCAAGCTTGCCTGCTCCCCTACTGATCCCATATGCGAGCAATGTCAATGCACACACGCGCATGTGACGTCACTGCGCATTCGCGTGAAACTTTACCGCGCATACACGTGCAACATCACCGCTCCACTGAGTCACAGGAGAAGGAGGGGGTGAGCGTCACCCAGCCACCGAGCCACAGGAAAAGGAGGGGGCGAGCTGGCCGGTTGGGTTGCCTAGGGCGCCCAGCCGGCCTGGCCCACTTCTGGGCTAAAGTAAGTGAATTTTTAGGATTATCGTATAATTTGCAGGTGTGACAATCAGGTGTGAGCAAGAGACCTTGTTTTATTTAAAGAACGGGCATTCAGCGCAGCATGATAACACATACAACACATCTGTGGATGTACCGGACTATCTCTAAAGAGTTTGGACTCCACCAATCAGTCAGACAGATTGTGTACAAATGAAGGAATTTTCAAGACTGTTGTTACTCTACCCAGAAACCATCAAAGATAGCTCCAAATATAAGGTGTCTAATAGTCCGAGAGGTTACAAAGGAGCCCAAGGTAACTTCTAACAACTGAAGGTCTTTTTAACATTGGTAAATGTTGATGTTCCTGAGATCATTATCAGGAGAACACTGAACAGCAATGGTGTGTATGGCAGGGTAGCAAGGAGAAAGCCACAGCTCTACCCCAATATTGCTAACTTTCTACAGTTTGCAGTTTACAGAAGAAGAATTTCCTTTTACTCCAAGAAGTTGAGTCCTACTGAAAGGAATAATGATGTAGGCCAGTGCTGTTCAACTTCTGTGGTTATCGAGGTCTGTAATTTTTCTGGCTTACATGTTTTAAATTCACATTGTTACCACAATAACATTTAAAACTATATTCACATTAATGGTGGCAGCACACCAAAAAAATAAATGGTTGGTGCTCACTGCAGGGATATCACTTGTCACTAATATGTATGGTTGCCACCTTTTACATTTGGGGAAAATGGGCAGAGGGCAGGGCAGTTGATGTTGTGGGGAAGGGCCAGTGATGTCATGAGCAGGCTGATTTCAATGTCCTTTTCTAATTTGGAAATCTGGATAGGCACTTTTCACCCAGACAGCCCTTTTAAAAACCAGGCTGTCTGGGTGAAATCTGGACAGGTGGCAACCCAACTAATATGTGAAAATTCAAGTCTTATTAAAACATACCCTTGAATGCTAATTCCATCCTCCTTCCCTGTGGATAACACAGTGCTCCCAGCACATGGTTGAACACCTTAGGGGCCCCTAACAACAATTTCCAAATGCTACCAAAACCCCCAGAAAAAACCTTACCAGCTCACATCCCACAGGCAGCGTAGAGCAGGCAGAGTAGGGCACAAACAGGCAGAGTGCAGCAAGAAGATTATGACACACAAAGGTAGCATAGGGGCAGCAGAATACAGCACACACAGTTAGGGCTTGGTTTTAGGCATAGCTACCTGTGTTATTTCTTGTAGAATTACTGACTTTTGTATACCTGACTGCGTGACAATCTGACACTGCTCTTGCTAGTCCTTGACACTGCTGAACGCACTTTGATCTTTCTCTGGATTTATCGTCCTCCTGCTTCATTTCCTCTATTAGGTAAGTTGTGACACAGGGTATGGCCAAATGCATCACATCATGTACTTTTGGGATTTTGAAGGTACTAAGCTTGTACTAAGTCTGCCATTTACCTGAAAATTAAAGGCTTGCCCATTGTGCTATTCCATAGAAAACTACGTAGCAGTACATTTTGTAAATAAGAAAACATATACTGTACTTAAGGGTTTTCAAGGGTGTTAAATTTTGTTATGTGGATCATTACCCTGCAAAACTTGATATTATAAAAAGATTACCAATCATATACCAGTTTTTTTTACAGTGAACACAGGGTACTTAACAATTTAATCATCAATAGAACATTAATAAATACCAACCCAGTATGATCAAAGTTAATAGGGCCATGATTCTAAGCTTCTGGAGGAGGCTAGGATGAAAATTAAGGAGTCTCTGAGGATGGATTTACTCTCTAAAACATTAACTGACTAAAGAGACAGATAGACTTTCCTTTGTCACCACTTATTCTTTCCAGTCTGGGCATGATATGCAGGTAATGCCATTTATTACCGATGGATCAAAAGTTTAAACCTTGGGTGAAGAATCCACCAATGATGGCTTACAAGCGGGCCACCAATTTGAGGGACCAATTGGTCCATGCACTAAATTAAATACGGAAAAAGCAAGGTATATGGTCGTGTGGTACTAAGGAAATATACAAATGAGAAAGGTGTATTAACTGCAATTTTGCAATGTTTACTTTTTAGTTTTACCACCGCATGACGTGGAGGGTATATGAAATGACAGATCAATTGACAATCGGATTTTATTATATATATTTTGAAATGCCCTTGTTATATATAGGAGAAACAACTAGGGCCCTAACAACAAGGATTGGAGAACATAGAAGTGATGTGAGAGTGGGTAAGAATACATCATCGTAACATGATACTTTGCATAGGAGAAACATCAAGTGAGCCAATATATGAATTGAAATGGATCTACAGTATAAGCTGAATATTCTTTCTCCCAATTGATGAGGACAGGGAATTTCACTGTTCTTCTAATCATATTGACTTCTGTAACATCATACATTTTGTTATGACCTCAGCTTGTGGGGGAAATGGGATATTTTTATTTAATTTTGGATCTTATTAATAATAATAATAATAATAATAATAATAATAATAATAATAATAATAAAAAGTATTTAGGTGTTATTAATATTTTTGGTATTTATTCATTATTTTTACAAAGTTTGCCTGCAAATTATACTATATTGAATGGGGTTGGGGGATTGTGATTGAATATGAAATTGTTGCAACAAATCGATGGACTTGTATTTTTATTGAAGTATGGCACAAGCACTTTCACTGATTGCACACAGTCACTTTTAACAATTTGAATATGTTATCTTTTAGATTTGGGCGGAGGAACTTTATTTTATTTATTTAATATTAGTAATGGGCGAATAAATTCACCTAGCGTGAATTCGAGGCAAATTTCTATGTTTCGCTGCCGGCGAATAAACTCCTGTGAAAATTCCCCAGCGTCAAATTTTTTTTGATGCATGTACGAAAAGTTGCTTGCATCAAAATCGTCACGTGTCAGCACTATTTGGACGCTCATTGACTTTAACGCCTGCGTCAAAATTGATGCGAGTGATGTTTCGGACACATGTCCACAAATTTTTCGCAAATATTTTGCCGTTTCTCGTAACGGGAGAAATTTGTCCATCACTATTTATTATTATTGCATATTCACTTTGATGAACTGCACGTCACTTTAAGAAGTATTGATTGTCACTCTCCGGAAGTTAACTGTATTTCCACTTTATTGATTGTTATGACTTATTGCTTGTGTATGTAATCATAGTATTTTGAACTGTCACTTTAAGTAGTATTTGTAAGATATGTCCTACTTGCACTTTAAGAAAAGTGTCACTTTAAGAATATGGTTTGTCACTCTTTGGAATTCAATTAACTGTATTGTCGCTTTATTATATATTATTATTTATTGTTCTTGTATGTAATCATAATATTTGCACTTTAAGTAGTATTGGTAGAGTATAATATGTTTAATAGTATAATATGTTATAATATGTTTTTTCGCATTAAATAATAAAGTATATCCAGATTCATTCTAATACACTCAAAAGAAGGTGCCATTTTCTGACCAATGAATGTTTGATGAAGATGACACTACTGTTAAGTCCACCCGTATATAATATAAGGTCCAAAATAGTTTCATAAAGTTTCATAAAGAAAATCTATTTATAGGATGAATTTTGTTATTAAGATCTCTGTAAGTTTGTAATATTGCTCGGCTCTAGCATAATATGAATGGTTCCTTACAAAATGCGTATGTTAGGTTCCTAGGATATAGCTCTACTGTATCTTTGTATCTTTGTCTCTGTATGCTTGCATTCCATGCTGACTGAGAATGCTACATTATTCCACTGGACGGGAAATCAGTGGAAGTTATTTGAGCAGATGTGACATCAAATTTCTAGTGGCATGTATTCATATTCTATTGCTGATTGAATTGTCATGTACTGTGTTCACTTTAAAAAATTGTTAATCTTTTTATAAATATAACTTCATTTGCAATCCCACCTTATCTGTATTTTTGCATGCAAGCCCAGTAAATAGGAAATTATGAGCATTTGGCTGCCTTATGGGGGCACTTTTGGGCTTATTGCACCTTCATTTTATGTAAAAGTTATATTGATTTCTATAATAGAGTACCCTCCATTGATCTGTTTTTTTTCCTGGGCAATACCAGCTGCTAGCTAGTCTTTTATATAAAGATAAAATGTTACCCATGTATAGTCTTGATTGTTTTTTACTTATACATCTGTATGCAACAAAACCCATTCAGGAGGAGGTCACCAGCTACTTTTTACTTTTGGTTAAAAAAAATCAACCTCTGTATGTAATGGGACTGCCTATCTAAGCCCCCCTGCGGTGTCATATCATATTAACACAAAGGGGCAGATTTATCAAGGGTCGAATTTGAATTGAAAAAACGTCATAATTCAAATTCAAAAAGACCAACCAAAAATAATTTGAAGTTTTTTTTTGGTCGAAGATGTCAGTTTTCGATCGAATAGGTCCGTATTTGGCCGAATTCGAATCGTACGAATCTAAGGAATAGCGCGTTCAATCAAATTCGATTCTAAGTTTTTCCCCAAAAAAACTAAAACAGCAATTCGGCAGGTTTTAGATGGTTTTAAAATGTCAGTACATGATAAATTTCGATTTTTCTTCAAATTCGATTTGAATTTGGACTATTTCCTAGTCGAAGCACACAAAAAATAGCTTGAAATTTGATCTTTTAAATTTGAAAATTTGGATTTCACATTACCTTTTAGTTGTTTTCTGCCATAAATCCAGACACAAATGTTAGAACAGGTGCTGATTGGTTGTTATATTAATATAGGTAATTATACCTAAAGAAAATGTTGCACCTGTTATTACCCAACCTCTAAGACCATTCCTAAAATTGATGCTTATTTGTGTATATATTGGTTCATCACATGCATGTTCCTGTAAGTACACTGGAGTTATGGGGGAAAAGTCATTGCAATTTTCATCTGAATTTCACACATTGTACATTTCACCATGGTTGTAAAGGAGCCTTGCAGCCTCTTGTATATTTTCTGTTTTAGTGTATCAGATATTTTGAACACTATTGATACTGTCTAATTTTTTTTAAAAAAATTGTGACTCATTTTAGTGATTCTATTGCATCTTTAGTTCAACATTTCAAAATAGAATACTATTAAGAGGCAGTTTTATAATTCTGAAGGTTCCCCTGCAGTTCAGTATTTTTCCCCACGGAATCATTTTCTGGTCAGTCAGAAATATTTCACAATTAGGCTTGGTCGAATTTGACCCATTTTGCTTCGCTAAAAATGTTGCAGACACCCATTAAAGTCTATGGGCATCATTTTCAGGGCGGAATAAGGCGAAACAATTCACTAATCCCTACTCATCACTATTTACAATGAACTGACTGATGTTTAATAATTGTGTCAGTTCATTAGAATGTGTTCAGCTGCTCTGAGTAGTCAAACACCATTATGATTCATTAGGTGGCAGAGCTCAGCATAGCTCAACTGCAAGCACTGAGCTCTATCACCTTTTTAAATCACACTCCTCAATCTTATTAAATCTGCCCCAAAATATAATAATCACAGCTGATACATATTTATGTGCTCTGATAATATGTGTTGCATGAATTTTTTGTAGTATTGTATATCACAATAAAATGTGCTCTGGTTAGATAGGATGGTTGTTCACTAATACTACTAGAAATCCATATTTACTTATTTTGAATTCAACTGGATATTTGTATTGCAATTTATAACAGGTAAGGGGTCTATCATTCAGAAGACCTTCATCGAGGAAACATTAAAATGCAGCTTTGCAATTTCCCACAGTGTCCTGTTTAAGCAAATTCTGCTTTTTTTTACAAAGTTTCTTTTTTTCTTCAATAATTCGACCACGCTTTGTACTAGATGATATGTAAGTTAACATAAATCTGCACTCATGGCAAAACCATCCTGTTTTTTTAATAATATTTACATTTGTTCAGTAACTTTACAGTATAGTGATCCAAATTATGGAAAACCTATATCTGGAAAACTTTCAAGCATTCCAGATGACAGGTGTTCTATCTTTTACATAACCATGGATCACTGTACTCCTAGGTATTTGGGGTCTATAAAATGAGCATTGTGTGGTTTTGCTTGGAGAGGTTATGTTACATGTATGAAAAATGTAAAACACTATTCATATTTTAGGGTCTCTACATTATACATACAGTATCTTAGATACAAAGATTAACATTTTGTATCAAAAACCCTAATTTGGAGGAATTATATGTTTGAGTTAATGTTAATGTTAATTTGGGTATATAATAAATGATATAGTACAATATAATAGAAATATATTTTATTATATATATGTACACACACATATACATACAGCACATACTAATATATATATATATATATATATATATATATATATATATATATATATATATATATATATATATATATACACAAAACCTACAATAGCCCTTGAGATTGCTGAAGCCTTGGATATTACTGTTAATTTTGTTATCCAAGCAAAAATTTAAAGCGTTTTAAAGTAATAAAAAATGGCTGCCCCCTTTGCCAAACAGCAGCTTATTTTTTATAAATAATAGCAGTGTTTCTGAAGCAAACACAGGAGTTTTACCAGTGCAGTACAACATTGCATTTTATTTGTATTACTTTAAAACACTTTCCTTACTGCTAGATATTTTGGGCCCTTAATATGAGCTTGGTGTGGTTTTGCTTGCAGGAACCAAAGTGCAATTTTTGAAAGCTCTATTCATTTTTTACTATGACGCTATGGGGCAGAATTATCAAGGGTCAAATTTTCGAAGTTAAAAATACTTCGAAATTCGACCATCGAATTGAAATACTTCAACTTCGAATATCGAAGTCAAAGTTTTTTTCAGCGAATTTGGGTATCCTGTGGTCCAAGTAAAATCCTTCGATCGAATGATTAAATCCTTCGAATCGAACGATTTGAAGGATTTCAGTAAAATCGTTTGATCGAACGATTAAATCCTTCGAATCGAACGATTTGAAGGATTTCAGCGATCGATTTTACTTTGACTTCCAAAAACTTAGAAAAAAGCTCTAGAAGGTCCCCCTAGGCTAACATAGCACTTGATTATCGAATGGTTGAATATTCAAACGATTTTACTTTGAATCAAATTCGAAGTTGAAGTTGTAGTATCCTATTTGATGGTCGAAGTATCCAAAAAATTACTTTGAATTTGAATTTTTTTACTTCAAAAATTCCCTTGAATTCACTTCGACCCTTGATAAATCTGCCCCTATATATAGTACAAATAATCAACCAGCAAGATCTACTGCTTGGAGATTTGTTTCCTTGCAAGTCACACATTATCTTGTGTGTCTTGTATGATTTCCTAACTTCAACAGGAATGGAACAGGTCCAGACATAACACTGCTTCTATTAATTTTCAGATTCAATTCAATTTACATTTTTGAAAGACCAACTTCCAACACATTCAGACGCATTTATTGTCTTATTCTGTAATTAGTTAACGCAAACATATTTTCTCTTAATTAATTTTTCCAAATATAAGAATGGCAGATAATTGGAGTTCAAGCATTTATGTGTACACTTCATTACATCTATTCAAGGAGAGCAGTGAAATGTGTTAATGTCTTTGTTTAACATCATATGCCTCTGAATCCGTGGAATTTCTATAATAGTAATGTCCTCTTAATGAATTTAGATAATTATGAGTTTCATAGTTGTTCTTGCCTGAAACAAAAGGCCTTCATATTTTTCAGAAGTCATTCAGTGCCCTTTGGATGACCTATTCAGTGGTACCAGGTCTTGGTTTCTCACCCTGTTGGCAGCTGAATAGTAAGGCCTTGCACCATGACCTACTTTACCTACTAAGAAACAAAATGTTCCATTTATGGATTGGGAGACTTTCAGTAATTTGAGTTTTCTGAAATGCAATACACATACACAAATTAAGGTCAGATAGACTCTAGTCAAAACTAGTTTACTTAGTAATAGTTACAGGAATGATATATCTGAAGTAAAATGCTATGAAAAAAACATACAAAATAATGTTTTGGTTATGATTAGAACAAAGGAAAGAACAATAAATATTTCAAAGCTGTATTATTTAGTTGAAGTGTAAAACCAGAGATATATACTAATTAAATAAACTGTTTATGAGATTGTCAAATGACTGCTTTTGCATAGCATTGCAATAATCATTTGCAAACTGACACAGCTTATAAAAAAAAAAAAAAAGTTCTAGTCATAATTTTAATGGGAAGATTTCCAGGTAGTCAGAGCAAAAACGGTTAATGTAATCTTTCTCCTGCAACAACATCTTGGCTCCTTAGTTCTGAATCAATCCCAGCTCCTGTTTTTAATCAAAACAGTATTCAGAATATGATTCCTAAAGATTATATTTTGCTAGATTTTCAATACATATCTGGTCTGTATGACAGATTGCAGGCACACTTGAGCTGCATGGATAATCTAAAGTCAGTTGACCTTTAATAAATGGGAGGAAAAAGCCATCCTTAAAAGAGGAACAGCAGGTCACCTTAATATGCTTCTAGCCTCAAAAATACATCAAGGCATTTAAGTATTGCTTTAATCATTCCCTAAAAATAATCTGCAAGGAATATGTTAAATATAAACATAACTTATAAAACTCAAAATATGTACCATTGAACAGTCATAGATTGTGCTGTTTGGTGGTCACGTATGCAAATACTGAATATGTGTGTGGTATATGCAAGGTTATGCACTTTGGCAAAAATAATATAAATGCAAGTTATACACTAAATGGCAGTGTGTTGGGGGTTTCCTTAAATGAGAAGGATCTAGGGGTCTTTGTAGATAACACGTTGTCTAACTCTGGGCAGTGTCATTCTGTGGCTACTAAAGCAAATAAAGTTCTATCTTGCATAAAAAAGGGCATTAACTCACGGGATGAAAACATAATTATGCCTCTTTATAGGTCCCTTGTAAGGCCTCATCTGGAGTATGCAGTGCAGTTTTGGACTCCAGTCCTTAAGAGGGATATAAATGAGCTGGAGAGAGTGCAGAGACGTGCAACTAAATTGGTTAGAGGGACGGAAGACTTAAATTATGAGGGTAGACTGTCAAGGTTGGGGTTGTTTTCTCTGGAAAAAAGGCGCTTGCGTGGGGACATGATTACACTTTACAAGTATATTAGAGGACATTATAGACAAATGGCAGGGGACCTTTTTACCCATAAAGAGGATCACCGTACCAGAGGCCACCCCTTTAGACTAGAAGAAAATAACTTTCATTTGAAGCAACGTAGGGGGTTCTTCACAGTCAGGACAGTGAGGTTGTGGAATGCACTGCCGGGTGATGTTGTGATGGCTGATTCAGTTAATGCCTTTAAGAATGGCTTGGATGATTTTTTGGACAGACATAATATCAAAGGCTATTGTGATACTAAGCTCTAGAGTTAGTTTAGGTATGGGTATATAGAATTTAATTAAAAGTAGAGAGGGGTGTATGTATGGATGCTGGGTTTTCATTTGGAGGGGTTGAACTTGATGGACTTTGTCTTTTTTCAACCCAATTTAACTAACTATGTAACTATATGTATACTGTATCTATATATACCACTATGTTTTAAAAAATAGTGGTGAGCACAACTTTCCCTTGTTTGTTATAGTTTATACAGGAGCAGTGACCAGCTCCATGTTGTAGCTCCCACCCTTCCCAACTATAGTCAGGTGATCCCACTGGTGTCTAATAAAAGGGCAGCCAAGTATGGAGGTTTACTTTGAAAGCAGCAAGTTAAGTTGCAGGTAAAACCAAGTCCCTTTGTAAAATGTATAATGAAGCAATAGAATTCTTAATGAATCAGATAAAATTGAGCATAGGACTGGCCAGATATGGGATGACTTTGACGTAGTTGGCCAGCTTAAATATATTGCAATATATGGACAAACAATCCCTGTTTTGTTTAAAGGGTAAGGCATTTTGTAGTAGCAGTATGCACAAAATGTCGCTGTCTTAAATATATTGATAATGGGTTGAGTGCAGAGGACTCTTGTATTTGACTATATATATATATATATATATATATACATATATATATATATATATATATATATATATATATATATATATATATATATATATATATATATATATATATATATATATATATATATATATATTTTGGGGAGGCAGATCTAAAGGTATGTTTCCCTGTTTGAGTTGTGTACAGTGTCCTTTTGTACTTAAAGGTAGGGAGTTTGTTCACCCCCAGACAGGGCAACACATACAGCTACGGGGTCACTATACATGTATCTCTAAATTTGCAATATACGTGCTGACATGTCCGTGTGGTCTCATCTATGTAGATGAGACCACCCAGATGGTCAAATCACGTATATCGCAACATCGTTCTAGTATTAACTTAGGCAATACTACATAACCTGTGTCGAAACATTTTGTGGATGTGGGTCATACTGCTGATCAGCTTAAATCTATGGTGTTAGAAGTAGTGCCTCCCATGAGAAGAGGGGGAGATAGAGAATTGAAATTAAAGAGAAGAAGAGAGGTGTGGTGGATTAATATGCTCAAATCTTTACATCCGCGGGGTTGACCTGTTTTGTTTTTATAAATATGTATACATGATGATGCTCTGTACTGACATGGATGCAAATTCTGAGGTCATGTCCTGTTTGTTGCCTATATAATGTGATACCTGTGATATGTTGAGAGATTTTTCTGGCTTGATAAAGGACACACGTGTTGTCCGAAACGTTGCTAAGCGATGCACTGACTTTCTAATATATCTTTTTGCAATTTACGAGTGGTGCTTTTTCTTTCTATATTTTTATATTATATGGGGATGTGACGCCGTCTCCGATTGAGCACCGAGAAGCACAGCAAGTATACCTCTAAGAGTGCTGGGGCACCCATCTTGTATTTTATATATATATATATATATATATATATATATATATATATATATATATATATATATATATATATATATATATATATATATATATATATATATATATATAAATAAAACAAGGGAAAGTTGTGCTCACCACCATTTTTTAATGCCATTAGGCGGGGGTGCAATGAGGCTGTGACCACAAAATACATATAGTAGACAAATACAAGAGGTCCTCTGCACTCAACCCATTATCAATATATTTAAGACAGTGGTGAGCACAACTTTCCCTTGTTTGTTATAGTTATACAGGAGCAGTGACCAGCTCCTTGTATATAGAGAATATAGAGAATGAAATCATACGGGTTAACTCCAGCCAGGGGCTGTTTAAGGGTTTCCCTAATTAATCTTGCCCTGGAGAGGCTGGGAGTTCTGTAGTCCTTACAAAGTAGGGGGTTCCTAAGTTTCTAACTCTTTAGCACCAACCACCAATACTTCCCAGTCATTGAAGTAGACCATTATTCCATATCCAGTTTTGTTCAGACCCTCCCCCTGATCATCAAAACTATGCTTTTGCATAGTGAGGATAGCAGAAGAGATTAGTACCCTAGGTGTTACCTGCTAAAATATATGATAGTTCAGAGCCTGTCTATAAGAGTCTATATATATATATATATATATATATATATATATATATATATATATATATATATATATATATATATATATATATATATATATATATATATATATATATATATTATAAATAATAATTTTATATAGTTATATACAGTTATTTTTGTAAATACATCTTTATTTTATCCCAGTAAAGTATACTATTTTTCCTACAATCACATTTTGTAGAATACTTGTAGTTTACTTTTCAATCAGTCTGTTTTTCAAAAGGAAAAAATAAAAGTAGAGTAGAGTGGATAACACTTAAAAAAGAAGTAAATGAAAAGGCAAAAAATAGAGAAAAAAGGGAAGGAAAAAAACTAGAGCATAAATAACGTTAAACAATGTAATGTAAACTAATTTACACTTGTATAATTAATAATAAGCAAATAGGCACAAGTAAGGTGAGTTACTGTTTTTTAATTTTCCTATTGGTTGCCTTGCATGTAAGATACATTGGCTAGGATATTTTGGATCCTAGCAACTAGATTGTTGACACTGCAAACTGGAGAGCTGCTGAATAAAAATCGAAATCACTCAAACCAGAAATAATAAAAAATTAAAACCAATTGCAAATTGTCTCAGAATAACACTCTCTACACCATACTAAGGGGCATATTTATCTATTATCTATTTACTAAGGGTCGAATTTCAAAATTTGAAAAACTTTGAAATTCTAATTCAAAAAGACCAACTGAAATTAAGTCGAAGTTTGTTTTTGGCTGAATAGGTCCGTTTTCAATTGAATAGGTCCATATTCGGCCAAATTGGAATTGTACGAATCAAATTAATATTGCATTCGATCAAACTTTGATTTTTCAAACCGACTAAAAGCCATAGGCTAAAACAGCAATTCCCAAGGTTTTAGATGGCAAATGGTCAAATTTTTAAAGAGACAGTACATGATAAATTTCGATATTCAAATTTTCTATTTTTTTTCAAGTTCAAATCGAATTTGGACTATTCCCTAGTCGAAGTACACAAAAAATAGCTAAAATTTCGAATTTTTTGAATCCGAAAATTCACCTCGACCTTTGATAAATCTGCCCCTTAGAGACAAATTCAAAAATCCAGTTTCAGAAGTTGCATAGGCTTGGGCAGGGCTCTGAAATTTGAATTCAGGCAAATATGGACCTATTCGATTGAAAACGGACCTATTCGACCAAAAAAAAACTTTCGACTTAATTTCAGTTGTTCTTTTTGAATTCTAATTTTGAAGTTTTTTCAATTCAAAATTCGACTCTTGATAAATATGCCCTTAAATGTGATTGGGCTACCCTATAATAATGATTTGTATTAGGAACTCCAAATCCTGTTTGGTATTGGGTTAGGTACATAATTCTTGAAAATCCTTGAATTTTGTGCAATTTTCCAGACTGGTAGAATATTAAAGTTATATCACAGCCCAAGAAGCTGTATCATCCAAAACACAACTATCCTTTATAGACTAACCACGCTAAAGGATAATCATTTCCAATTTTACAATATAACAGATGAGGGGATTGTAAGATATTTTTGCACTTGCTATAATGTTTATTAGTCATTGTTTTGCATCTAATGTCTACTGGAGAAATCCATTCAAGCAAGTTGCTAATATTTTGGTAAATAGTATAAGAGCAACATTTAACACAGAGATTGGCCTATTATCTTGTGAGAGATAATGATCTTTGTTTGGTTTAGGGCACACATTGCTACTTATAGCCAGTTACTTGTAGCGACTACAGAACAAACAATACTGATAATTGTCTCTGCTAAAACACAACAGGACTTATTTACTAATAATCAAATTTAAATTTTTTCCATGAGTCTCTTAAAAGCTCTAAAAAAAATCTGTGTAAAAACCATGAAAAACTCTAATACAAAATTTGCCCAGGATCATGTTGTCATATAAAAGTCAGTGGAAGATATGTTGATCCTATTGGACCATTTTTAATCAATTCAGACTTATAGAGGCTTTCCAATTTTTTTCACTATTAATTGCTCAAAAAACTAAAAATTTTGGAGGTATTCGCATTGTTAATTTTTTTCATTTGTGCTTTTTTTTTAGTTTTTAGTTTGGATCTTTTAAGAAATTTCATGACATACATGGTTTTAGAGAAAATAAGTTTGAAAAAGTTTTAAAACCACTAAAATGAGACAGTTGCCCAGTGTGTCATAGCAATAGGGTTTTCCTATCAAGTTAGGGAGTGCCCTTATGACACACTGGGCTTGATTGAATTCAATCTGATATGGTTCATTTCATATTTAATGCGCCTTTTCACATGTCTGCTATGCAATTCATTGCGCTAAACACTTATCTAATTAACCAATATATCTTTCAGTTACCTATGTTTTCGCTAGCTAATGGCCTATTGAAAGTTTCAGTAACACTTAGGGGCAGATTTAATAAGGGTCGAGTTTTTATATGGCCAAAACAGTCAAATGCAACTAGGGAATTGTTCAACTTCAAATACGTTTTTTAAACGATTTTTGAGATTTATCATATACTGGCCCTGTAAGAACTCAAATTCAACTATTCGCCACATAAAACCTGCAGAATTGCTGTTTGTAAAAACGCACATGAATTTGAAATTCAACCTTTGATAAATGTGCCTCTTACTTTTCACAACTCAACCAAAACCACTTACCGAGTGAAGTGTTTTGAGTTATATTCCGTTTTCCTTTACGCCAACTTGAACTGGCGGAAATGCTCTTTCTCATCGTTACAACTACGTCATATATGTATATTTCATTAAAAAATTAAAAGTATTATATATGGACACAGCATAAACACTTTTAAAAAAAAATAAACCCTGACACCACAAAAATGTGTGATGGTAGGATCAATGACCAATAAAGCATTACATTATATTGAAATAATCATATTAAACAAGGTGAATTGTCCCTTTAAATGCACATTATGAAGAAGCCTAATAATATTTTCAGTTACAAGAAGCCAAAAAATTAGACATGACCAGTAAATGGTTCAAAATAAGTATACATTGGTTTGGATTGTTGTAGACAATATTACATTTATCAAAGGTCGAATTTATGTGAAGTTTTTTTTTACTATAAAAAATTTGAATATACTCACATTTCAACTGGGAGGTTATTTAGGAAAAAAAATTGATGTCTAATATCGATCAAATAGTTCCGACCCAAAAATTCTAATCGTATTCAAATCGTATTTGTACTAATCAAGTTTTTCTCTGAAAGAAAAACTCGGATGTCAGGAAAGCTAGTGTAACACATATTTGGGCTGCATAGCACACAAATAGTTAAACTGTCCAGCTAGCAGTAGAAGCATGGGTTACACTGCGACTTACACAACAGGGTCAGGGCCTTCGCCATGTGGAAGTGTTCCCTCTATGGTGTAGTGCAACTACATCTCCCAGGCTACTGTGCATACAACAAAAGATGGGCGCCAGGAGGTTCTTGCAGTACAACAGAAACGGTTTATTTAACTATGCACGAGGCAAGTGACCACAGGTTTAGTACTCACGCAGGAGCTGAGGCAATAGCACATTTCTCACACAGAGCTGCAGGCATTAGGCATTTCTCACAGAGGAAAGATCTCCGTTAGGCATTTGCAGTATTCACACACATTCCCTCCTGGAAGTTGTCAGGAAAGCAGCTTCTACCCTACAGTCCCTCTTCACTGAGGTCCCTGACTGGAGGCAACACATAGAGCCTCTGGGAAGCTACTCCCTTACTGACTGCAAATCCTTATTAGAGCTTCAGCTGCTCTTTCTCTCTATCCCATCTGCCTTTCTCTCCTAGAGAGACTATTGCAAGTTTGCCTAGTGTAACTATTCCTCATTCACGGGGTTACCTGGTCCCCGACTTCTTCTCCAAAGCACATGGGCCTTTCTGGGCCTAGCTGTAGCCAGGCTCCCCTGGGCACACCCAGCTGGATCACCATCCACAGGCCAAAGAGGAAGTGGCCACTCCCTACACACACTATATAGCAGTGTAGCAGGGGAGTGTCATGGTGGGGGCCTTAAAGCTGCAGGGCAGATTACCCAGTAGGGGCCCCTACACTAGTAAAGTCTCCAAATGGCTCAACAGACCTCTGCCATTGACTTGTTCATGAATTCGTCAGATTTTAGGTGGTGAATATACGAATTAGGACTGTTTCTATGGTTGAGGTGTGATACATTTCACATTTGAATTTACATTCAAATAGGAGGATTCAAATTCACGAGTTAATTTTGATACCAAAAAAAAAAAAAGTTCACATGGTAAGTTTGGTTGAAAAAAGACCTGCCTAACTGTCAGTTGATCCAGAGGAAGACAAAGAACCCCATCTGAAGCCTCTCCAATTTGCCTCAGAGATTTGAATTCAAATTTATAATTTGACCCTTAATAAATCTGCCCCTTAAACAAAAGTTAATTTTGAAATAAAAAGCTAAATTTTGAGTGTTAGACAAAAAAACTAGGACAAGATTAACACTTGCTGAAAATGAAAGATAGTTGATCTGTTTGGAAGACTGGCAAAGCCAGTGTGTGGTACACTATAAGATGATATAGAGGATATTGTATACACTGCAAGTTTAAAAATTGAAAAATCCATTTAAAAAATGTGAGGGCGAGGTTGTTGGAATGTACCTTATGGCCCTTCTCTCTAAATATTTGTATCAGGCCATCACTAGCCTTCCCAAACTCGTGATCATTGGATGTTAACCTACGTGCCTTTATAAACTACCCCTTAGGGATTGCCTTAATTATTTTTGGGTTATGGAGGTTAGCAGCATTAAGTAGGTTATTCCTATCGGTGGACTTTCTATACAGACTCGTTTCTACAGACTAGTATTTCTTTTCAAGGGTATACACAAAAATATTTGCATAGGATGGGGCAACCACAGCTCCCATCGACGTACTTTTCTTCTGCCAAAAAACTTCCCATAAAACCTGAAGTAATTTCTGCTGAGCACCAAAGTAAGGCAATCAATCAAAAATAATAGCAAACCATGTGAAATATTGGTTTTGAGAAGTGCTTCCTAAATATAGCAAATACCTTCCTGTGGTATCGATGTATATAGCCTTTCGATATCTATACTGCATAAGATACAATCAAAGGTTAACCCAGTTAATTCCATTAATTTGTAAAGTAGTGTGGTTGTGTCCTTTAGGTATGGTCTGGAGGAAGCCATCTCCAAATTTAGCTAATGGTTCAAGTACAGAACCCATGCCTGACACGATAGGCCTCCCTGGGGAATTTGTTAAAGATTTGTGAATCTTAGGTAACAGGTACAATACAGGGATACATTTGCACCACCTTTATCAGCTTACTTAACTGTTACATTTTCATTACTGCTAAGAGCCTTAAAGGGGTTGTTCACCTTTGTAACAAATTGACAAATCTAACAGTTCACATGAATAGAACAAACTTTTCCATAGAAATAGTTAACAGAAAAAGTACAGTTCAAGAGATTTTCACCTCAGAAGTGTCCCTGTACTAATCCTTCAGTTCCACACAGACCCTGTGCTGGGAGGGGGTCACTGACCCCCAAAAACACTACAGTGTTCACTTCCTCTTCCTTATATGACATCACACATTGTACTGGCAGCTAACTTAACTCCTATTTGCTGTGTCTACTGTCAATCTGCCACTGCTTCCTGTGCTGGGGAATTTGAGCAGCATTCAGGTACTGAAGAGAAACTGGTACAAGTTTGTGAGAGGGAGGAGGAGTGTGGGCTGTGTGCTGCAGAGACTTCAACTGTGCAGATGGGGGGGGATCGAAGTGCTTGGGACCTGAAGTTACGGATAACGGATCTTTCCATAATTTGGATCTTCATACCTTAAGTCTACTAGAAAATCATATAAACATTAAATAAACCCAAGAGGCTGGTTTTGCTTCCAATAAGAATTAATTATATCTTAGTTGGGATCAAGTACAAGCTACTGTTTTATTATTACACAGAAAAAGGAAATCAGTTTTAAAAATTTGAATTATTGGATTATAATGGATACTATGGGAGATGACACTTGTACTTTCCAGAAATATATTATTGGGGGGGGGGTCCATGTATTATTTTGTGTATTTACCTCATAAAAAATCATTATTCAGCAGCTGACGTGACTTCCGGGACTATTTGTATGAGATTGAGGCTTTTCAAATGAGTTGAATTTTTGTGCATAAAGTAAAATATTTTTCTGGTATAAATCCCTATATCATGAAAAATATAACTTTTTAATTTTTTGGTATTTAGAGCTCTCAATCTTGTTCCAGAAGTGGAACACTTAAAAAAGGTATCATTTTCCTAGGTAAATTACCGCCCCACCCGGGAGAGCGCACAAAATGTTCAAAAAACCTACCTGCCCTCATCACTGCTCTATAGAAAATAGATCCGCACACACACTGGTTAATGCAGTCGGGGAGTATCCCCTTTTATTCAGCCACCAAACATTCAACGTTTCAGCCACCCGAAACGTTGAATGTTTGGTGGCTGAATAAAAGGGGATACTCCCCGACTGCATTAACCAGTGTGTGCGGATCCGTTTTCTATACACATTCGTTGCTAAGGGACCTGGCCGGGTCAACGGAAGAAACGCACCACCAGTTGCAGGATTGGTAAACTACAGGTGTGCGGTAGGAGAAATTACATTGATTCTCATCACTGCTCTGCCCGTCACTTAGGGCTGCCACCTCACCCCTTTAAAACCCAAACACATATGAAATCCACAGCCTGCATGGCTAATTATCAACTCATTTAGATGCATGATACATGGCTGCACAGAAATCAGTTCAGTCTGCAGCATCTAAATGAGTTGCAGGCATGAGCCATGCAGACTGTGGATTTCATATGTGTTTGGTTTTAAAAGGGTGAGGTGGCAGCCCTACAGTCCCTGCTAGATGTGTAAGTTACATACGTTTCTAAGCAAGTCAGTCCTGGTTTTGTTGCAATTTTGTACAATTATGCTTAATGCCAAAGGTATTAAAAGATAAAAATATAAAAAAGCCAGTATTTATTCCCAGAAAAGGTTGCACCCCCTTTGGCACTCCACTGCAGTATTTGTCTGCATGGCTGTGTGATTGTTTGTTACAAAGCATGTTTGTATATATGCTGCGTCTGTTAACCTCTGCCATTACAATTGAGTAATCAACCAATGATCATTCAAATTATGTGACTGGTTACAGTTCACAAGCACCCAATAAATTACTAGGAGGAGGGCAGTATCAACATCCAATAGGAAACAAGTAAGGGCAAAGCCTGGGCATGATGATGTCATCATATAGGAAGTTCTTGGTGTGTCAGGTTCAAAATAGGCTACTCCCATCACTTCAGAAAACTGGTCAGAGAGACAGGAGAAGGACTGAGTTAATAGGTATATAAATTAGCTTTTACAATGGCATTTTTACTTTTTGTTGTGGAAAATTGTTTTTCTAACACATTGAGAGCATTGTTAGTGGTTTCATAAGATTTGTACATTGAAGGTGAACAACCCCTTTAAGAGCATCATTCTCTGCTTTCGACAGGTTATGATGACAAGATACAGATGGTTTACACCGCTGTTTTTTTCCATATCTTTTGTGCTTCTGAATAACCTCTTGCTCAAATGTGCCTTTGGATGTTTTTGTAACAAAAGGCATGAAGTCACTATGTATTTTTTTATCGTACAAACCCCTTCCCTCTGTATAGAGTTAGCATTCTCCTGTGGGAAACACATCTTTAGTCTTAGCAAACGTGTAAACTTACAAAGCTCTATTTCTCAGTCCGTAAAGTTATTGTTGTAATATGGGACAAAACCCAGTCCTTTGTTCAGGAGACTTAGCTCAGGAGCAGACAGGCGAGATATTAATAACCAAATCGCTTACTTCTTTTCTTTCTGCTCTGTTGGGGATATACTTTGCATTGGATTGGATCTCTTGGGTTTCTTTTTTGTCCCGACCTCTCTTAAGCTGGCCATAGATGTTGAGATTTTTAAAAGATCTGATCATCATCTTGAGACCACGATTATTTTGGAACAATCGTACAATCGTACGAATTGTCCATCAATAGTTTGTTGCTTTTGTATGTTACCTTTATGTTCTGCCTGTTTGGCCCTGCAAACATAGATAGATTGCACTGGGACCGAAAAAGATTTTTTAACCTGGCCGACAGGTTGGCCAAAAAATCGTAAGATGTCGGCCAAAAAATCGTAAGATGTTTGATCGTTCGAATCCCACTAACCGCACGATAATTTCGAATGATTGATCGGACTTCGCTAAAATCAGTCGTTCGGCAAGAGAAATCTATGGGTACCTTTACCCAATCTCTGAGGGTCCTTCTCTAAAAGAAGGGAAGCTTATAGAAGCAGTTTCTCCCTCCTTACTTCCAGGTTTGCTGCTGCCACTCTCGATGCTTGCGCACCATGTGATACCGATGCAGGGTAGTTACGTTGCTTCAGGAATAAGCTTGGCAGTCCGGTCCACGATCCTCTGGCACTTCTAGGGTTATGTTCACTGATCTCTCTGCCGGAACGCTGCCTCCTACGCTCCCCCTTCGGAGGTAAGCGATTTGGTTATGGCCATTTATATGCAGACAAATCTATATTCAGATACAAATGGGGTAATACACTTAAGCATAGGCTATGCCTAACTGAATTTAAGCGAAAAACAGGTATTTAGCTGTTCCTTGGCACTTCAAAACATGGCACTGCTCCCTGTCTAAATTGTGTAGTGTGATTAAAGGTGACACAGTTAACCATCCAACTAAGGGGTATCCAATTAAATTATAGCACTTTTCCACGTGTGACACAAAGGGGCACATTTATCAAGGGTCGAATTCAGAAGTTAAAAAATTTCGAAATTCGATCATCGAATTGGCCAAATTAGATAGTCGAAGTTTTCTTTTTGAATTTTTTGGCCGTTTTCGGTCAAAGTAAAATCGTTTGTTCGATTGTAGAAATTGTTTGAATTGAACGATTCTAACAATTTAATCGATCGAAAGATTTTTTAAAAAAACCTTTGACTTTTTAAAAAAATCTTTGACTTTTTAAAATGAAGCCAAATTTTGGCTCTAGGTTCTAGGAGTTCCCTATAGGCTAACATAGCAATTTGGCAGGTTTATAGTGGCGAAGTGGCGAAAGTCGAAGTTTTTTAAAGAGACAGTACTTTGATTTTTGAATGGTCAAATATTCTAAGTATTTTCAATTCGAATCGAAGTCGAATTTGAATTTGGCCCATTCGATGGTCGAAGTAATAAAAAATACTTCGAAATTCGAAGTTTTTTAATTTGAGAATTCACTTCGACCCTTAGTAAATGTGCCCCTAAATGTGTAGTATATATATGCTTAAATGCCCTTGTGGAAAGATATATGTAGGCCAGACGTCAAGGTCGGTTAAAAGTAGAATAAAGGAACATAAAGGTAACATACGAAAGGAACAAACTATTACTAATATGCCAGTGTCTAGACATTTTTTTGAATTTAAGCAGAACCGATCCCAGCTAAGGTGGTTGGTCTTAGAAACTAGTATAGGTAAATTTTAAATGTGTGAAGTGTTCTGAAACCGCCGGGGTACAGATGTTAGAACAGCATTGTATGTAGCAAACTTGCCTTTTTAGACTGTTTGATATGAATCCAAGAGGGGGGTAACTTGAAGACGGAAGTATACAGGAAACCCACTCATACGGATCAATATCTGTTGTTTGATTCCCACCATCCGCTGGAACACAAACTGGGTGTCATTAGAACCCTGCACCACAGGGCGGAATGTGTGGCAACTGATACAGAGTCCAAAGACAAAGGGAAAAAACATCTTAGAGTAGCTTTGAAAGTGTGTAGCTACCCAGACTGGGCCTTTGTCAGAACAGCAGCAACCAAGCCCAACAGGAACACCAATAGAAATAACTGCCGGAGACGAGTAGGCGAAACATAGTCATCCCATATGTAGCTGGAGTATCTGAGAAACTCAAGAGGATTTTAAACAAACACCATGTCCCTGTGTTTTTCAAACCTAGCAACACACTGAGACAAAAACTGGTACACCCAAGGGATCCAACCCCTAAAGAAAAACAAAGCAATGTGGTATACGGAGTCCATTGTAGCGAGGAGTGCACAGATCTATACATTGGGGAAACAAAACAACTACTCAGCAAGCGAATGGCTCAGCATAGGAGGGCGAACGCTACAGGGCAAAACTCGGCTGTTTTTCTACTCCTAAAAGACAAGGGACACTCCTTTGAAGATAGCAAGGTCCAAATATTGGATAAAGAAGACCGCTGGTTTAAAAGAGGCGTGAAAGAGGCGATTCATCTCAAGGTGGAGAAACCATCCCTGAACAGAGGTGGGGGTCTTCGACACCACCTGTCTGCTACAAACAATGCTGTTCTAACATCTCTACCCAGGTGGTTTCAGAACACTTCACACATCCATTCATGCAATTCTCACAAGTAACACCTCTTTCTAGGAGTTGCATGACACATTGGATCATCCTATCACAGTAACTACACAGAATCAACACCTCTGTGAATTTCTTCAGATGTCACCTCTTTGAAGTTACAATGTGCCATTGTGAGTGGATTAGTGGAAGAGTTTATATGATGAGAACTTCCCACACCAGTCAGTTGAACTGAAGAAGCTGCTTGGATGAGTAGTGAAATGTCTTCATTGATTACTCAGCAAGTCCAGTAAATTTACCTATACTAGATATACCATGACCTGGATGAATGATAATCTTCATAGTCGTCTTAGAAACTGTTATTAAGGGAGGGGCGTGGCCAACCTTGATGAAGGAAGCACGCGTTGACTAGGAGCTCCTCGCCTTAACGGACCTTTTAAGCCCGAAATTCAGCAACCAGCTTAGCCAGCTAGACGAAATCGGGTCAGGTGTTATCGGAGGTGACCCGCTATACAACATGGGCAAGAAAAAGCTTAAAGACCAAGCCGCTACCATGTCTCCATACCTTCAGAGATCACAGTCGCAGAAAACGAAGGCCGTGCGGCAAGATGGCGCCGAAAGATCTATGGCGCACCACGAGAGTGACTCGCCGAGCGCATCTCCTTCCTCATTGCCGCCGGATCCCGAGAGCCCGCAGCTTCACCTTACAGGTCAGTCTCCTGCTATAACTACACCCCCGTGCCACCTGCAACCGGTTACTGCCCCAGTATTAGCGCAACATCTGGCGCAGCTTAAAGAGGCCTTACAGGACACTATCACGCATACGGTCTCCCGGGCAGTCACCGCAGCAATCAGGGAGGTTCAAAGAGACTTAACTGACCTGGGTGAACGCACGGACAAATTGGAGACATATACTGATGATGTAGCTCAAAGGCTGGGGCTTTTAGAAGACGAAAATTATACGCTGCGAGAGGAATTGTCATTCCTTAAGGACACCTGTGAGGACCTGGAAAACAGGTCTCGCAGGCAAAATTTGAGATTTAGAGGAATCCCTGAGACAGTGGGGGGCCCTGAAATTGTGCAGTACTTGCAAGATCTATTTTGTGTTCTTTGCCCCCAAGCGTCTTCAAAATTGTGGCTGCTGGACAGAGCCCACCGTTCATTGGCTTCAAAACCCCCAGACCACAAACCACCTCGTGACATAATAGCGAGGTTTCACTACTATGAAGGCAAAGAAATGATAGCCTCTGCGACCCGTTCTATGCAATCTGTGTACTTTCATAACTGTAAGCTGCAGATATTTGCAGACCTATCACCGGTCACTTTGGCCAAAAGGAGGGAGCTCAAGCCCATTACACAGAAGCTGAGGGAAAAAAAATTCCTTACCGTTGGGGTTTCCCCTTTAAACTGGTTGTTAATCATCGGGGCACGACACACACGCTTCTGCACCCGGCAAAGGGAGGTAAATTGCTGACAGCATTGGGGCTTCAATCCAAAAGCCCCACGGCTTCCCCACGACAATCTCCTGTCAAACCAGCACTCACTCCTCAATGGAACAGGGTTCCTACTTCCTCACTAGAACCCAGACTAGCGCTGAGTCCCTCTCCTCCAGCAGAAGACGGATAAGTCTGCCTAATGGACCGCTCCACCTCTGTTTAATACGTTATCAAAGGTCATTTGGCAGGATGCTGACTAGGCCTGTGTTACTTCATCTATTTCCTACCCCCCTCACATTGAGCCGAGGGCTCTTTTTGGCTCATAAATGACTGTATTACCTGAGCCACGAAATTTATTTTCCGGACTTTCGCAATGCCAAATGGGCGGATCATCTACCTCTTTTGCTGCCGGATGTTCCATACAGTTAACCTTGTTTTTGTTTTTATTATTTTCAGCCTTGTTACTTGTTTTCTTTTGTTTATCTACATTCAAATCCCATTGGGTTGAAAATGCATGCAATGTATCTGTACTTAAAGTCAATGCTCTGTTGGGTAAATATTATGTGGGTTTTCAATCTGATACCAGCCATGAGCTGTTAGTTGTCGTTGAGCTGCTTTTGAGATATAGGGAACTCCCCCCACGTGAATCACCTTCCTGTGTTAGTATAGCGTCCAGACATTTTTGGATCAATTATGGTTAAGCTGATATCATTAAATGTCAAGGGACTAAACAGTATAACCAAAAGATACCTGACTCTTAAGGAACTGAGGCTCTCGAGGGCTGACATTGCTTTCATACAGGAGACTCATTTTGATGCATCTAGCCCCCATAAACTGAGCTCTAGATATTTTCCAATTGGTTACTATGCTTCCGGCAAGCATAAGAAAGCCGGTGTGGCCATACTAATCCATAAAGACTGCCCCCTTCTTGTAAATCAGGTTATTCATGATCCTGAAGGACACTATTTACTGCTATCAGCTACCTATACAGGGATTCCAATTAGCTTGCTTAATATATACTCCCCCAACAAAGGGCAATACGCCTTCCTACTGAAGATCTTACAGCAACACCTAGATACTCTCCACCCCTACTTAGTGATTGGTGGTGATTTTAATATGATTTTTTCGCAGACCATGGACCGTTCCCAACAGGCCCTGAATCAGGCGACCCACAATATGTCCAGAAAATTTAGGCAGCTAACACGACAGTTCTCTTTATTCGATGCCTGGCGAATCAATCATCCAACTGAAAAACAATATACATTCTACTCCAACCCCCACAAACTCCATACGCGTATTGATTATTTCCTAATTTCACATCCCTGCTTGAAACTTCGTTACTCCTCTGACATACTTCCCATTACATGGTCCGATCATTCCCCCATAGTCCTGCATTTGCACCTTGCTACACTCCCAGGCAGAGAACCACATTGGCGATTGAATGAGACTATCCTTCATGATGCTGACACGGTTCAACAAATTGAGTCTGCACTACAGGAATATTTTCAACTTAATACAAATTCGGTACAGTCCCTGCCAATCCTATGGGAAGCGCACAAGGCTACAATTAGAGGCAGATTCATTGCCCTTGCAGCACAAAAAAAAAAAGCTATATCTTGGCACCTACAAAAATCTACAGGCCCAATTACGCGTGCTTGAGAGCTCATACAACGCCCATAACTCACCCACTTTGCTGACGCAAATTTTACAAATACGGGGTGAACTGAAAGCAGCTAGATATAAAGAGATTGAGAAAGCTATGATCTGGACCAAATTAAAATATTATGAAAAAGGTGACAACAAGCAACATACAGCGAAAAAACTAAGGGACCAAAAAGTTTCAGGCCAATTAACGTACAATCCTGACCAAATCGGGCAGATCTTTCATGATTTCTACCATAAATTATATAATTTGGACCTGCGCTTGCCAACTGGTACTGACTCAGACCTGAACCCTCTTACTAATTTTCTCATGGAAGCAAACTTGCCAAACACTTAACCAACCCATCACTCCGGAGGAAATAGCAGCGACGCTTAAGTCATTGCCTAATGCTAAAACTCCAGGTCCTGACGGGTTTACATACAAATATTATAAGACTTTCCTACATATCCTCTCTCCACTTCCCACAAAACTTTTTAATGAATACCTTCAAGGTACCCCTATTCCACATACGGATCTTACTTCATACCTAGCTTTGATTCCCAAGGAAGGTAAGGATGCAACACTCTGTACTAACTATAGGCCCATAGCCTTACTAAATTCTGATTTAAAATTATTTTCCAAGATCCTTGCTAAGCGTCTTGCCCCCATTTTGCCCCGTCTCATACACCGGGATCAGGTGGGTTTTATACAAGGTCGACAGGCGGGAGATAACACGAGAAGGACCATTGACCTTCTGGAAATTGCCCATAAGTCGAAACAACCAATGCTCCTACTTAGCCTAGATGCCGAAAAGGCTTTTGATCGCTTAAGTTGGCCTTTTCTATTTGCCCTTCTCCGCCATCTGAATCTTTCAGGTCCCTATTTAACTGCGCTACAAAGTTTATATAGCACCCCTACAACATCTCTCGAGCTCCCAGGTCAGGCCCACAGTCCTATTTCAATCACCAATGGCACGAGGCAGGGTTGCCCTCTCTCTCCTCTGCTGTACGCCCTTAGCATTGAGCCTCTAGCAGCTGTAATCAGGAACAGTAAGGACGTCACTGGGGTACAGGTTAATAATGAGCAATTTAAGTTGTCACTATTTGCTGATGATGTACTATTAACTATTACTAACCCCTTATTAACCTTGCCGTCCTTGCATAGAATACTGGAGGTATATGGCAGTTTATCGGGACATAAAATCAACTTGACCAAAACGGAAGCCCTGCCAGTGCAATTACCCCAAATGACCTTAGAAATTTTACAATCTAAATTTAAATATAACTGGAAATCTAACTTCATTACCTATCCGGGTCACGACAATCACCCCTTCATATAACCAGTTGTTTGGGTGCAATTTCACTCCTCTTATCAACCAAACGAAGTCCACCTTGCAACGGTGGAGTACTCATTCTCTTTCCTGGTTTGGGAGGATTGCTGCATTGAAAATGAACATTCTCCCCAAATTTTTGTATTTATTTGAGACGTTGCCTATCCCGTTTCCCCGCAAAACTTTTCAGGATATCCAGGCTTCATTTCATAACTTCATTTGGGGAAATAAACGCCATAGGATATCAAAAGCAACGTTAACCGCTCCATTGAGAAACGGGGGTCTTGGCGTTCCCTTCCTCCAGCGGTATTATGAGGCGTCACACCTCAGACAGATACTGGCCTGGTCTCATTGGGACTCTAATACCATCTGGGGCCATATTGAAAACGTACAGTCCTTAGGTAACCATCTTAACTACCGCATATGGTCCTCCAATAGCAAACCACATTCGTTATCTGATCTTCTGCATTCAACGCAACACACTCTGCGAATCTGGTTTGCCCTTGAAGCGAAATTCAATTTAAAGTCGGCCTACTCCTTGAATACACTCTTCTTGAAAAACCCGGACTTCTATCCAGGTACATTACAGGGATTTTATACCAGGTGGCAAACAACATCTCTGTGCAGGATCAAGGACTTGCTGACTCCCACTAACACACTCCTGACATATGGAGAACTCTGCCAAAAAGCCCCGCTGGCTCATCTTCGACTGTTTGAGTATTTCCAACTACGACATTTCTTGCAACCATACATACAGCAGGCTAAAACTGCGACTCCTCTGCCATTTGAGCTTTTGGCTAGATCGGGCTTGCCACAGAAAGGCTTGATTTCCAAGATCTACAAGATTTTGCTGGACACGCCACTAAACAACCGTCCCAACCACTCATATATGATTAAATGGGAAGAGTCCTTAGCGCAACAATTGAGTGCAGAAGATTGGACCGCAGTCCGGACTAACGCACAGAAAATGGTCACTTGCACCAGACAAAAGGAGAGTGTGTACAAGATACTTATGAGATGGTATCATACCCCAGATAAACTACACGCTTTGTTTCCAGACCACCCAAACACCTGCTGGAGGCAGTGTGGTGATGTTGGTTCATTGCTACATACTTTTTGGTCCTGCCCCAAACTGCAAGCATTGTGGGGTGATATTGAGAACTTACTAACCAGATTAACCACCTACAATTTGCCCAGAGATCCTTTAACTTACCTTTTGGGTAAGCCGTTCCCCCGACTATCCAAACACTCCCAGATCTTAGTTAGGGATGTAGCGAACGTCGGAAAAAAAGTTCGCGAACATATTCGCGAACTTGCGCAAAAATGCGAGCGGTTCGCGAACGGTTCGCGAACCCCATAGACTTCAATGGGAAGGCGAACTTTAACATCTAGAAAAGACATTTCTGGCCAGAAAAATGATTTTAAAGTTGTTTAAAGGGTGCAACGACCTGGACAGTGGCATGCCAGAGGGGGATCAAGGGCAAAAATGTATCTGAAAAATCTGCCTGTGTGTGCTTGGAAGAGATAGTGTAGGGGGAGAGCTGTTAGTGATTTCAGGGACAGATGATAGTAAGCTTGCTGGCTAGTAATCTGCTTGATACTGCTCTGTATTGGAGGGACAGAAGTCTGCAGGGATTTGAGGGACATTTTAGCTTAGGTAGCTTTGCTGGCTAGTAATCTACTGTTCTCTTTAAACAACTGCCATACGTTGACCTTGTAGGCATTGTTTGCCCAGTTTTTTTGGACGCAGCCACTGAAGCACAGTTGCCAGAAAAAATATGCCATATAAATGCTGAAAATAGTAATTTTTCGCCATACGTTGACCTTGTAGACATTGTTTGCCCAGTTTTTTTGGACGCAGCCACTGAAGCACAGTTGCCAGAAAAATTATGCCATATAAATGCTGAAAATATAAATTTTTTTGGTTGCAGCCACTGAAGCACAGAGGCCAGAAAAATTATGCCATATAAATGCAGAAAATATGCATTTTTTTGGTCGCAGCCACTGAAGCACAGTTGCCAGAAAAATTATGCCATATAAATGCTGAAAATATAAATTTTTTTGGTTGCAGCCACTGAAGCACAGAGGCCAGAAAAATTATGCCATATAAATGCAGAAAATATGCATTTTTTTGGTCGCAGCCACTGAAGCACAGTTGCCAGAAAAAATATGCCATATAAATGCTGAAAATAGTCATTTTTTGCCATATACGTTGAGTCAACGTATGGCAAAAAATTACTATTTTCAGCATTTATATGGCATATTTTTTCTGGCCTCTGTGCTTCAGTGGCTGCGGCCAAAAAAACTGGGCAAACAATGCCTACAAGGTCAACGTCGTTGACCTTGTAGGCATTGTTTGCCCAGTTTTTTTGGCCGCAGCCACTGAAGCACAGAGGCCAGAAAAAATATGCCATATAAATGCTGAAAATAGTAATTTTTTTGGTCGCAGCCACTGAAGCACAGTTGCCAGAAAAATTATGCCATATAAATGCTGAAAATATAAATTTTTTTGGTTGCAGCCACTGAAGCACAGAGGCCAGAAAAATTATGCCATATAAATGCTGAAAATATAAATTTTTTTGGTTGCAGCCACTGAAGCACAGAGGCCAGAAAAATTATGCCATATAAATGCAGAAAATATGCATTTTTTTGGTCGCAGCCACTGAAGCACAGTTGCCAGAAAAATTATGCCATATAAATGCAGAAAATATGCATTTTTTTGGACGCAGCCACTGAAGCACAGTTGCCAGAAAAAATATGCCATATAAATGCTGAAAATAGTCATTTTTTGCCATACGTTGACCTTGTAGACATTGTTTGCCCAGTTTTTTTGGTTGCAGCCACTGAAGCACAGAGGCCAGAAAAAATTAAACCAGTAGGGTTTGCACCCTAGTTTGTAACGGTGGCGGAGGGAGGAGGAGGACGCTAAAGGACAGCTGTGTGTGGAGTCATGAGGCTTGAAGAGAAGGACAGCTGCATAGAAGTCAGAACAAGTCTTCCGGCGTGCAGTAACCCTCCGAGATCCACCCCTCATTCATTTTAATAAAGGTCAGGTAATCGACACTTTTGTGACCTAGGCGAGTTCTCTTCTCAGTTACAATCCCTCCTGCTGCACTGAAGGTCCTTTCTGAGAGCACACTTGAGGCTGGGCAAGACAAGAGGTTCATGGCAAATTGTGACAGCTCTGGCCACAGATCAAGCCTGCGCACCCAGTAGTCCAGGGGTTCATCGCTCCTCAGAGTGTCGATATCTGCAGTTAATGCCAGGTAGTCCGCTACCTGCCGGTCGAGGCGTTCTTTGAGGGTGGATCCAGAAGGGTTGTGGCGCTGCCTTGGACAGAAAAACATTTGCATGTCTGACGTTACAGACTGGCCAAAGGGCTTTGTCCTTGCAGGTGTGCTCGTGGCAGGATTACTGGCACCTCTGCCCCTGGAATGTTGATGAGTTCCTGAAGTGACATCACCCTTAAAAGCATTGTACAACATGTTTTGCAGGCTGGTTTGTAAATGCCGCATCTTTTCGGACTTGTGGTATGTTGGTAACATTTCTGACACTTTATGCTTGTACCGAGGGTCTAGTAGCGTTGCGACCCAGTACAGGTCCTTCTCCTTAAGCCTCTTGATACGGGGGTCCTTCAACAGGCATGACAGCATGAAAGACCCCATTCTCACAAGGTTGGATGCAGAGCTATCCATCTCCGCTTCCTCATTATCAAGGACTGCATCATCCACGGTCTCCTCCCCCCAGCCACGTACAAGACCAGGGGTCCCCAAAAGGTCACCACTAGCCCCCTGGGAAGCCTGCTCCTGTTGGTCCTCCTCCTCCTCCTCCACAAAGCCACCTTCCTCCTCTGACTCCACTTCTGGCACCTCTCCCTGCGTTGCAGCAGGTGCCTGGGTTCGTTCTGGTGATTCCGACCAGAAATCGTGCGCTTCCAGCTCCTCGTCACGCTGGTCTACAGCCTCATCTGTCACTCGTCGCACGGCACGCTCCAGGAAGAAAGCGAAGGGTATTAGGTCGCTGATGGTGCCTTCGGTGCGACTGACCATATTTGTCACCTCTTCAAAAGGTCGCATGAGCCTGCAGGCATCGCGCATAAGCACCCAGTAACGGGGGAAAAAAATCCCCAGCTGTGCAGATCCAGTCCTACCACCCAGTTCAAAAAGGTACTCGTTGACGGCCCTTTGTTGTTGCAGCAGACGTTCCAACATAAGGAGCGTTGAATTCCAGCGAGTCTGGCTGTCAGAAATCAAACGCCTGACTGGCATGTTGTAGCGCTGCTGAATGTCAGCAAGGCGTGCCATGGCTGTGTAGGAACGTCTGAAATGGGCCGACACCTTTCTGGACTGGGTGAGAACGTCCTGGAATCCTGGGTACTTGGAGACAAAACGTTGGACTATTAAATTTAACACATGTGCCATGCAGGGCACATGTGTTAAATTGCCTAGTCTCAACGCTGCCAACAGATTGCTTCCATTGTCACACACCACTTTTCCGATCTGCAGTTGGTGTGGGGTCAGCCACCGATCGGCCTGTGACTGCAGAGATGACAGGAGTACAGATCCGGTATGGTTTTTGCTTTCCAGGCACGTCATCCCCAAGACAGCGTGACAACGGCGTACCTGGCACGTCGAATAGCCTAGGGGGAGCTGGGGGTGCACAGGTGTGGAGGAGGAGAAGGAGGACCCAGCAGCAGAGTAAGAAGAAGAAGAAGACGAGGTAGAGAGCGATGGAGGAGTAGAGGTGGTGGCAGAACCGCGTGCAATCCGTGGCGGTGACACCAACTCCACTGTTGTTGTTGAGCTACCCATTCCCTGCTTCCCAGCCATTACCAAGTTCACCCAGTGGGCAGTGTAGGTGACATACCTGCCCTGACCATGCTTGGAGGACCATGCGTCAGTAGTCATATGGACCTTTGGCCCAACACTAAGTGACAGAGATGCGGTAACTTGGCTCTGCACATGTTGGTACAGGTGTGGTATTCCCTTTTTAGAAAAAAAATTGCGGCTGGGTACCTTCCACTGCGGTGTCCCAATTGCTACAAATTTGCGGAAGGCCTCAGAGTCCACCAGCTGGTATGGTAAAAGCTGGCGGGCTAAGAGTGCAGACAAGCCAGCTGTCAGACGCCGGGCAAGGGGGTGACAGTCAGACATTGGCTTCTTACGCTCAAACATGGCCTTCACAGAAACTTGGCTGGTGGCAGATGACTGGGAATGGGAACAGGTGGTCAAGGTGGAAGGCGGAGTGGAGGGTGGTTCAGACGGGTCAAGGAGAGCAGAGGTAGAGCAGTAAGATGCTGGACCAGAAGGAGTGTGGCTTTTAGTTTGCCTGTTGCCTTTGAGGTGTTGCTCCCAAAGTGCTTTGTGCTTGCCGCTCATGTGCCTTCGCATAGAAGTTGTACCTATGTGGCTGTTGGGCTTACCAAGGCTCAGTTTCTGACTGCACTCATTGCAAATTACAATGCTTTTGTCAGAGGCACACACATTAAAAAAATCCCACACTGCTGACTTTTTGGAAGTGTGCGATCTGGCGGTAACAGTAGAAGTTGGCGGAGTTGCGGTATTGGCGGCAATGGCGGGTGCGTTGGCCGGCTGAACACAGGTGCCGATACATGTTGTTGCCCTGCTGATCCCTGCGGGCTGTCCTCCCTGCTTCTTCTAAGTCTTATTCTCCTACTGCCTCTCTGACTCTCCGTCTCTCCATCTGAACTACCCTCCTCTTGCTCTCTTCTACTAGGCACCCACAAAACATCAATCTCCTCATCATCATTCTCCTCAGATGCATCAATTTCTTCTGACACATCACAGAAGGAAGCAGCAGCGGGGACCTCCTCCTCATCACTCATTATGTCCATCTCTATCGTGTTCTCTGCCAGAATTAAATCTGGTGTAAGGTCCTCATCTCCTTCATCTTCTTCTGGCAATAATGGTTGCGCATTACTCAGTTCAAGAAACTCATTGGAAAATAACTCCTCTGACCCCAGTGAAGAAGGGGCACCGGTGGTGGAGGAAGTGTTACGTGGGGTGGCCATAGCAGTGGAGGATGAGGAGGATGTTGTGGTAAAGTTAGAAACGGTAGAGGATGGGGTGTGCTGTGTAAGCCAGTCAACTACCTCTTCAGCATTTTGGGAGTTCAGGGTCATTGGCTTTTTAAAACTGGGAAATTTGCTAGGGCCACAGGATTGCATAGCAGCACGGCCCCTAGCACGGCCTCTGCGTGGCGGCCTGCCTTTGCCTGGCATTATTTTTAAAAAAACAACAACAACAACAAAAACTCAGTTGGTTTTTCTGGAAACGATAATACACACAGCTAGATGGCGGGTTGAAGAAAACACTGTGCAAATAATGCCTACAAAGTCAACGTATACACTACTACAGCGGTGGATACGGATTACGTAAAATATATGAATGCTGCTTGAAAAAAAGTAACTCAAGTGGTTTTTCTAGAGACGATAATATTATCAATATTTAGACAAAATGTGAACAAGGTCACACAGCTCGATGGCGGGTTGAAGAAAACAGTGTGCAAATAATGCCTACAAGGTCAACGTATACACTACTACAGCGGTGGATACGGATTACGTAAAATATATGAATGCTGCTTGAAAAAAAGTAACTCAAGTGGTTTTTCTAGAGACGATAATATTATCAATATTTAGACAAAATGTGAACAAGCTCACACAGCTCGATGGCGGGTTGAAGAAAACAGTGTGCAAATAATGCCTACAAGGTCAACGTATACACTACTACAGCGGTGGATACGGATTACGTAAAATATATGAATGCTGCTTGAAAAAAAGTAACTCAAGTGGTTTTTCTAGAGACGATAATATTATCAATATTTAGACAAAATGTGAACAAGCTCACACAGCTCGATGGCGGGTTGAAGAAAACACTGTGCAAATAATGCCTACAAGGTCAACGTATACACTACTACAGCGGTGGATACGGATTACGTAAAATATATGAATGCTGCTTGAAAAAAAGTAACTCAAGTGGTTTTTCTAGAGACGATAATATTATCAATATTTAGACAAAATGTGAACAAGCTCACACAGCTCGATGGCGGGTTGAAGAAAACAGTGTGCAAATAATGCCTACAAGGTCAACGTATACACTACTACAGCGGTGGATACGGATTACGTAAAATATATGAATGCTGCTTGAAAAAAAGTAACTCAAGTGGTTTTTCTAGAGACGATAATATTATCAATATTTAGACAAAATGTGAACAAGCTCACACAGCTCGATGGCGGGTTGAAGAAAACAGTGTGCAAATAATGCCTACAAGGTCAACGTATACACTACTACAGCGGTGGATACGGATTACGTAAAATATATGAATGCTGCTTGAAAAAAAGTAACTCAAGTGGTTTTTCTAGAGACGATAATATTATCAATATTTAGACAAAATGTGAACAAGCTCACACAGCTCGATGGCGGGTTGAAGAAAACAGTGTGCAAATAATGCCTACAAGGTCAACGTATACACTACTACAGCGGTGGATACGGATTACGTAAAATATATGAATGCTGCTTGAAAAAAAGTAACTCAAGTGGTTTTTCTAGAGACGATAATATTATCAATATTTAGACAAAATGTGAACAAGCTCACACAGCTCGATGGCGGGTTGAAGAAAACACTGTGCAAATAATGCCTACAAGGCCAACGTATACACTACTACAGCGGTGGATACGGATTACGTAAAATATATGAATGCTGCTTGAAAAAAGTGACTCCGGTGTTTTTTCTGGAGACGGTAATATTATGGATATTTAGACAGAATGGGAACAAGGTCACACAGCTCGATGGCGGGTTGAAGAAAACAGTGTGCAAATAATGCCTACAAGGCCAACGTATACACTACTACAGCGGTGGATACGGATTACGTAAAATATATGAATGCTGCTTGAAAAAAGTGACTCCGGTGTTTTTTCTGGAGACGGTAATATTATGGATATTTAGACAGAATGGGAACAAGGTCACACAGCTCGATGGCGGGTTGAAGAAAACAGTGTGCAAATAATGCCTACAAGGCCAACGTATACACTACTACAGCGGTGGATACGGATTACGTAAAATATATGAATGCTGCTTGAAAAAAGTGACTCCGGTGTTTTTTCTGGAGACGGTAATATTATGGATATTTAGACAGAATGGGAACAAGGTCACACAGCTCGATGGCGGGTTGAAGAAAACAGTGTGCAAATAATGCCTACAAGGCCAACGTATACACTACTACAGCGGTGGATACGGATTACGTAAAATATATTATGGCTGCTTGAAAAAAGTGACTCCGGTGTTTTTTCTGGAGACGGTAATATTATGGATATTTAGACAGAATGTGAACAAGGTCACACAGCTCGATGGCGGGTTGAAGAAAACAGTGTGCAAATAATGCCTACAGGGCAAATAATGCCTAAAAGGTCAACTTATACACTACTACAGCGGTAGTAAAATAAAAAAAGTAAAATAAAAAAAAAATGAATATTAAAAAAAAAAATTAAAGTTGGTGCTGCTGAACTACTAGGAGCAGCAGATTAGCACACCAGTCCCACTCCCCAACACTGCTAGACTAATAGCACTGGGCTCTTATAGTAGTAGTAGTAGTAGTAGTAGTAAAACAACAAAAAAATAAATAAAAGCAGTCCTTACAAGGACTACTGTTATTGCAGCAGTCAGCAGATGAGATCAGAAGCAGGACAGCTGCCCACTGCAGCTACATACAGAGCACTGCAGTAGAAGGTAGATTACTAGCCAGCAAAGCTACCTAAGCTTAAATGTCCCTCAAACCCCTGCAGACTTCTGTCCCTCCAATAACAGAGCAGTATCAAAACGATTACTAGCCAGCAAACTTTCAACTGTCCCTGAAATCACTAACAGGCAGCAGCTCTCTCCCTACACTATCTCTTCAGCACACACAGGCAGAGTGAAAAAACGCTGCAGGGCTTCGGTTTTTATAGGGAAGGGGAGTGGTCCAGGGGAGAGCTTCCTGATTGGCTGCCATGTACCTGCTGGTCTGGGGTGAGAGGGCAAAAAAAAGCGCCAACAATGGCGAACCCAAAATGGCGAACGTCGCGCGACGTTCGCGAACTTCCGGCGAGCGCGAACACCCGATGTTCGCGCGAACAAGTTCGCCGGCGAACAGTTCGCGACATCTCTAATCTTAGTTAACCAGGTTTTAACAGCTACAAGATTAGCTATAGCGGCCAAATGGAAATCCACAGACCCCCCAACTTTGACTGAAGTGATAACTAGGGTTAACAGTAATCGTTTCTTTGAGGAGCGAATAGCTTTTCTTCAAAACACAACTCCTAAATACTTGCAGATCTGGTCTGTCTGGGTACTTGGGGGTCTGGCTGCCTGAGACACACGTGCCTGTAGGTTAATTTAGGATCTGCTTCCACTGAGTCCTACTGTTGTGCTACATTGCTGCTACTGTACCTCAAAATGTGTTGTTGACCCAAGGCTGACTGTTCTGTTTTTTTTTTTTTTTTATTATTTTCTTTCCTCTTTACCTCTATTTCTCACTCATTTCCTTTCCTCTTCCCTCCCCCACTTCCTTCTCTGACCCCCCTTCCTTTAATCCTGAAGGAGCCTCATGGACCCTGTAATTGTTCAACACTGTTTGTGATGACTTGTGTTATTTTGTATGGCTCATGCTATGTATGATTCCTTTTCTTGCTAATAAAAACTATAAGTTACAAAAAAAAAAGAAACTGTTATTAAACCGTCATGTGGTGGTAACATAACTAAGTTACTGTTACAAAAGGAATTCAGGTGGAAATGGTTAAATTGTTTAGCCCCATATGGTCTAATTAATGCATGGAGTGTCAAATGCTTTTTGTAAAAGGAGTACTTACCTAGCTTCTTACCTTACTTTTGTCTGCCTTAGCAGATATAGATGAATCTGCCCTAGAGAACAATTACGGTTCTGGTAAGATTTATATCTTAGTTGCATACAAAAATTGTCAGTGTAATATGTAATGTGTTTATACATCTATATATGCTATATGTGCACTTCTTTTCAGGACTACACCTTTTGAAAGGCCGGTTTGGGTAGTTCTGGGTCCTTACGTATTGTGTGGGGGTAGTCTCTAAATCAGTGATCCTCAACCAGTAGCTTGTGAGCAACATGTTGCTCCCCAACCCCTTGGATGTTGCTCTCAGTGGCCTCAGAGCAGGTGCTTATTTTTGAATTCCAGGCTTGGAGACAAGTTTTGGTTGTATAAACACCAGGTATACTGCCAAATAGAGGCTCCAGTAGACTGCCAGACCATATAGGGGCTACCAACAGTCAATCACAGCCCTTATTTGGCACCACCCAGGAACATTTTTCATGCTTGTGTTGCTCCCCAACTCTTTTTACATCTAAATGTTGCTCACAGGTGAAAAAGGTTGGGGACACCTGCTCTAAATGAACCCTGAGAAGTACCTCCTTTTGTTTTCGGACTATAAACAGTTAATAAGAAACTCTGCCTATGGACTATGCATGGACCAATGGAAGGGAGGGGTTCTCTACAGACTTGAGCTATTTGTATCTGTCTGTATGTGTACAGTCACATAGAAACCTTAAGGTCAGAATCTCAGACCGTCTCTGTGTGTCTCTCCCAGAAAGAGATCTCTAGAGGCTGACCAGCCTGGGGTTTAAGGGCTCCTGACTAGCCACCTGAGACTAATCAGACCCAGCTGGTCACCTTGTAGCACCTCACTCTGCTACATACCTCACCTGTTTGCAGGAGGCCCTGACTTCCGCAGCTGACACCCAACCCTCCAAACCTTGTCTGGAAAGGAAATCCGCATTTTGATTTCTTTTCCAGGCCTGTGTTTGACCCTAAAGGAAAAGGGTTGGAGGGCCATGTACCAGCACATCAACTTGGCTTTTTTGTCTTTCATGGCATGAAGCCATTATAACGGTGTGTGATCAGTCACAACACAAACCATTGCCAGGTAGTACCGAAGTACCTCAATGGCCCATTTAGCTGCCAGACACTCTTTCTCTATTACAGAATAGTTTTTCTCTCTGGGGAAAAGTTTCCTACTGAGGAAAATAATTGGATGCTCAACCCCATCAAAATAAATTCTGAGATAACACTGCCCCTAGACCCACCTCTGAGGCATCTGTCTACAGAATAAAAGATTATGAAAAATCCGGACTTCTTAAAGTCTGTGAACTTGACAGAGATTTGTATATGATTTAAAGCCTTCTGATGCTCATGTGACCATACTACCTCTATAGGGGTATATTTTTTTGTCAAGTCTGTGAGTGGAGACATCATTGTAGAGCAGTTTTTTTTTTTTACTGGGGTCTGTCTGAGCTATAGCTATCTGCTACAGGTCTAACCTGCCCATTTCCCACTACATATCCTAGATACTTTGTCTCAGGTTTTACCCAATGCACTCTTCTTGGGATTTGCAGTCAAGCCAGCTAGTCTAAGGGAGTGCAAGACAGCCTTTAAGCAGTCCAGGTGGCCTTGCCAGGTTTTGCTATAAACGGCAACATTATCCAAATAGGCTTCAGCATAACCAGCATGAGGACACAACGCATTATCCATAAGCCTTTGGAGTGTAGCAGGGGCATCTTGGTGATATGGTATAAGCCATAGGGAGTAGCAAAGGCCGTTTTTGGTCTAGAAATTTCCTCAAGGGGAATCTGCCAATAACCCTTTTGTCAGGTCTAAAGTAGATCCTGCTGACCCATGGGTACCTTGGGACTTCTTACATCTTTATCGATGGGTAGATGTGGTCCCAATTCCATGCTATCAGGGACAAGATGAATAAACATGTTGCGATCAGTTTTCCAAGGCTTAATTCTTAAGAGATTAATATGGTATAATTTTTTTACCTTTTCTAGAATCTGGGCGAGGAATTTCATAATTCACTTCCCCTGTCCTGTGCAATGTCCCTGCCCTGGGACCCTGCCATTTAGCTAAGAGCTTGCTCTCTGAGGAAGGGAGGAGTAACAACACTTCATCAATTGGGTGAAATGCTCAGTGACAAGTATTTATATTAAAGTGCTGCTCCTTGACTTTGTTTTAACTGCCTCAAATTCTCTCTGGCAAAGTGACCCAGTAGATATAACCAATCTCTTAGATCCATGACATACTGCACAGTATTTTTAAGAGTGCAGGAATGCTCTTCCCATGACTCCTTTAACAAACCAAGTACCCCATGTGGCTGTATCCCATGCAATAGCTCAAAAGGGGAGAAGCCTGGACTACAAAGAGCAGAAAAAGGAGCAATTTGTCCCAATTTTTCTTTTCAGAGTCTACAAACTTTCTTAACATGCTCTTCAAAGTCCAGTTGAACCGCTCAAGCAACCCATCAGTTTGTGGCTGATACACTGAGGTGTTTAATGACTGTACCTTTAAGCTTGAACATGAAATTGATCCACTGATCGGTAAGCATTTCTTTAGGGAGCCCCACCCTTGAGAACAGCACAAAAAGTTTAGCAGCCATTTAATTAGCAGTAGCTGTTGTTAAAGGAATTGTTCAGTATAAAAATAAAAACTGTCTAAATAGGCTGTGCAAAATAAAATATGTTTCTAATATAGTTAGTTAGCCAAAAATGTAATCTATAAAGGCTGGAGTGAATGAATGTCTAACATAATAGCCAGAACACCAATTCCTGCTTTGCAGCTCTCTTTGTTTCCACTGATTGGTTACCAGGCAGTAACCAATCAGTGACTTTGGGGGGGGCACATGGGCCATAACTGTTTGCTTTTGAATCTGAGCTGTATACTACGGTTCAATTGCAAACTCACTGAACAGTTCCATATGCCCCCCTTAAAGTCACTGACAAACTCAGAGTTAGAGAGTTGAAAAGCAGTAAGTTGGGATCTGTCATGTTATGTTACACATCCAGTCACTCCAGACGTTATATACATTTTTGCCTAACTATGTATATTATAAACATTTTTTATTTTGCACAGCCTATCTACTTATCTAGTTTTTATTTTTATACTGAACTATTCCTTTCAAGGGAATGTCTCTGGGTAGAGAATGGCATAGTCTACCAAAATAAACTTCTGACCTTTTGCAGAGGGTTCTAAAGGGCCAACAAGATCTACCCCCACTGTTTCATAAGAAACCTCTATTAAAGGCAAATGTATTAAATGGGCAGGTTTTGGATTTTTTGGCTGGTTAACTGGCAGTCTGGGCATGCAACACAAAATTTATCATTATCATGTATCAACACCTGGCCAGACAAACCTTGCAAGTATGCAGTCTAAGGTTTTAAGGTTCAAATCTTTGGTTTACTACCTCTTTCTGCATTCTTTTGTTGCAGGCTTTAGCCATAATATTGTCTCTGCCTAGTGATGGGCGATTAAATTCGCAAGGCATGGATCTGGTTTCACCGTACACAAATGTTTTTGCGAAACTGTGTTAAAAATTCGCAGACAAAAAATCCGCTGTGACAAACAAAAACTGGCACGCATCAAAATTGGCTTGCTCATAAAAATTTACACGAGTCAAAATTATTCAGACGGCCATTGACTTCAATGTATTTTGCATTCGGACAGATTCGCCCATCACTATCTCTGACTGTTTTGAGGTCAGGTATGTATGCTACTAACAGAGTTCAAGTTATATGTGCTTGGACAGTGCTGTGTCAGGCTCCCTAATTAGCTGGCTAACAAGTTTTTTTTAAGTCAGGAACCCCCTATCCTACCCCAATCCTACAGGGGCCCCTCTCTGTGATGCTCACTCTATTGATTGTAGCAACTAGCTAGGCTAGTTTGAGAGAAGGTCAGAGTAGCTAAAGCCAGAACAAGTGCATTGCTTTAACAAGCAGTACAAAATGGACAGTCCTGCCCACGTGTTTTTAGTCTAGTGGGCAGGTTTTTATTAAAATCATGTCATGCTAAGACATCTTTGGAAAACTTGGACAGGTTTAGAGCCATACATATTCACAAGAAAGACCATGCAGAACCTGCATGCATCCACTTTTTAAACATGTATATATGTTCTAAAAATAATTACCAATTAAGGTATGGGTTTGGAGGTGCTAAAAGTCACATAGCTATTCTTGCACATAAGGGCTCTGTAGAAGCTGGTTACTGATTTTCTTCCAGTTTCTGATCACTCTAATTGCCACCTGCCCAGACCTTAACCTTAATCATGACAAGATTTTGCTTTTTAAGACTTTCAGACTGCTCCCCAGTTCCAGCTTCCTTCTTGGTCCTTACTTCCTTATGCAGAGGCTTTGCTGCCCCTTACATTTATGCAGGAGTGTAACAAGAATGCGTTGGGCCCCCAACCAGAAATTTTTTTAGAGCATGCGACACGCATAGGCACTGCTGCTTCTAACACTCCACTCATACTAGGTTAATTAACTGCAATAGTGAAGTGTGAATTTCAGGATCCAAGGTAGCAAAGATGGGTCTGCTTAAATAAGTCAGTGGCTGACACAGAAAGATACTTCAATGTTTACACAAAGTTAATGTAAACAAGGCCACAGGAACTTCTGATATAGAGCCTATATCAATTTTTGGCAGTCCACTTTCTAAATTTCTTTGATATAATTCCATTTATTATGGTATCAATGAAGAGCTGATGTAATTTGAGAGTTTTTAAAGGATTATGATCTCAAACTTGGCAAACAATTATAAGTTTGACATCTGCTGTGGGCAAGTTATTTTAAAGTTTATTAAGGGAGCGTAGAAAATAACTCAAACACGAATCTACATGCAAGTATTTTCTGAAACCATGAATAGTCTGGATCTATTAAAGAGAAAACAAGTGAAAAGTCACCAGAAAAAAAAGGTCACCAGAAAAAAATAAAGGGTGAATAAAAAGTTGGTGAGTTTCTTTAGAGGTAAATGGCTATTGTCAGATTGAAAATTTCAAGCAACAATATTTATTTTGTTAGTTTATTAAGCACTTAAGATTTTCAGGCTCATTCAAAATGCATGGAACAATCTGATTTTCACTGCCATGGGACTGCAACAAAATGTGGCTATTTGGTTTGTGTTTAATTGAATCGGCTAGTGCTCAAGAGTAAAAGCCCACAATTGATGTTATTTTCATCAGCCTTGAAAATGAGTTACTGGGCCTTCGAAACTTGAATTTGATGACTGAGTCTATGCATTTGAACAATACTGAAATACAGCATTATAGTTTTCAATGTAAGGTTACAAAAGATTCTCTGTTACTGATGATTAAATGCAGTCATGTCATTAAACTTCTCCTTAATAATGAAGCTAGTTATGTATAACATGTAAATATACTGTATACATACATTACTTAACTACTATATTCAAAGATTATTACTACACTAAGCAGAAAAGTGCACATGAATGAAAAGAATCCTTGGAACAGACCCTAAAGCTCTTTATTACAATTACTAATCCTGTAAATCCGACTTGAAATAATGTTTATCTTTTGGCAGCTTGCTGCTTTTACTGCCGTTAAGACCATTACAGTGGTTGCAGCCCAAGTGTATTTTCAGCAAATATGTTGTACATATACTTTACACACACACACACACACACACACACACACACACACATATATATATATATATATATATATATATATATATATATATATATAGATATATATATATATATATATATATATATATATATAGTTAAGATATTAAAGCTTCATTTCCTTAAATTACAAGTGATGGAAAATACAAAGCTTACATACAATAGGATCCACAATCTAGAAATCTTCTTGTGGTGCTGTTTATTCCATCAACTATCTATGATTCCATTCATGTTTTGTACATTTAATAAAAGCACATTTTGACAAGATCTTGATTAACTGCAATGTAATTTCATATTCCTATAGACTTTTTTTACTGTTGCACAAATGTTTTGGCGAAACTAAACTGGAAATTTTGTCCATCACTAGCTATATGTCATCTGCAAATATGTTTTTTTTTTTACTTTTTACTGTATGTCATTAAAATTGAACTGAAAGGTCTAGGCTCACTAATGGTCCCTTTGATACCCCACTATTATTTAGGGGCACATCTACTAAGCTCGAGTGAAGAATTAGAATGAAAAATACTTTGAATTTCGAAGGTTTTTTTTGGCTACTTCGACTATCAAATTGGCTACTTCGACCTTCGACTACGACTTTGAATCGAACGATTCAAACTAAAAATCGTTCGACTATTCGACCATTTGATAATCGAAGTACTGTCTCTTTAAAAAAAACGTTGACTACCTACTTCGCCACCTAAAACCTACCGAGCACCAATGTTAGCCTATGGGGACCTTCCCCATAAGTTTTCTAAGCTTTTTTTTATCAAAGGAAAATCCTTCGATCGATGGGTTAAAATCCTTCGAATCGTTCTATCGATTTTTCCTTCAATCGTTCGATCGAAGCATTTGCTGTAAATCCTTCGACTTCGATATTCGAAGTCGAAGGATTTTACTTCGAGGGTCGAATATCGAGGGTTAATTAACCCTCGATATTCGACCAATAGTAAATGTGCCCCTTAATGTGTGAAGATCCTCTTATCTGCTTTTATGTAGGGTATAAAATAATAATGGGCTGTTCATTTGGATGAGATGAATCTTCATTTTAAATATATAAACCAAGACTGAATGTTGCACCAGAAGTAGAAAAAAATAAGTAGTAAGTAAGAATCGTATATTCCTGAATCAAAACTGGCAATTGAAACAGTTGCTAGATCAGCATTATGCTAGTACATGTTTTCTAACTTGCCAAGGACATACTCGTTTCTCTTGTTGCATCTACCAATTCAAATTGATTTATAAAAGCACATACACTGCTGCAATGAAGCAAGTTGAGAAATTTGCCTCAGGCAGCAGCACCCCTCAAGTTACCAGGGGCAGGAAAAAGCTGCCCGAAAACTATAAGAGCCGAAATTACGATTTTTAAATCAGGATTTCAGATCTTCTAGTGCAGAGAGCACTATTGAGTCCTTTGCACTAGTGACCCTCTCGACCCCCTCCAACAGTGTCAGACTGGGATGCCAGGGGCCCACCAGAGACCTTAGGCTGAGGGCCCACTTTCCAAACTATTATACCTCCTCTCCTCACTCAATCTCTTTATTCTCCTAGTCTCTACATAATGTACTCTATTATTCCATTATTAAGCCTCTTTTTCTCATAAATTAATAGGGAATTACCATGAAATAGGCTAAATGGTCAGAAGCAAGAGGCCCACATACACCTGGGCCCACCGGGAGTTTTCCTGTTATCCCGGTGGGCCAGTCCAACACTGCCCTCCAACTCAAAACATCTAAGCATGGAGCACTGCTAGGTGCCAAAACACCCTTGAGGATGTTGCATTGTTATAGGGCTTCCTATGACATTCTTACGGGCATAATAATAGGCATCTCATACCTAGAATCTGTGTGAAACAGATAATTTTCTTCAATATTTGTTTATGCTATTTGATACTTATAAATAAATGATTATAAGCTTTTTAAAATTGCAGTACAGAAGCTTCCCAGGTGTCACACAGTATTATAATCAGATATATTTTAGTCGTATTTTTTTACACTGATAGTTGCCTGAACACAAAAAGGCTTTACATATAAATCACACATTTAAACAAGATAAACTATGAGTTGCTTCTGTTTTTTTTTAGAGAAAGTAAAATAAGAATAAACATATGTAAGTATAAACGTAAAATTATAAATGCAATAACATAGCAGAAGAACAAAATATATATTTGGATATGTGAATTTCAGACAATAAGAAATTATCTCTTTATCTTCTATTGTAGACTAAATGTACTTCATGTTCCAGATGTTCCATCATTTCTACTTTTATACTGTTTTTGAAGATTTTTACTAAAAGAGATCCTGGGGTGCTTCCGATATAACCTGTCTGTTAAAAAAAGAGTGCTTTAGTTTATCAGTAAATACAGTATATACATATGACTTGCATCCAACACATTTGGCATAAAGCACTTGTTAAACCTAAAAAAAACTTTTTTGATTTTAACCCAAACAATTATTATAATGAAACATTAAGGACTGGTTCCTATTGTGATCTCTTTTCTCACTAAATGATGTGAGAGGAGCCAGAAACAAGCATTAGCCAATACGAGGATTTGAACATTCACTGTGTGCAGTCCTGACATGACCAAAAGAGTAAGAGTTGTCAAATGTCATTTTCAAAATACAGTATTTATTAGGAGCTGCAATTTGAGAATCTATAAGCTGAGTAGAAATCATATCAGTATACACATGAATTTCATTAATTTACTTTACTTTTTATTTCTACTCTTTTTACTTAACTCATGTGTTACTGTCTCAATAGATTTTCACCTCTCCAAAATAGTAGATATTGAGCTGGAAATATGCATTTCATGAATTTTCAGTGAAGCAAAACAGGACACATTTGGCAGTCTCTAGTGCTAATATTAGCTGCATGCGTGTACTACAGAAAGACTTTCAAAGTTGGAAAATGTTTTCTTCTACCCCCCCCCCACACACTTTTTCTTTCTTTCCAGGTCACTGATTCTGGGGAATACAAAAAAGTTTGAACTTATTGGATAGCTAATATTGCTATGGTATATTGTAAAAAAATGTTTTTTTACTTAAAATCGTGCATTTTCTTTACATTACAGACTTATTACATATTCCCCTACTGTATATGACTTGTGATATAAGCTTACTTTATGGGAATTGTCTTATTTCTTTTTTAAATAAGCACAAAATACTTAATTTTATAGTTACTATGGGGCATATTTATCAAGGGTCAAATTTAGAATTGAAAAAACTTCGAAATTCAAAAAGACCAACCGAAATTAAGTTGAAGTTTTTTTGGGTCGAATAGATCCGTAGTCGCCCGAATTTGAATTGTTGGAACAAAGGAATAGCGCATTCGATCAAATTCGATTCAAAGTTTTTCCCCCCAAAAAACGTAGATTTTTCAAAATCCACCAATTGACACTAAAAAGGTTCTAGGAGGTCCCCATAGGCTAAAATAGCAATTTGTCGGGTTTTAGATGGCGAATGTTCGAAATCAAATTTTTAAAGAGATAGTACATGATAAATTTCGATATTCAAATTGTTGCATCTTTTGCAAATTCGAATCAAATATGGACTATTCATTCCCTAGTGAAGTACACAAAAATAGCTTGAAATTCGAATTTTTTCAATTCGAAAATTCACCTTGACCTTTGATAAATCTGCCCCTCAGTGGTAGAATTATAAAAATGAATTTCAGTTTTTCTTCTAATTCAAAGACTTGGAAACTCGAAAAATGTGAAATAACAACTGGAATGCAATTAAATTACATTCTATCCTTTATTTTCAAATCTGACGAATTTGAACTAATCATGAAAATTATTTGATAATATTGAAAAATTGTTTACATTTGGAAAATACAACTCTCATAGACATACATGATCTCTCCAGTTTTTGGGTTTTTTTTTAACTAAATCTCTAAAATTAGAGTTTCAGAGACTCAATTCAAATTTGTGATTATGATTAAAAAGTAGAATTTGAATGTTGATTAATCTGCCCCAAGTAGTTAAGGTTAAAATATTACATATCTATCAAGTAGTGATGAGTAAATCTGTCTGTTTCTCTTTGCTGAAACTGCTAAAAAAATTGTGAAACTGCTAAAAAAATTAGCAGTCTTTTTTCTGGATATTTGTTTGGTTTACAGTATATACCTCTACACAACCTTGAATTAGCGAATATAAGTGAGTGAATATTAACTACAAGAGAATTGTTTATTAATTGTGACTTCTTTGTCTCTGCAACATTATTATTTTGGCAACTTTTTTGTCTCAGTGAATTTTTGCAGCAGTTTTGTGAAAAAAATTGCAAATGATGAAATGTGGAATTTCGCCATAAATCCATGCTTGGTGAAACAATTCACTCATCATTACTACTATCAGGTTAAAAGTTATGCTCAAGTAAATAACAATTCTAGTTAATGGTGAAAAACAATATTTGAAGCTATGTCCAATTTGCCACAGAAGTGGAAAAACAGTCCACAGTAGAAAGCACACCATGAGTAGCTAACCATACCTGATTTACATAGATCCTGATGCCTGCACTCACAGGAACAAAAGGATGATGCAAGCAAATAGTGAGGTTTATTGAAACAAACCATGTATAGATATATATATATATATAGTAAGAAGGATCAACACTCACTGTATTGAAGAAAAAAATTGTGTTTTATTGTCAAGTGATATACATCTTTATCCGACGTTTAGGTTTTTCAAGGAAGGTCCCTAGGTGGGACCAAAACGTCGGATAAAGATGTATATCACTTGACAATTAAACACTATTTATTTCTTCAATACAGTGAGTGCTGATCCTTCTTACTATATACATACATTTTGACTGTGCACCACCGGCTTCACTGAGTATGGAGTGCTGGTTCCGTGGGACAATATATATATATATATATATATATATATATATATATATATATATATATATATATATATATATATATATATATATATATATATATATATACTGTATTTAGTAACATACTTACCTCACCTCTTAATGACTGGCTGGAAAGCTGTCCTTAACAAGTCATTCTCTGACTTTGTGTGTGAATCTGAGGCTTTATATTTTGCATGGACTTCACCTCATGCTCACATACGTTATAACCTGAACTTGAGTGATTTTTTTTTGGACAGTTTGGACGATGTGATATCTTGTCAATTTCAGTTTCCGCTGCTATACTAGCAGCAGCTGTGTGAGCTAAGGACCATATTCTGGGTTTTCCTGTAGTTCCATGTGTGACCAAATGATCACTGTTTTCTCGAAGGCTATTTTTTTCAAATCCCAAATAGTCCTCTGAATTTGCTTCATTGCAAGGAAAAACATAAGAAGTGCCAGATGGTGTCAAACTGCACTCACTGCTTCTAGATCTGTCAGAGTTTGAACTGCCAATTGGAGAAGGAATAATTCTGTCATACATGCTGTTAACCTGACAAGACCTCAGTTTCTTCCCATTTTTGCATGTTGTATTATCTGAAAGACACAAGGAAAATACAATTTTAAAAACAGTTCACTTGTTAAATATGATAATTCATTAACAGTTGTATTAATTACATGTCTAGATATATCTTTATATACATCTATTAGGAGCCAATAACCATATATTTATAAAATAATTGCATTGTCCAATGGAATAGGCTGTAAGCTCTTCCCGCTCCCTCCTCCCCCCAGGCTACTACCCCCCTGGGGAGATGCCCTATACTCCATACTTACCCCTCGGTGTAGATTCTTCCAGCGGAGTTCCACGCATCCATCTTGTGTGATCTCTGTAAACTGACTGAGAGATCGGTATTTCTGCGTATGCACAGTTGGAGCAGTTTGCTGGGTTGCGACAACTGCGCATGCACAAAATTATACGGAAATTGCCAATCTCTTAGTCAACTTACAGAGATCGCGGAAGATGGATGCGTGCAACTCCACTGGAAGAATCTCCGCCGAAGGGTAAGTATGGAGTATGGGGCATCTCCCTGGGGGTTGTTAGCCTAAAGGGAGCAGGGAGGGGGGTCTACCTGGGTGGGGGGTACGGGATTTTTTTACGAACATGTTGAATTCTCCTTTAACTTATGCCACTCAAAAGGAAAGGTAGATGAGAAAGCAGCATGAGAAAGCAGCATCCCCTAATGGGAACTACTACAAAGATTCACCTGGGGAGCAGGAATAAGCTGATCATACCTCCCCCTAACTGCTTGTTGATAATATCAGTGAAAACTGAGATATGTACAGTAACACCAAAAATGTTTGTTTCAAAGTAACTTAAATACAATGTATTGCTGCTACACGCTGGTAAGGGAGTCTGAATGGCTGAGCTGCCTGGTACTTTAAACGAACGCACCACTTCCAGGATTTCAATATAGAGACAGAACTGGAAACAGTACAGACTTGTCTGACTACTGAAGCACTGCTGCTAGTTAAAGCAAAATGTTCTATTTGGAATGAAAATCATATGGTAAAATCTCGCCAAAATACATTGGAGTCAATGGGAAGGTGAAATTACATTGCAAATAATCTTTACCATATCATATACTGTACATTGCCCTACTGTTAGAGAAACGCCTTTGCCCTATGCCACAACAAAGTAGAAAAAGAAAAGTGTCCCATTGTGCCTAGGTAAATGCTGATCCGTAGAAAAAAAAAAGAATATGTATGTGTAACTGCCATGTGATCACTTGGACTTTAGAATACTAAAAAATATGTATGTACTGTATGTATATATATATATATATATATATATATATATACAGTATATATATATTTGTATATATATTTGTTCCTTGAGGGCAAAGCACTGTACAGCAAAACAGTAGTAACAAACAAGGGTTCATTGCATTAATAAGTAACAATAAGTGCATTGTTAGAAATACAATTCACATGAATATAATATATAATTAAAATACAGATTAAGTGCTCAGTGTCATGGAGACAAAAGGATTGATGATCCTACCCCATGGGGTTTACAGTCTCAATGGGAGGGTACATTTTGGACACAATTCGGAGGGGTATTAAGCGCTGTAGGTTACAGTGGGTGACACTTTCATATAAGTGCCAGTTCCCAGTTCAAGTGTTATTCAGGAGCTCCCACAGGTAGTCTTTGAGTTTTGTTTTAAAAACATTGAAGGGGAGAGATGGGAGTTAGGGAGGCCAGTAAGTAGAAGGTTACAGTAATCTAGTTGGGATAGGATGAGAGCATGCATTATCGTCTTGGACGTAGCCGTAGAAAGGAAGGTACTACGCAATATTGAAAAAGAAGAAGAAAAAGTGACAGGTTTTGACAGTAGTGTTAATATGATCACAGAAGAAAAGAGAGGAGTCAAAGATTACCCCCAGACAGCATGCTGAGTTTACAGTGTTAACGAGCATGCCATCAATAGATATAGTAAAAAGTGTGGTAGGACCAGGCTTAGGTGGAAAGATAATTAGTTCAGTTTTTGTTAGCTTGAGTTTGAGGTGGCGCTGGTTCATCCAATTTGAGATAGCTAGGAGGCAGTTCGAGAATTGAGCCTTTGTTTCAGCTGTTAATGAAGGGGTGGATAAATATATTTGGGTATCATCGGCATACAGATGATAATTAAAGCCAACTGATTGAATGAGATCTCCCAAAGACAGAGTGTACAGGGAGAACAACAGACCAAGTACACAGCCTTGCGGCACCCCTACATTAAATGGAACTGGAGATAAGGTTATGTTAGCATAAGAGACAGTAAATGTTCGGTTAGAAAGGTAAAAAGAAAGCCAAGATGCAGCCTGGTTATGGATGCCAAGTGAATAGAGAATCTGCATCAGGAGAGAGTGGTCAACTGTGTCAAATGCAGATGATAGGTCAAGGATGATAAGGATGGAGATGTGACCTTTGGTTTTAGCAACCTGAAGATCGTTTGTAACGCTGCACAAAGCAGTCTCAGTAGAGTAACCAGGCCGGAAACCAAATATATATTCAAACACATCAAGACCATCAGCATATGCCGTGGTGCACAAGGCGAAGTTTCCAGTTTAAAAAAACTGTTTCATGTACTTTATTTGGACATTTTTTTCTTTAATTCTCTTTATTAATTTGATCACTGAAGTCGCCAATAATCATGTAAGAAGCTAGATACATTAAAGAATTTAGGTTGATGATCTGGTAACATAGTAACATAGTAAGTTAGGTTAAAAAAAAGACACATGTCCATCAAATTCAACCTTTTAAGTCAATATATAACCTGCCTAACTGCTAGTTAATCCAGAGGAAAGCAAACAAGTTGCCTCAGAAGAGGAATAAATTCCTTCCTGACTCCAAGATGGCAATCGGACTAGTCCCTGGATCAACTGGATCAACTACGAGCTATCTTTAAGGGAATAGTTCAGCGTGAAAATACAAACTGTGTAAATACTGTAGATAGGCTGTGCAAAATAAAAAATGTTTCTTATATAGTTAGTTAGCCAAATATGTAATGTATAAAGACTGAAGTGACTGGATGTCTAACATGATAGCCAGAACACTACTTCCTGCTTTTCAGCTCCCTAACTCTGAGCTAGTCAGAGTACATATCTGTTCAGTGAGTTTGCAATTGATCCTCAGCATGCATCTCAGATTCAAAAGCAACAGATATGACCCATGTGGCCCCTCTTCAAGTCTCTGATTGGTTACTGCCTGATAACCAGGGTAACCAGTCACTGGAAACCAAGAGAGTTGAAAAGCAGGAAGTTGGGCTATGTTCAGTTATGTTAGACATCCAGTCCCAACTTGGCCAATCTTTCCTCATATAGCTAAGATTTTCCATACCTTTTACCATCTTAGTTGTCCTTCGCTGCACCCTCTCTAATTCAATAATGTCCTGTTTGCATGCTGGAGCCTAAAACTGTACAGCATATTCTAGATGGGGCCTTACCAGTGCTCTGTACAGTGGAATAATAACCCCCTCCTCCTATGAATCTATTCCCCTTTTAAAACAGCTCAAGACCTTATTTGCCCTTGATACTGGCTGACTGGCATTTCTTGCTACAGCCAAGTTTTTTATTTAAAAGGACTCCAAGGTGCTTTTCCATTATATGTGCTTAGTGCATGACTTTTACACACTTTTATAATACATATATCTACATTTTATCTCATATGCCACTTAGCTGCACAGATTGCCAGTTTGTCAAGATCCTGTTGCAAAGATGCTGCATCCTAGGTGGAATTAATTGTGCTGCATAGTTCTGTGTCATCTTTAAACACTGATACATTGCTTACAATACCATCCCCAAAGTTGTTAATGAACAAGTTAAATAAAAATGGACCCAGTACCACGAGTCCAGAGGTGGCGTTAACCTTAAAGGAGAACTAAAGCTTAACTTAAAGAAATAGGCTAGAAATGTTGTACTGTACATTATGTTTTGGTCTTCTGTACCAGCTCATGGCAAATTCAGCCCTTTAACAGTAAAGAACGGTGTCTCTACTGAGGCTTCCCATATTCTTTTCTGTTGATGCCCATGCCCATGCTCTATGCTGCTGCCAGTTACTAAGCTTAGGGACAGACTCAAAATATACAGTACACATAGAATATAATTGTCACAATATAAGGCTGATTAGTAATTAATACTGATAATTATTACATGACAGCACAGAAACCACTTCAACTAGCATCAAAATATAATAATTAGCCCTGTATCATCATCTTATATTACAGACCAACCTCCTTTTCTGCTTGATTATTTGCAACAACCCCCTAAGATTAGCTTTTCAACAGTATCACAGACAATAACCAAGATGGTGACTCCCTGTGACAAATTTGAATTCCTGGATCATTGCTGCTATTGAGAAGCTGAAACTTTATGCTAGTGCAAAAAGTTCAATATATAAAATATGGCCTTTTTAGCCATATTCATTTTTAGGGCTTTGTTCTCCTTTAACCTAATGTCCCAAATTAACCTGATGTTCCAAAGCTGATCTATACCTTAATCTAATATCCCAAAATAAAATACATAAAACCCCAGCAAAATAGCAGATACCCACTAATTAGTGGCTGCCACAACTTGTACATAGTTCAAATTTGGGAGTCAAATAGGGTGCAATCTGGGTCAAAGTTTTTTTTTTTGTAAAAGTAAATGTTTGGGAGTTTCATCTCATCATTCTGAATAATCTATAATTAGCAGTGGTAACTATGGGCACAATCCTCTAAAGGAACCTTGGAATCACTAGCAGGTTCAGGCAGGGATGCCATGTGTGGATGAAAGAACCATTCTGAATAGCAGCACTACATATTCATTAATTTTTCATAATATGAAGATATTCCTTAAACACCCAACTTACTGTATATCTTCAGGAGATAGCCAAACCTACATGGACAAAACCCCAGGGGTACCTAATCTAAATATATATTGCAGTCTTTAATCCTTTATTTTACTGAATTGATAATAAGTAAACAGAAGATTTGGACAATAATATGGGCTGTAACCAGCTGTAATTAGTCAACCTTAGAGAGAACTAACAAAACATTTGAGGGGTTTTGTAATAAAAGTCACTAAGTTTGTCTAGGAGCTGTAACCTATAAACCATAAGCATCTTATTTTTGCTATGGGTTACTGCTATTGGTCAAATGTAGTGTCCTATATTACATATGGGATCTAATCTGCTAGCTACCTTATTTCAACACCATCAGATAAACCTGATTAACTACATATATGCACTTACATACACACAGTAAATGTATACTGTTATAAAGTCCTTAAAACAGGTTAAACTCTTCAGTTTAGAATGTTGAACACAAGCATAAGACAATTCTTCAGATTAGAATATTGAACATCATCATATGACAATTATTTTCCTCAAAATTGTTCCTTCTATATGTGACTTCCATCTCTGTACATAATGTATAGAATTTATCTGCTTGGTGAAAAATATGTTTGTGCTGTAGGAGTATAGTATCACTAAGTTCCATGCCTTAGTTTGCAACTACACTTGACATATATTATATACCCCATATACCCGGGGGGGGGGGAGGGGAGTTCCACCATCACAGTGTGCATAAATATCACCCAAGAGTAGTGCTTAAATTGGGGTGAAAAAAAGTGGAGGGATGCTAGGTGTGCTGCACGTACCGAGTTGTGCTAAAAATAAACCACTCATAATTATAAGCCACACCCAAAATTATAGTAAACCTCATCCACTACCCACTTTATTTCCTTCTAATGGACAGTTCCATGCCCGGTGTGTATTGATCTAGGTGTGTATTGATCTACCTAAGTAAGTGGCCTGTATGGACCCCAAAATGAAAACTGCATATGACTTCTTTTGGCTGCCAATGCAGCTTCTGCAAACACAGCACCTTGCTTTTGTATTGTGTGTCAATGCAGCACAACCCCAGCATATTCTATATCCCCACATACATTTTAATTTATATCATTCTCTCACTATTCCTCAACCTGCTACTGTTCTCTACCTTCATTTTCTGTAATTGTTTCCTCTAATTTATTCTTATTTTCTGTTCTTTACAAACCTCTCTGATGCCTTCACCTACTTCATCTGTATAATACTTTTCCATTCATTCTCTACTTTCCTCCTCGTAATCTTTTCTTCCCTTTTATCTTCTATATGCTTTTTTAACATATGTTATATAACCTCTCAATTATATTTGCATGCAGAACCAAGAGAGGCAAAAAAAGTTCCAATATTAAAATAACAAAGTTCTGGGATTCAAAACTCTTGCATTCCTCCCTGAGGGGATGCTATTTCACAAAAATAATGTAATGAATGGCACCCATGTGCATCCCTCAACAATTCCAGCACTGGTCAATGGCAGTATGATAGCAATATCATAGCCTTGTTCATTAGTATCATATTAACCAATAAATAGCATTCAGTTGTAAAAATTATCCAACAAATACAATATATAAGTATACCAAAAGTATTATAGGGTATCAGCATATCTTGCAAGCTTTGCAATTTAGGTATGGGACCTTTTATCCAGAATGATCAGGACCAGGAGTTTCCCGGATAAGGAGTCTTTCAGTAATTTGGATTTCCATACCTTAATCTACTAACAATCTTTAAATATTAATTAAACCTAATAGGATTGCTTTGCCTCCAAAAAGGATTTGTTATTTCTTAGTTGGGATCAAGTACAAGGTATTGAATTATTATAACAGAGAACAATTAAATAATTTTTAAAAATGTGAATTATTTGATTAAAATTGAGTCTATGGCAGATGACCTTCCCATAATTTGGAGCTTTCTGGATAATGGGTTTCCGGATAACAGATCCCATACTTGTATACTATTCTATAATACTATAGCCATTCAGTTACAGTATATATTCTGCCAATTGTAACTATATTTTTCCCATAATGTAATGTGTATTAGCTATTAACTGAACTGTAGTTGCAAATTTATTTAGGATTTACCTTGATCTTCACATCTTGCATTATAATCCTCTTGCTTCTCAACCTTTCTTTCATCAATTGCTTTATTTTTGGGGAACCACGTCATTTTATTTTCCTTTTTTAGCCTCCTTCTGGCATTGGCAAACCAAGTGGATACTTGAGTGAGAGTCATCTTGGTAATAATGGCCAGCATTATCTTTTCACCCTTAGTAGGGTATGGGTTCTTTCTGTGTTCATACAACCAGGTTTTAAGGGTACTTGTATTCTCCCTGGTGGCATTTTTACGCCTGGAAGAGCATGTAATATCCACTGCTCCAAACCTTTAAACAGATAATAAATATTTGAAAAACTTTAATGGGGGTTTATTCTCATAGAATAGGAAAGAAAAGTGAAGCATCAAAATACAATATTGAAAGAGAATTAATCTCCTTAACCAAGGAGTTTAGTGAAATATTCAACATGCATAGTATAGTTGTTTTAGGTAGTATGAGCACAGCACCATTTTTCTGTATGTAGAACAAATGTCTTAAGTGAGTAATAATTTAGGGTTGTTATGTGTTCCTTTAATTTATATACGCACTGGGTTTTGGAAAAAAAGTATTTGGAGAAAAAATATATAGTTATATTTATTTGTATGTATTTAGTGTATTTTTATAATTATATTTTGTCAAATACTAAAATATTTTTCTTATAGAATTTTACTGTGCTATAAATTGTGCATTATTTCAATGAGTCTTCTGAAAGGCTGGCAAGAATAGATTAGTTTTGCTGCTTCCCTGCAATTAGTTTGAGACATTGTTCAGATGATTGTGGACTACATATTCCTTCTGAAGCACATGTGCCTGTGTTAAACAAGTAATGGTCTACTAATATTTGTTTTTTAAATTGAATGGGAAAATGTTAGCATAAGCATTTGCATAACCGTTCTGCTGGAGCAGTACTATTAACTGGTGCGTTTTGTAAAAAAAAGGAACATGTTTTCCAGTAACAGAATCCCTTTAAAGTAGGGATGCGCCGAATCCCTGTGCCTGGCCGAACCAGAATCCTAATTTGCATATGCAAATTGTGGGCAGGGTGGGATTTTTCGCGACTTTTCGTCACAAAATAAGTAAATAAACCATTTTTTTCCACTCTTTCCTTTCCCGCCCCTAATTTGCATATGCAAAGTAGTGCATATGCAAATTAGGATTCGGATTCGGTTCAGTATTCAGCCGAATCTACCACAAAGGAATCAGGGATTCGGCCGAATCCAAAATAGTGGATTTGGTGCATCCCTACTTTAAAGACCTATCTTTAAAGGCATTCTGTTACTGGAAAACATGTTTCTTTTTTTTTAAAAAACCACCAGTTAATAGTACTGCTCCAGCAGGATTCTGCACAGAAATCTATTTAACAAGCAAACAGATTTCATTTTAAAATCTGACATGGGGCTAGACATGGGGGCAAATTTACTAAAGGGAGAAGTGGCCATCGCTAGTGAAAATTTGACGAAATGACACTTCTCAGGGACTTTATTAAATTTATTAAAAGGCATAGAGGACAATTCGCTAGCAAAAGAGCTCAACACTAATGCAGTTTTTGCTCAGGCGAATGAACATTACTCCACAAATTCCTCAAAGTGCGAATTTTCCACTATGTTACACTTTTTGTTATTCTGCTTCACCAGGTTTTACCTGGTGAACTGCTAAGATGAAGCTACATGCTGGTTTTTTTCATAAAGCAGGATTATTTTTAAAAGTTAAAAGTAACTGTTAAAGGAAAACTATACCCCCAAAAATGAATACTTAAGCTACAGATCTAAATCAAATTAAGTGGCATATTAAACTTCCATTGTACGTGAACATATTTTAACTTAGCCTTTGAGTGCTCCCACAACCCCCCTTTTTGTATATTGTATTTTAGCCAGAAGCTAAAGGCTAAGTTTCATGTGGTTTGTAGCACCCCATACCCACCCCTTTAAACAAATGGTGGTCCTATGCTTTTAAAAAATGGGTATTGGTTTGTGCAATCTCTCTCTCTTAAAAGCCGCAAAAGCTAGTGGCGGGGGAGGATCTAGACCTCAGTCGTAAACCAAGGTTCAGGAGACACTTATTACAAGTAATGCTACTATGCAGAGGTACAAGCCTTTTTTTACTATGACCGGAAGGGATCACAGTATTGGGTTTACGGTGGTATTGTGGCTTATCAACTTTATGATCATAACTTTGTAACTAAAAATCCCTGTTTTTGTAAACACATGCACTTGCATATATACTGAATTACTTATGAGTAGGGATGGGCGAATTTTTTCACCTTTTTTGCCCACGGAAATTATGCCCATAGACTTCTATGGTGTTGTGCGTGAAAAAAAAAAAAAAAGACGCGCAACAAAACATTTCTTGACGCCCATAGACTCTAATGGGCATCGGCGACATTCCGCTGGCGGCGAATTTTTGGCGAAACGAAATGGGTCAAATTCACCCATCCCTACTTATGAGACAGGGGACCGGGGAATGTGCATTGATTAATTGGCCAAATCAGTAGCTTGTCCTAATACGCTGTTATATATATTTAAGTAAATATTGCCCTTTTATATCTCTTGCCTTGAGCCATCATTTTGTGATGGTCTATGTGCTCCATCAGAGATCACCTGACCAGAAATACTACAAGTCTAACTGTAAAAAGAAGAAGTGTGGAAGCAATATACAGAATTCTGTCAGTTAATTGGCTCATGTGACCTAACATGTATGGTTTGTTTGTGTACACAGTGAATCCTAAGATCCCAGGGGCGGCCCTTATTTTTTGCTACTAAACAATTATATTATTATGAAAATGGTTTATTTACATGAAGCAGGGTTTTACATATGAGCTGTTTTATGCAATATATTTTTAAAGAGACCTACATTGTTCAGAATGTATAGTTTTCCTTTAAATATAACCATTTGAAGGTATATATATATATATATATATGTGTATATATATATATATATATATATATATATATATATATATATATATATATATATATATATATATAATTTAATTACAGCTGTATATTATCAATATGATTTTCAGTTGTGTCACAGGCTAAAAAAATTCAAACTTCCTCATCACCCTAAAATATTTAATGAGCTTTTGAGATAAATGGGTTACACACAGCTTGTTACCATGTTCATTCAGTGCTGCTGATGTTCTGATTTTACATTTTAAAACTGAGTGGGACTCAGAAGGTTAATAAGAATTTCATGTATTTGCGTTGGTATTCTTCAGATATAATATTAGTCCCTTGGAAATGGAATAGTTTGATGTCTGCAGCAGCCTCACACACAGAACATTAGTTATTCTCGAAGATCAAAAGGAATATTACCTGTCGTACTGGTACTGCCCTAAGGAGTGCTCATATGGATAGTAAGCAGCAGGCTGAGCCATCCCTGGGTGCAAAGAGCTGGTGCTATCCTTCATTTCATATTGTGGAGTCTGTCCAGGGGAATAAAATCATTCACATATAAATGTATGCATTAGCATACAGTCAACATACAGATAATATAATTAAAGCCATGCTGGTGAATAACATCCTTAAAATGTTCAAATTATTTTACCTTTTCGTTACAGAAAGGCCTAAAAAATTAACACATATAACAGCTTAGAATATATTCTTGTACAGTCACTGTAATAAGAACATTTTAGCAATAAAGCTATGGACACAGACTACAGTTTATAAAGAATATCAGTTTTAGATTTAAGTCAAATTTAGATTAGATACACCAAATTTAGAAAAGTTGGTAGAGATTTTTATGCACAAAAAAAAAAAGTATAATGCCATAAAATATTGAAAGTCAAATCAGTTTTACTTACCAAGGTGGGGTACAGTGTTGCTGGATCAGTGCTGTAAGGAACATAACTGGCATATGCTGTGCTGGCTGTGGCATAAGTGGTGTTATACACCCCCAAACTAAGATCAGTTCTACTGCTGACCAGCAGTCTGTTCTCATATGAAGGACAATAGATTGATGGGGTATGGGCAGAGACCACTGGGACTTCAGATAGGGATCTGGGTGCAGAATCATAACACGATGTGCTGGGATTTGTTGAAACCAGAATCTGCAGACAGGATAGCATATGATCACCTAAAGCCCACTTTGCCAAATACTTCTAGATTGCTAAACACCCTCAGGGTGTAAGTTCTTTCTAGATCTAGTTTTTCTCATTCAAACCAAAGATAGCAAATAGGATGCACACAGCAACTTTGGATGAATCATATTTTACTCATATTAGCACATATATATCTTGTAATGCAAAATGTAATGTGTTTGTGTGTTTGTTCATAATGAGAAATATGACAGAATCTATGATAAAGACTTGCAAATACTTTGAAACTGCACAGGAAAAATAAGATAATCACTGTAGATTATTTTACTTAGTATTTGCCCAAAGACATTATTACAAAAAATGGATACAGTCTTAACAATGCACTCTAAGATATATGTTTTTGCTAGTTCAGTAGTAGTGTACATAAAAAAGTTGAAATATGCATTACATATATATAAAGAGAGAGAGAGAGAGATGTTTTCATTCTCTTACCTGTGAGTTGCTACTGTAAGGATATCCAAGTTGAGAAAATGACATCTCCACCATAGAAAATAATTTTCTAACAAATCAATTGTCAGCAAATCTGATTCAGATGCAAAAGAATGGCCTTTTTACTTAATTATACATGATTGCACTTAAGAAGAACAGCATGCCTCAAGGCTGCAGGATAGTGCTTTAAGGCAGTTAGCTGGCTCCTAGTTAAAAATATGAATCAAGAAGTATTCAGTTTGGCCGAGAGTTAGAATTTAAAAAGAGAGCTAGAGTTAAAAAAAAAAAGAAGTCTTGCAAGATATGAAGACAGCTTGTTGTATTGTTTGCTTGTCTATAGTTCTTTAGCATTCATCCATGGAAGAGGAGGAATATGACGTCACAATAATCCCAAAGCCCA